>NW_022103906.1:60853858-60870162 GCF_000313985.2 Echinops telfairi
GGGGGGCTGGCGAGCTCAATATGAATGTTCTCTTGGTCTGTAGTATTTTCCGTTTCCTGAAGTATGAATTGGATATATTTTCTTTTACTTTAAACCCTTTAAGCTCAGTGTTTGATTCTCAGGTAGTGGAATAAAGTTTAAAGATGAATTGGACTCAATAGCATTATTTCTAACATTAAAGTTTCTATTTCACACCTATTATCCCTAGTTTTGGGGTTTTTTTTTAATAAAAAGATCTATCAGAACTGATCTCTTTCCAATGATTATCTAAGACATGTTGATATTTCCCTACATGATTCTGTCTCATAAGCAGTATTTCTAGACCTTTTATAGCTTTTCTTTTGACCTATTTAATATAAATGTTTTTCCCATAAATTTAATGACTAATTATATCCTGGTAAAATTCAAGCAAAATATATCTTAATATATGTAAAGGGCTTGAAAACCATCTATGTTCACTTGTATAAATGTACACAATAGTGCTACATTATCTGTATGATAGACATTTAAGATTTGTGTCCAGATTTTATCCACCTGTAGTTATAAATTTGAATGCTGAGCTATTATTTTTCTAATTAAACGAAAATAAACACGCTAACTTTTCCACCAATTTTCAACCTAATTAAAATTTCTGTGCAAATGAATTTTCCTCACTGCCGTTGGTTTCTTATTTATTTATTTGGTACTATTACATTGAATAGTAGAACCCTGATGGCATAGTGGGCTAAGCATTAGGCTGCTAACCAGAAGGTCAGCAGTTCAAACCCACCAGTCACTCAGTGGGAGAAAGATGAGGGTTTTTTTGTTCTCATGATGATTGGCAGCCTCTGTAACCTGGTGGAACATGTTGCCTTTATGGCAGTGGTTTGATTTATGACATTGAAATAGTGAAATATGCAGTGAGTCTTCAAGGTGAGCCCTGATCAGTTCAAGGACACTAGGGTTGTGGCAATGTTTTCAGTGGGTAGGTTATTCCACTGTGTCCCAGCATTATCTAAAATATCAGGGGCCTTCCAAAAGTTTGTGGAAAAAATGAAATTAAAGGCTAATGAGGTGGTTATGTGAACGTCCTGAAGCTTCCTTGTACACTTCAACGTTTTGTTTAAAGTGTACTGTGGCTTCAAGAACAAAGCAAAAGCAGAAGTAGGTAAGGGTCCATATCTTACTTTATATGTTAGGCATTTTGATGGTTAGGATTGGATTTTGGCTTCTTTCTGCAGGATTTCAGCCCATTCTTCCCTCCATCTTTTTCTTTAGGTTCTTTGGTGTCTTTTCAATTCATCTCAGACCATGGTTTAAAACCTCTCTCACATGACTCTTTATTGGTACTCCTTTTTACACTCTTCTCTCTCTTTCGTTATTGGGTCTTTAGTCTCTACTAGAGGCCGTCAGCTAAGACAGCCTGTATCCACTTCTGTTGCCAGAACACTGCCTGGTCTCTGGGGCAAGCATCTATTCCCACTGCTGTGGACATCGCCTGCCTACCAAACCCAAACCACATGCACTGCCATGGAGTCATCCCTGACCCAAAGGGATGCTGCAAAACAGGGCAGAACTGACCCTGTGAGTTTCCAAAACTGTTAATTATTTTGGGGAGTAGAAAGCCCTCTGTCTTTCACCCAAGAATCACTGGTAGTTTTGAACTGACAACCTTGTGGTTAGCAATTCAATGCCTAACCATTAGGCCACTAGGGCTCCTTGTCTGCCTGCTGTTTCAGCTTGATCTACTTGCTCCATTGTTCAAGGCCACAACTCATGTAAACTGAGTGCTGTTTGCCCTAAGTATCCTCTCACCAAAGTGCTGGCCTATAGGCAATATAGTTCATCTTCATAGTTCATATCAATAACCTTTAACAGTTATAAAATGTACTGTTACATATAAAACATTACAAATGGACATGTATGAAGGCAAATACACATACTTGTATATGAATTTATGTGCAAATAGTTTTGTTATACTAAATAGTAAAAGTATATTAATGATAGACCTTGGCCTTACATGTGATAAGTTCAGGGAAACCAACTTAACAAATATTAATAAAAAGCCTACTTTTTAAGTGTAGCTATTAAAAAAAAGTGACGATAAAAATGAGAAAATGTAGGTTACCATTTATATGGAAAATGGATTCAGAAATGACATTACCAGTAGGTAGAGCCAGAAAATGGTCGTAAGAAGCTTAGTACTACCATCAAGCTCACTCACAGCCTCCAGGTGCTCTTGCTCTGACACTTCTAGAAACACCTGCGTTCTCACCACCTTCGTTCACATGCTGCTTCCCCCAAAGCAGCTCTGCTCTTTGCTCTTCGTAGTCCGAGAGCTTGATGGAAGCAACACACACTAAGGTGTCAAGAGCTGATAAACTAAACTAGCTCTACAAGAACTCCTTTTAAGAGGGGAGTTTATGGATGCAAATTCATCTCTAACCCCTAGATTGTGTAGGGTAGATGATATGGAATTGGATAAACTTCTAGGGAGGAGCCTCCTTTAGGCTTGCTCATGGACTCTTTCCACCCTTCTGAACAGGAGAGTAAGATGGAAACACCAGCACTGTGGTTCTGGGAAGCTCTGAACCCCCGCTCAATGGACACTCTGAATTATATACAACTTCGTAGTTGCTCTAAATCTGTCAGACTAAAGTCTTAAGCTAATATTATTGTCATTATTTCAACCATTGATATACAGAAGATATTCACTCTTACCATACTATTCATTTAAGATCTTTTACAACTACAAGTACAATAAAAATGGTTATTATTGAGCTCTCAGGAGCCCTGGGGGCATAGCTGGTTATGCACTGACCGGCTAATCACAAGGTTAACAGTCAGAAGCCATCAGCGGTACCCTGGGAGAAAGATGAGGTTTTCTGTTCCTGTAAAGATGTACAGCCTCGGAAACCCAAAGAAGGTGGTCCTACTCTGCCCTTTAAGGTTGCTACCAGTCAGAAGTGACGTGAGGGCAGTGAGTATTGAGCTGTGGTGAAGTATTTCTCTTTGGAAGGGCAGTTCGACTCTGTCGTACATCTTTCCTCGAGGTTGGAAACACACAGCACACAGCACCAAGAACAGATACAGTACCAGAGTGGGATAATTCTTTATTAGGAGTACTGAATAATTAGATTGATGATTTGGAAATGTTTCATTAATCTCCTGGGTGAAATGAACTCTTGGGGGTAAAATAATTTGGATGTGTTCTTGTTGAACCGAGGTGGGACCAACGGAACACAATGAACTGTTCCCATTCCTTTATCCTTAGATTATCAGAGAGGCTTATGGTGGCCTGGCTTTCAATCTACTGCTAGGCTAATAACTGCGAGGTTAGCGGTTTGAAACCATCAGCTTCTCCTCGGGAGAAAGATGAGGCTTTCTACTTCCTCAAAGAGTTACAGTCTTGCAAACTCAGAGGCAGTTCTGCCTTGTCCTGAGTCGGCATCAACTCGATGGCCGTGAGTTAGGTTTGGGTTTTGGTTGTAGAAGATACTAAGGAGGCAGAGTGTTAACTGTGGACCTTCACTATATTCTTATCATTGATTTAAAAATCCACAGTTGTAGTGAGTTGATTTTGATTCATGGTGATGCCATGTGCTTCAAAATGGCATTGTACGCCACGGGGGGTTCCTTCCTCCTTCTTTTATTTGGTTAGGATTGAAATTGTACATGAAGAAAAGGACACTAAGCCAACATGTTCTAATGTACCAGTCATACGTACTTTGTGTTTCGCAAGCATTCCCATACTCCTTGTTCGGAGCAATCCCTCCATTATTAGCATAAATGCACTGCTTCCTAAAGTCCTATCTCATTTTCCAGTTGTTTTTGTCAATGATAACCCATATAGGTAGTTCTTAAATGAGAATGGTGCATCAGACATGCATTCTATACTAGTTAACCTAAATTGTGATTTAGTCCTAAAATGATTCCAGGAGCTATTTCTGGCTTAAGGTTTAAAGATGGTCTTCAGATGAATAATTTGGAGAGTTCATCCAATTTCATGATGCTAGGCAGTCCGGAGTCAATGAAAATGCAGAATTCTGTTCTATACTTCCCCTCGATTCATTAAGATTCTTCAATGGAATCTTTTGTCAACACGTTAATATGACCCAGGGACCATCCAGATCTTCTGATATCATGACGAAGGAGAGAGATGTTGATGGAGGCAATTAGCCACACGTTCCTTATTATTCCATCTGTTCCTGACTCTTTTGGTCTCACTTTTGTCCCAAACAAAAACGATATAGTTGTGTGCCTTGGCTGACCATTTGGAAGCTCTTAAGATCTACATATCAATGTAGGGATTAGAACCGAAACCGTAAACATGTTCTAAGCCTATTAATTGAGGCCGCCCATGAAACCATGACCCTGAACCTCCAAATCAAGAAACCAAATCCCCCAAAGTAGCCTGTGAAGTTACTCTTTTGTTGTTGTTGCTGTTTTTATATATATCATCACTTTTGCCAATTCAATGTTTTACAGAGGACAGCAATTATAAAAGTCAGTTGGTCAAATCATCTTTCGTCTATGAGACATTTCCATTGCTATTAACCAGCCCTTTCCCTCATATCTTGCCAATAACAAACTTTGTTCCCTATGCATTTTCCTTTTCTTGCTTTATATATATATGTATATGTATATATATGTATATAAATAAAGTGAGGTGGTACATTTGTCTTTTTGTGATTGACTTATTTCACTCGGCATGTCTTCCTGCTCCATCCATACTGCAATATCGATTATGACTTCACTCTGCTACAGATGAATAGTATTCCACTGTAGGGAGGTACACCTTTGGCTTATCCATTCATCTGTTGGTGAGCCACTGGGTTGCTTCCGTTTTGGGGCTATTGTGAAGAGTAAGCTTCCATGAACACTGATGTGTAAAGAACCTTGACATTAAATGTGAACACTTAACTTAGGGAAATAAAATTTAAACACTAAAAACTCACATGTACCATTGTTAAAAAACTTACAGAGAACAAAAATGATAAAACGGAGCTAACGTTTATATAAGAAATGGATTCACAAAGAACAACAGCTAGACATAGAAATGGCTGGAGAAAGTGAAAATGGTTCAATTGGAGGGTGTTGACACTACATTAATAGGAATGCTGAGGATTATAAAACCAAACAAAACAAAAGAAGGTAGAGAAGGTGAAAAGGCTTTCTCTTAGAAGCCATTTCTAGAGTTCCTTTAAATCTGGCAAAATGAAGACCTCTCATGGGTACATTTCATGAAGAAACCAGGAAACGCGAAGGCTCTGGGGAAATAAGGTATTTGGCTTGGAAAAGAAAAACGGAGGATGCTCAATAGGTTGTTCAGTTCGGGTGCAGATATAGTGAGATTAACAAAATATTCATCCTAAAAACTTCTCCGTCGGTTTCTTTCAAATGTGTATATAAAAAACTATACCACTGTTAAGACATTTTTTTAAACAAATAAGAGATATAAGTAAAAGGAATTCCTAGAACGCTTCAGCACAACCATGACAATCAATATCCTTAGTTACTGTATCACACCTGGGAGCTCAGGTTCAAAAGGAGCTTTCCAACCAGCTAGCAGGATTGCAGTGAAAACAGGTGAAGTGCCTAGTAGTGTCAAGGACTTCCTTACATCCTGCCACCCTGGACTTGTCTACTGCTTCCTATTTGGCTGTTTTCCTGTATCCTGGATGAGTTCTCACAATGGTGAACTACTGACTTTCTGATCAGTAATCTAACACTAATTTGCTCTATGTTATACCTCCAATTTGCCCCGGACCTGGACATACCTCAGTTCTTGAACCAACCATCTGAATGTTACATCTAGGAAAATACATGGCCTTTAGAAACTCTGTGGAGAAAAAAAAAGCAAAGAAACACCTTTTATTTTGACTCTGACCTCTAAGGTGGTGGGCAGTAGGGCAAGAGCTATGTGCCGCCCACCTGCGCTCAGGTCGGTTCACTTCCCATGGGGGAGGACTTGAGGATAAGAGCTGTGTGCCCTGAGTGGTATCTTCCAGCGGGAGAATGGGCAGGAAAGTGCAAGCAGAGAGCAATGGGAAGCAGAACCCAAAGACAACGGTTAGCTCTTTCCTGGAGCTCAATCTAAGATGGCTTTCTCTTTCTGGGGCAGTCCAGCTTGCCTCTAAAAAATGAATTGCCAGTAGCGTTATTGACTCCCAAGCGACAAGTTGCTTGTAAGGAGTCGAGTCTAGTCATGGCTAGGGTAGGCTTCAGGGTTAGAGATTCTTCAGAGAACGCAATAGAGAGCTGTGATTTCCTTCATAAATTGTAATAATTTGCTGTCAGAAGTTAAGTGAGTTAAGATTGATAACAAATGCAAATTTTTTGTTTTGGGCACTTGGCCTTCTTTTTAGATGTCTTTGCACAGAAAAATGACAAATTAATTTAGGGTTACAATTAGTAATTAACATTCAGAATGTCACAAAGATGTGGTTATACTGTTGTTTCAAGACTTTTTGAAATGTATTATTAAAAATATATATATATTATTAACAGGCTTGTGTTTTAAAACCTTCTCCTCTTTAAAGGGAAAGATTGACCAGCTGACCCTCAACCAGTAACCAAAGGCCTACTGTTTAGAAGGCAGCCATCACAGTCATAGTAAAACAAAACAAACAAAAAACTTGTTGGGATGAGGGGGGTCCCCAACTCTCTAATAGGTCCCCAGGAGTGACTCTGCAATTGTGGAAAATATTAAAGACAGACAGACAGACCGTGGGGCACAAGGACTCCCATTTCAGAACTGAGAGAGGGATTGTATATTTCAATGGGTGTATACAATGGGGCTTACAGATCTTTCTTAAGACATACACATCACACAGCCAATATATTACATAGTTATAGGTAATATCATAAGCAGGTAATATTATAAACAAGCAGTGAAGTGAGTCACCACCCTGACGCTAGTGCTAGTTTACCTCCAATACCTGAGCCCTCCCCAGGGGTAGTAACCTCTGATCAATGTCAGCAAGAGATGTCAATACAGAGTTTGTTACATTTTATGGTGGGTTATAGACATGATTGCTCTAATCTGCAGATAACCTTCAGGTATAGCGAAGTGCCAGCCACAGAAATGATTCAATCTGGGAACAATGGAGATCTTACTCAAAATAAGGCAAGTTTTCCCGTGCCCATGGTTGGGAGTGTAGCAATAAGGTCAAATACTTTCTATCAAGTCCTCAGTTTACCATAAAACCTCACTGCCATCAAGTCAATTCCAACTCATAGTGACCCTATAGGGTAGGGTAGAGGTGCCCCTGTAAGTTAGGAAGCCACTTCTTCCTCCCTCAGAAAGGCTGGTAGATTCGAACTGTTGATCTTGTGGGAAAATGACTACGTACAGCATGAGCTTTCTTAGTTATTCAAAACCCATCTAAGAGATGGCAAATATCATAAAAAGTAACCCTCCATAGAGTGTTCTTCATCTTTTGGCTTCTTCAAAAGGGGGCTCTTCTTTCTAAGTGACTTCACTGATTGAAACTATCGTAAAGGAGTCCTTCCAAAGGTAGAGGCATGTGTATGGAATGGATCCCCTTTCCCCTCCTTCCACCTTTCAGCTGTAGCCACTGCCTGACGGCACCCTATCTATTACATCTGAGGGCGTCACGTCCTGGCTTTAAAAATTAACTTCCTCACAACCACCACAGAACTTTCAGAAAGAGCATGCAGAACCGGTCTAACCTTTAAAGATGACTCAGGAACTAAATTCTGCATTTGGGTTCTTTCTGAAAGCAATGGGACCGTTGGTTAAGATCCATGTAATCATGGAGAACACAGAAAACCACGAGGAGGAACAACATCTTCAGTCATACATCGTTCAGAACTTCTGAAACTTCCACCTCTCGCCATCACATGCCACATCTTCCACACCCAAGAAAGACCATGGCTGAGTAATTAGTCTGGCTAGTTGGCGTTCTAAGCTTTCATGAGATAAAAAAAAAACATCATATAACCTGTCTCTTTATATTTTAGTTCGTGTTTTTTCAGTGTGCTGGAATGCGTATTGTCTCAAAATCCCCCTGTTAACAAGCATTGTGGAAGAAGGTATAGGTGAACGAAAAGTCTGGTGGAAAAAGCACACTTCTCTGTCTCCAGAGATACAGGAAGCCCTGGTTCCAGAAAAATTCCGGTAACCCTCCCAATTCCATTAGTGTAAATACTGATGATTGGGCAACGTGCAGGCGACTATCTGTACACAGCAGCTGAAAGGCCGCCGTGACTTTCAGCAGCATCCCCTCCAGTCACCAATCAGAGGGATCACTCAACAATTCTGCTCAGAAACAACGAGGACAAAAAGCAGCCTGGATCAAGGATACCGTTTGATTTGCCTACACTAATAAGTGCTATCAATTATTTACAGAACTTCAAAGTCTTGAAACTGGTGAAGTACAGCAGGGCAGAAGTAGAATTTGTTTGTTTATTATCAATTATTTACGCAGTATGTTTTACAACATCAGATGCGTCGAAAAGGCATAATCCAGAGGAATGGCATGCAATAAAAAGTATATTATGTTAATTCTTTGAAAGCTTAACGTGGGCCATCAAGTCACAGAGGCCATTTGATGCAGTCTTTATAAATGTTTCAATAACAATCTCCATCATACGAAACCATAAGAAGCATGCTCAAGTGTATAAAATGCATAGGCACCTCGCATATCCAGGCCAGTGAGAACGCATGGTCGCACAATGGCTTCCGCAACTCTAATAAAGGCTTGTCGAAGCTATGCTAATCTGATGACACCGAATAAAACCTGCACCCTGGCCCAAGTCACCAAAGGCGGGTAACACAGGTCACTTAGACCATGGGCACACCCAACCCAAGTGTAGCCAAACGGGCAGCCAGAAAAATGGACACGGCAATCTTTCTAATCAAGCGAGCTCTGCAAATCTGATGTCGTAATTATAGATGAGAAATGTACTCCGATTAAGAGCGACACCACTGGAATGTAGGGAATGCACGCCCCAGAGCTTTGTTCGTGAACATGCCTGCGCCGGTCAAAGGTGGTCAACTTCACACTTAACCAGTGCTGTTTGTAACAGATTGAATGAAACAGGTCCACAAAAGAATCAATAAATGTAAAGACTGGAAAGAATTAGAGAGGCTCTCAGACTCGTACCTATTGTCTGGGGGAATTAGATGTCAGTTTGAGTATTATAACTCTGACAAAGATTTCCGGGCTTTAATTTACTAGAACACATAACGGGCCGAGGAGAGGCTGGGAAACACAGTCAGTCTGAATACATTATTTAGCAAACACGTTAATGAACGTTACACACATTCGTATCCTCCTGACATATTTGCCCCATTCATCTTTCGGGCCCTGGTTCATCAATGAAGCACACTTGTCGCAGTAGGCAGGCTCCTCTCAGGGCTCTTCAATTCCACATCCGGGCAGACAGACTCCGTGCCACGCACTCCGTTCGGGGATGCACAATGCTTACCTTCACGTCACAAAGAAATACTGGAAACCCTATTGCTAACGTTCACCAAACCAATGCAAAGGGATAATGAAGAGAAGATTAGAAAAGAATTCCTGCTTCAGCACTTGTGCCGACATAGAACAAGGTTTCACCGGAATTCTCATCTACTCTGTATTTTTCTAGTGACCGTGAGAAGCGTCGGGCAGCGTCAGGGATGGCACACAGGAGGAAGATCCAGTGCTTTGCTATTTATTTACGTTTTGCCTAAATCCGTGGACTTAACTGTGTTTAACTCACAAATCAGTTGTGCAGTCCTTATACACACACTAGATGCAATTTAGATAAGTTGCATCCCCCACACTTATCTCGAGAACAGGGAAAACATTCCATTAATCAAAAACTAATGCATAAACACCCTTGGGAATAAATGGAAACCACATTGCAAGATGAGAATTAGTGTTTTCTGTAAAACACGAGAGAATGGTATGTCCGAAAGCGAGCCAAGGTATCTAAATAATAATCAGCACGTGGTGGGCCCAAAATTAGTTGAGTCTCTGCGGACTTTCACTGTATGCCAGTTGGTATGGAACGGCGCAAATCTTGCTACAGCAAACAGCTCGAGCGATGTTCCACAGTGCTAAAACCCTGGCTTCCAGCACGGACATCAACAAGCCAATCAATAAACAAGCAATGAAGTGCCAGTGAGCTGTACACTGGAAGAGGCAATCGGAAACACAAAGATGGCCCTTGTCACCAGAGTTTAGTTTTGTACGATTATTTTTCAGGTCCTCAGAAGCAAAGTTGATGTTTTTTACATCAAGAGCCAGAGAGTAATTAAGCATTGAAGCCATGCAAACTCTATCACAACTAGTCATCTTCGCTGTAGCATCACGGAAGAGGCAACAGACAAGCTGCCGTGTGTATGGTTGTGGTTGGCTTCCAATAAAAGTGTATTAATGGATGCTGAAATTAATGATCTTAGATAATTTTTATGTCATAAAAAGTTATTCTTCTTGTAATTTTCCCGCCAATTACATTATGTACCAGACATAACAAAAATAAGCGGTAGGATGGATCTGAACAGAGAGTAGGCCCTAGTTTGCTGAGCACGGCTCAGAAACAGTGATTACGCAATAAATACCGCAATGATCTACTGACTCACACAATCACAAAGTTCCAACGGCGATCAACCAGGGACCAGGCAGAGAGGCTCTCTTTACAATTCAGTTGAAGACGTCGTGAGTACTAGAGCTGCAGCAATGCGATGGAACACCAATACAAAACGGGCTCTGAATCGTAAGCTTCCAGGAAGAAAACGGAAGCGTAAAACTCAGCATAGCCAACCCAAGGGCTCGGGGGTCAATTCAGAACTGCTCCCTGAACTTCAGCATAAGGGGCTGGAGACACCTACTGACTAAACAGACATTACGAAACAGTTACTGGTGATTGTGATGTAACGATCAGTCAGTGGCCACTGTTCCTCATAACTAGGTTCTCGCAAAAGGATAACCAAATACCTATCTCAATGATACTACGTAAAAGTAAAGCCACTGTGGTTGGTAATTGAGAAAGAAGATTAAGAGACTGCTCTATGGGATGATCGGTTATGACAGTTTCCGGAAAAGCATCTGAGGTCATTTAGTAACCGGGGTGTGCACTTCCACGGAAACAGAGAAAAGAGACATGATAAACGGAGTGTACGGTGTGAGAAAAGGTATAACAAAAATAAAGGCAAACTCATTCACTGCTGTGGTGTGAGTTCTGACTCCTGCAACCCTCCAGGACAGAGTAGAACTCCCCCTGCACATTTCCAAAGCTGTCCGTCTTAAAGCGCGGGAAGCATCATCTTCCTGCCAAGAGGCAGCAGGTGGTTTCCAACTGCTGACCTTGCAGTTAGTGGATCCTTCTAGAGAAGGGGAGATAAAACTGGGAAAATAATACATTTTGTCTCTTCTAGCATAAAAAGAGGACTTCAGAGTACTTTCAGGGATGAGTTGGTGGCAGAATATGAGGACTTTCAAAGCTACCTTGATAAATTTGGGTGCAGTTTTGACACCAATGGGTGCCAAGAATTTCAAGCTATTTTTATGCAACTACATACAGTTTCAGTAAAACTGATATCACCTTTATATACCCAATATGCTAATCACAAATGACAATTTCATAAAATAATTTAAAACCATACATTGATTTTTAAATTCTTTCTGGCACAGTAAAAAATGTGACTTTTCCACCATGTTGCTAAAAGGGTTCAGAAAGATAACTGTCGATACAAGAGTATCAATAGGGCATAGCAAGTGTTTCAAAAAGTAGGTAAATCTATAAATAGTGATCTAAAACAAAGATTTGTAAAAATTAGAGGGAAATAATTATGTTTTAATAATGTAGTGTTAGCAAAGTAAGAACTTGTGCCTAAATGTCTTGAATTATGAAAAAAAGGTAGTTAAATCATTTTGTATTCCCCTTTAGACCTCTGCAAATGAAATAAAGTGTCATTTTGAAGGGAAAGTACAGAACACGTTTTCTTCTATATTACATGGAAGTTTGGGGAGTCCTAAGTATTCCTCTTCCTTATCAATATATTTCTTTGTGTAGGCTAAGTGGAAATATTGCCCAGGTTACTTCACTGAGTATTAATGACCCTTGATTTTTTCAATAAAGGAGTCACTGAGACATGGAAAATGAAATTTAAAATAACAATCATGAAGTTAACCTTGGAAGCAGCATCGAGATAAACAGAAAAAGAATCAAGAAGTTGTCAATTCTTGGATCTGCAGCCAACACCCATGGAAGCAGCAGTTCAGAAACCAAAGGACGCATTCCATTGGGGAAAACTGCTGGAAAAGGCCTCTCCAAAATGTTCACGAGCAGATGTCAGGAGGTAGGTCTGACCCAAGGCATCGTACTTAAAATTGCCTCGTTTGCATGAAAAGCTGGATGCTGAACAAGAAAGAAAAGGGAAGAACCGATGTCCTTGAGCAAGGGGAAGGCTGTGGATTCTCCCATGGACTGAGAGAAGAACAATGAAGCCATGTTGGGCAAAGCCCAGCTCCTTAGAAGGGCCATTGGTGAGACCTCATTTTAACATACGAGAAGGCTCCAAACATTCTCCGGAAACTGGAAATAAAAGGTTATGAACTTTTTGAAGCTCTCACATTTCAGGACGATCCAGGCCCTGGGACAGTTAGGTGAGGTAGTTGTCACGAGGGGTCATTAAGTTCTGACTCCTAGCGACCCTCTGTACAACAGAACAACACCTGGGCAGGTCCTGGACCGTGCTCACGATCGTTCTCATGCTTGAGCTCAGGGCAGCAGGTCAAGCAGAGCGTAAGCAATAAAGGGGAAGACAACGAGATGGACAGACAGTGACTGTACCAACGAGTTCAGACGGACAATGGCTGTAAAGATGGGCACCGTTTCATTCTGCTGTACGGGGGATTTTGTGAGTGGGAATCAACCCCATGGTACCCAAGAACAGAAATGACCATGCCTAACGACAGTCCCGACAAGTAGACTTGATCCCTCTAGATAATTTCAATACTTAAAGCTACACTATCGCTTGCTACCTGTCATCAAAGTACAGTTATAACTGGACTACTGGTTTCTGCCCCCTGCGAACCTTGTTATAGCCCCTTGTTAGGATCAGCCACATGCAATGGGGTGCATAAAGGCCATCCAATGACAACCCCACTGAATAAAAAAGGCTGGAAGCTGTTAGAGTGTGGTTTCTACGTTCAGGTGCATATGGCGAGCAGTGAAGTTCGGTTTCAAAGGCTTGTGTGCTGATTTTTGACACTTTTTCTTGTAGTTACCCAAGTTATTTATATGCTTAGAGCCACACCAGCACTATTTCAGAATATCTGTAACTACCAGTGCAAATTAATTCAAGAAGTATTTACCACCTCATTCCAAGTGTTTACAATTTAGTATTTAGGTGACAAAAATAAGGGACCAACATGAAAAAGAAAGTTTCTTTTTCTTTAATTTTCAGACTTCCAGCTAAACAGAAATGTTCTTAATAAGTATATTTATATAGAAGGATTTATTTGTAGAACATAAGGAAATGTAATGCAGAACTTAAAATGTTAATCTGCCCACGACATCAACCATGTGTAATGATTTTTAAGGGAAAAAACAAAACCATGTCTAAAAATAATCAAAATTCTAAAACAAAAAAGGAGAAGAAAACCCTTAGGGTAAAACTCACAAAAATCATACTTGCAACGCTGCTGATGCCTGCCTTGTCGGTTCATAAATTTGGCTTTAAGTAAACGAGATAACACTGGAAAGAGAAGGCTTTACCACCATTCAATTCTCTGAAGCCATGATGGCAGGGCTGCCTAAGCTGCAACACACACACACACACACACACACACACAGGGCTGCCTAAGCTAACACACACACACACACACACACACACACTGGCTTAAAGGCATGACTAATTACGCTACTTTAAAAGCTGAAGCCTACACCCCTTTGAAACTATTCCAGACCACTAAATGCACCAAGCTTAGAGAATGAGATTTGTCGGGGTGAATGGAAACCCTACTCCCCCAGACATATGCCTAGACAAAGTGGAAGACATGTGCCCAGGACTCCATGCTACACAACAGCTATCTTCTCATCTCACATGTCTCTAAATCAAATTTCCCAACAAAGCCTTTTCCCTTAACTTTTGATTTCCTATGTACAGGGATCTTTTTAAAAGATTTATGATTATATTCTGGATGTTGTATGGAAAAAGTAAAATCTCCCACTTAACATGGAGTCTATGCTTGAAGAATATTTTTTCCCCCGGTAGACACAAGTGTTAACACATTGATGTCCTGCTGATGTTTGAGCAATCAAACTCACTTAATCCAGAATAATCTCACCAAGCTAGAATTACACAGTATCCTAGCACAAGGGGAAGGAAGCCCACCAAAAATCATACATCCAAGTCACCTGTTACATTCAATCAAGTGATAAACAACACTGGCCCCTCTTAATATATTTTAGTGAGCATAAAACATAACAAAATTGAATCACTCAACTTAATATTTGGCCTTTTCAATAGTATAACACTTTATGTTTGCTTATTTATTTCATCTGATCTTCATGGCCTTTGCTGGGGTGTGTTTGATCACATACACATTGAACATAGCCCCTCGGAAGTATCATTTGCAGTTTTAAAAGATATTAAAGGATAAAAATAACCTAGATTTTAAGTTTAGTTACATATCTATTTTATGTTTTATTTTGTTAGGTGTCGTACAACTGCCTAGTCCTGCATCATCCTCACAATTGTTATATTCCATTGGGGAAAACTGCTGGAAAAGGCCTCTCCAAAATGTTCACGAGCAGATGTCAGGAGGTAGGTCTGACCCAAGGCATCGTACTTAAAATTGCCTCGTTTGCATGAAAAGCTGGATGCTGAACAAGAAAGAAAAGGGAAGAACCGATGTCCTTGAGCAAGGGGAAGGCTGTGGATTCTCCCATGGACTGAGAGAAGAACAATGAAGCCATGTTGGGCAAAGCCCAGCTCCTTAGAAGGGCCATTGGTGAGACCTCATTTTAACATACGAGAAGGCTCCAAACATTCTCCGGAAACTGGAAATAAAAGGTTATGAACTTTTTGAAGCTCTCACATTTCAGGACGATCCAGGCCCTGGGACAGTTAGGTGAGGTAGTTGTCACGAGGGGTCATTAAGTTCTGACTCCTAGCGACCCTCTGTACAACAGAACAACACCTGGGCAGGTCCTGGACCGTGCTCACGATCGTTCTCATGCTTGAGCTCAGGGCAGCAGGTCAAGCAGAGCGTAAGCAATAAAGGGGAAGACAACGAGATGGACAGACAGTGACTGTACCAACGAGTTCAGACGGACAATGGCTGTAAAGATGGGCACCGTTTCATTCTGCTGTACGGGGGATTTTGTGAGTGGGAATCAACCCCATGGTACCCAAGAACAGAAATGACCATGCCTAACGACAGTCCCGACAAGTAGACTTGATCCCTCTAGATAATTTCAATACTTAAAGCTACACTATCGCTTGCTACCTGTCATCAAAGTACAGTTATAACTGGACTACTGGTTTCTGCCCCCTGCGAACCTTGTTATAGCCCCTTGTTAGGATCAGCCACATGCAATGGGGTGCATAAAGGCCATCCAATGACAACCCCACTGAATAAAAAAGGCTGGAAGCTGTTAGAGTGTGGTTTCTACGTTCAGGTGCATATGGCGAGCAGTGAAGTTCGGTTTCAAAGGCTTGTGTGCTGATTTTTGACACTTTTTCTTGTAGTTACCCAAGTTATTTATATGCTTAGAGCCACACCAGCACTATTTCAGAATATCTGTAACTACCAGTGCAAATTAATTCAAGAAGTATTTACCACCTCATTCCAAGTGTTTACAATTTAGTATTTAGGTGACAAAAATAAGGGACCAACATGAAAAAGAAAGTTTCTTTTTCTTTAATTTTCAGACTTCCAGCTAAACAGAAATGTTCTTAATAAGTATATTTATATAGAAGGATTTATTTGTAGAACATAAGGAAATGTAATGCAGAACTTAAAATGTTAATCTGCCCACGACATCAACCATGTGTAATGATTTTTAAGGGAAAAAACAAAACCATGTCTAAAAATAATCAAAATTCTAAAACAAAAAAGGAGAAGAAAACCCTTAGGGTAAAACTCACAAAAATCATACTTGCAACGCTGCTGATGCCTGCCTTGTCGGTTCATAAATTTGGCTTTAAGTAAACGAGATAACACTGGAAAGAGAAGGCTTTACCACCATTCAATTCTCTGAAGCCATGATGGCAGGGCTGCCTAAGCTGCAACACACACACACACACACACACACACACAGGGCTGCCTAAGCTAACACACACACACACACACACACAC
>NW_022103906.1:60870262-60902099 GCF_000313985.2 Echinops telfairi
AGCCAGGCTGTCGATCCATCCTGGGGAGGCTCTTCCTCTTTTTCACTGCCTCTTGACCTTCCCTAGCACAATGTCCTTCTCCAGAGCCTGGTCTCTCCTGAAAACACACCCAGTGTGCATGAGACCAAGTCCCATCTCACCATCCTTCTTCTAAGGAGCATTCTGGCAGCGCTGGTTCCAAGACAGATTTGCTTGATCTTACGGTGGCCACGGCACTATCAACATACTTTGTCAGCATCATAATTCAAACGCATTGATTATTCTTTCATCTTCCTTATTTAATGTCCAACTTTCACATGTATATGGGATGACTCAAAATATTTTCGCTTATGTCAGGTGCGTTTTAGTTCGCAGAGTAATAACCTTGTTTTTCAGCACTTTAAAGAGATTTACCTAATGCAATGTGTCCTTTTGACAGCTGCTTCCAGGAGCATTGATTACGGATCCAAATAAGATAAAATTCTTGATAACTTCAAACTTCGATCCATTACCTATTGGTCCACTTGTGAAGATATTTGTTTTCTTTACATTGAATTGTAATCCATACTGAAGGCTCCAATCTTTGATCTTCCTCAGCATGTACTTCATTCAAGTCCTCTTCATTTTCTGCAAGCAAGGTTGTTAATAAGACTTCCTCCAATCCCGATGCCACATTCTTCTTCATAAAGTCTAGCTTCTCTGGCTCTATGGGTGCACATGTGATCAATAACAAAGTACCATGTGACAAGCACATCTAGAGCGTTCAGCAGGGCCTGTGCTCTTATTTAAGAAGACTGCTGGACTCGCCCTAGAGAGTTTTAATTATTATAAAACTCAGACTGTATCATACCATGCTTCTCTTTTTGCATTTACTTAGCATCCAAACCTTTTGATATTGCCAACCCATTAGCCACATTCATTCATTTAAAAACAAGCTAGCAAACAGCTCACAAAATGACACTCAACTCACTCAAGAGCACCCATCGTATGTCCCTCTTTCCAGGAAGGAATTACTGCAACATGAAAGAGGAACCCACCTACAGTACATGAGACATCCTTGGAAGCATGCAGAATCCCAAAAGAAGTCCCTAAATGTCACAAATGCTTAAGTGCTGGGCTGTGTTAAAATCTACCCAAAGCAACTCCAAAGACAGTCCTGGCAAACTACCGTATATACTCGAGTATATGCCAACCCGAATATCAGCCAAGGCACCTAATTTTACCACAAAAACTGCATTAACAATATGCTGGAAAACTAGGCTTATACATGAGTACATAGGGTATTTTCAAAAAGTCCCTGCCATGAAAAGCCCTATGGAAGACAGCTATCCTCTGGAACACGTGGCATTGCCGTGAGTTAGAATTGACTGAAGAGCAATTGGTTTTGTTATTTTTCTGTTCGGTTTTCATCCTGAGAAATATTGAGTCTTTTGGGGCGTGTTTAACCTAATGTTAGAAGTTGACTTGGGCACTAGTAAAAGTCTTGAAGAGTTCTAAGATTTTAGAGGTGACTATCAATCCTCTCATCTGAGACCCACCAAGTGAGCTTAAATTACTTATCTAAGATCACACAATAAGTGAGAAATTTAAGATTAAAATGTGATTTTCCGGACTCCCAAAAAGCATAAAGTCGTAAAATACCCATACAAGAGCTGAAGCAAAATTAAATAAATATGTATATATATATATATAAGTATGAATGTGTGTGTATATATGAATGTGTATATATATACTGCATTTAATAGTTATATTTGTTTAGATTTCATTTTAGCTCCTCAAAATGACTAGGACTGTTACACCTGCATTTTCAAGCAAACTTTAAGTAATGTATTACTGCGTAATGTATTACATGCATACACACACACATACACACACACACACAGAGGTCTTAGAAACCTAAGCTTAATTTTTGGTGGTGTTTTACATAGATTGTTGTTAACATGCCACAAGCTGTAGACACTTAAAAATACTGTTTAATTTTCTTTAATCCATTTCGTTTTATGGATCTAAAATGGCCATCAGACAATAATACAGCAGTTTCCATAAGGAATAAATTGTTACTGCTTGACAAAACCTCCTTTTATGTTGGAATGGGGAAATATAAAAATGTCTTTTTCATATAATTATATTAAAAAATGCGTTAGCATGTTCTCTCATATTACAGCTGTTACAATGCTTTTTTTAAGCCTCTGACTTAAGAGCTTCCCTTCCCTTCCTCATTTTTTCCTAATTAATTTCTGTTCAACCAAAGAATTCCTTCCTTTTATGGCTTCTGCTAGTCTGCTGTGATAGCAGTGCCTTCATAAAATGAGCAAGCCCATTTCTGAGCTCAAGCCTTAAAATAAATAGGTGGTTGAAGGTGAGTAAAATCTTTCCAGGGAGGGTACATTCCATCTTGGCATTATTCCTTATGAGGAGAATGGGCAAATATATTCACTATTCCACACAAACATTCAGACCTTCTAATACTCATAGAGGGACAAGGTTTATTACCCCAGAAGCATCACATCTTTTGGATATGAACAGCACCACAAACTCGATCCTATGGGGAAGCATCTGCTATTCATAAACTGACTACATGAGTTATGATATTAACCTGCCTTTGTTTAACTCGTTTGTGAAATGTGCTAAAAGAAGAAACAGACTAAAGTTAGAAGGTAGCTGTTTTTAACCCTCTTACAAAGATTTCTGCTCTTATATTTCCTCCTATTTACTTTAGATTTTGTTTACACTTAAAGTATCCAGAATTAATGAGATTTCCTTATGTGCGTTGCAAAGTTTGCAGTCTTTATTTTTAATATCATTTTTCTTTTTATTCTTTGAGAAACTGTTTTTCTTTTACAGGGTAAGGAAGGGGAGTCTGCTTAATTAAATAACACAAACAACTGCTCTTTTTCCACTGAAAGCAAGGCACAAAACTCAACTAATTACATTTATTAAAGATCTGAAGACATGGAGCTATCTCTGCCAATCCTCCTACCACCAGCCTCACACCAGCTGCCAGAACAGAGAAAATCTGGAAGGGGGAGATGCCAAACACAATTCATCAGCAGAGGCGCGTCCTACAGACATCTAGATAATATCTATGAGGTGCATTGGTCTATTTTCAACGATCAGAGCTCATATGAACAAGATTTTTTTAAAAAATCTCACTTACATGAATTGGCACTCAATCAAGGCAACTTTAGTGATCAGTATTGATCAAGTAGTCAATAAATTGGCTAGGTTGGGATCTACTCATTCTGTGTATGGGAATGTGGTTTGGCTTACTTCTCAGTACTGGGCTTGTAATACATGTAGCACATTCCAGTGAAGCATGTGATTTTTTTTAAAAAAAAGATCAGTTATTAAAAGCATAAGCACATTTTCCTTATAAATCCAATTTCTTGATCACTAAATATTAAAAGTTATTATTTAAAACATTATAGAATTTAAACAACGTGCATGTTTTAAAGAGGGACTATATATTAATCTCATCCAATTTTTTCCTTTTGAGTGCTTTTCAAACCTGCTACCTTTTGATCAATACAGAAAAAAATCTTTTATCTCCTATGGACTCTCTATGCGTGCACACACTCACACTTGCACACAAGTAATGGTGTGCACACACACGCACAGAAAACTGAAGACAGGAACTTATTGCCTTCATATTTTAGGTGAAAAGCACCATTTCACAAAGAGAGTTTCCCTTTCTTTTAATTAACTACGTCGTTTTCCCATTTCAGTACCCGTATATAAGGGAAGCCTAAGTATGTGCTTACAATTATGGTTTAGGCTAGAATCCATTACTTTAATTATCTTACAATGAGTAGAAATCTAATGTATGGTAAATGTAACTCTCTTAATAGAAAAGCGGATTTTAAAGACATTTTCATTTTCAAAATAAACTGGACACACAAAAGTCGGGTTTTTGTTATTTTCTCTATATAACCGGTATTTCATTTCGAATTACTTGAACACATTACAAAGTGGATGGACTATAGTAAGAGGTCAAGTTTCACTCAGTGAATCGATTCAAGATGAGAGGGAGAAATTTCCACAAGGGGAGAAAATTGCCTGAAAGTTAGTGGACATCATTTTGTTTCAGCGGCTTGCTCTGAATAGCGGAGCCCAGTACTTACAGTGTTCTGCGCTGCTTTGAGGAGCAGGAGGCTTGAAGGTTGTTAAAAAGAGTCAAGATGGAATTATCGCTGGTGAGCGCTCAGAAAGGCTAACAAGATCGCAGTGGCTGAAAGGCCTTTGTTGTCTAAGGAAGAGTGAACGCTTTTGTTGTTGTTCTGTTTTGTTTTTCTCTTCCCCCTTTTGAGTTTTTCATTCAAATGCTGACCTTGAATTCAGAAGAGCCAAGATTCAGTGTGATTCACACTGCCTTTGATCAGATTCCTAATACAGTCGAAATAACAGATCCTTGTATAGAATATGTTAAACAGTCCTTGCTCAAACAGTGCTAAGTGTTTGAAGAGGATGCTCTGTTTAGACTACAGTGCCATCAACTTAAAACTTGGTTCAATTGTGGATCAGAAGCAAAGATGGCACTCAAGTTAATGGGACTGAGAAAATAGGTTATGTTGCTTGGATGACAAGATAGATTAAAGAATTAAAGGAAATGATTTTAAAACTGATGGAAGAAACTTCAAGCCATATTTGAGATCTTTCTTTGGACAGCTTCAGACCCTCCTTCCAAAAATGTGAATAAAATAGATGTCTCACATAGTTACAACACACTCATTTTAGATCAAGGAACAAGTGAGATTATGCTTTCCATTCATCAAGACCATATCATTTCTTTTTGGGAAGAATTAAGCAGGTAACTCAACTATAACGTCCTAAAGTAGACGCTCCCCCAAATAGAGTTAGGATAGATAATAGAAATAAGCAGATTTTGCTTATTTTGGGAAGGTTTGGTTAAGCATTAAAATTTGATATTTTTAGACTAAAAATTGACATTAGCCATAAGAAATCCACTACTTTCAATAAAAATAATAATGCTCCATCAGGCATCCCTTTATACTCAATGTACTTTCAGCATCCGCAGTATATTTTATTTCATGCTTCCTTCTATGGTTCAAGGGCAATATTTAGAGATTCTGGTGCTTTCACGGGATTTTATCATGCTCCTACATCTAATTGTAAACTTTTAAAGGAAAGATGTAGCCCATGGAATTTCCCACAGGTCCAGCTGAGGGATTTGCACATGCAGTAAAAAGATTTTGATTAACTTCTATTCCAGAAATTTTAGTCTTAGAAATCTAAAATTCTACTGGGAATGAACTTGTAATAACCTTCTAGTCTAACCTGTTTCAAGTCTTCATGGCACAAAAAGATTCTGCTTGTCCGACCTAAAGCATTCTTACTGTAGTCTCCGACCACTTCTCAGTTGAACGTTTTAAAGTTAAGAAATGACTTAACTTCAAACTGCTGGTCAGCATTTTGTGAAATTTATCAAATATTTATTCTGGAATAGTAAAACAGACAGAACTACCACTTTCCATATCAAGATGAAAACATCCAACTACTGGCTTTTCATATAAATGTAGAAAGTGCCATTTGTAGTTTTAGCATGGAATGTATTTTCAATATTACTTATTTACCCATTTATTCAATGATCTGTTCCCCACTAAATATTAGAACAGAGAAGATGAAGTAACAAAACGCTTGAATAAAAGGGGGAGGGGAGGAAAACATATGTAAAATAAATGCATGTCTTATTAATGTAATGCAATCTGGATAAAGTTTGCTGCTTTTTCAGAAATAACTCCGACAATCTTGGTATGTTTCTACTTGGGACAGTGCTGCAATATGCACATGGTCTAAGACATGGCAGAAATGAAAATGCTGATAAAAAATGGACATATGTTATCTGGTCTCTCAGTATGTTAAACTCATGCTGAAATAACGAGAAAAGAAGGAAAGGAAATTATCCTTCCCAATCCATTCCTTATCATTCCTGGAGACTTCCCTGGAGTTCGTAGGAGTAGAAATCATTTCCACCAAGGTAGTCCTTGGTTCTGCAACTGCATATTCATGAATCATAATGAAGGCCCTTTCCTCAAGCAAGAAATAAGGACACGGACCTCTATCTCCAATTTTTGCAGGCATGAAACACGGAGTCCTTTTAATAACTGATATATAAACAGTGCAACATCTCCTAGGTGGGCTTGGCAGTGATTAAGGCAGCATGCTGCATTTCCCCGGAAGCTCTAGTCTCTTCCAAAATGCAGTTCTGATCTTTGAAATTCTAATTTCACTATTAGCTCTTTCGCAATCTGCTTTTCCATTTAATATAAATCAGTGGTTCTTGATGTTTCATCTAATCTTCTCCTAGAATTGATGGCTATTTCTTCTAATCAGATTTAAGATTCTATTCTGCATACATATTCATTTTATCCATTTAACCCTGTCTTTATACTGTTAACAATTAGTCACGTGCAGTATATAGCTCAAATCTACTTCTTGGGTATTTTATAGTGATTATAGTTTTGGAGGTGTTTTGTTGGTTTATTTGTTTACTGAATTGAAAATATTTTGGAGGCAATAGTGACACATCATGAAGTCAATTGTTCCTAGTTGAGTCTAAGTTAAACATGTTACTTTATCAATCTACCATAACACTCATTTCTTTGTTGGGTTCTTAAAGCCATTTAACCTCTCAAAATGTTAATAATGACTCTTACACAGAAGAGAAATGTTGAAGGAAAATATTTAGATAGATTATAATTAGGGAAATTGCAGAATCCAGAAGGCTGCCTTTGCTATGAATTCTATTACATGGTATTAAGAGAGCCGCGCTATTTAGCCAAATGAAGCTAAATACACGTGCTAGCATCTAGGTGAGAAACGCAGAATGACTGCAACTGAACAGTTAGCTTATCCAATAAGGTATTATAAATTTCAGCACTGAAACATAATCACAATCTATGTGGATATAAATGTCTTCATTCCAGGTCATTGGATTTTTCCACGAACTTTTTAAATCCCTCACATAGGAAAAACTCTTGAGTCTTATTGTTTTTCCCCCTAATTAAAGGGTTTTTCCTGCACTAACCCGAACATGTATGCTGTGTTTAAGTTATGCTGCAAGTTTGTTCTCACAACATTTGGAATGATTATTAACTTCGGTGATTTAAAGTGATTTACAATGTGCCTGCTTGGTCAGCTCTCTTCTTGCACATACGATCTGATTTCAGAATCCCCAGGATCCAGGAAGCAGGCGTTCTACAGGGATGTAAACTGATGATCAGAGAAATGACCTGACCATCGACACACAACTGGAAAATAATAGAGCTGTGTTTAAACCCACGAAGACCAGCATCAGCTATGCTCACACTTGCTATTTGCAAAGGACAAGATGAATGTGGTGACTATTTGGAAAGTAAAGCTGAATAGGATCTAATTAATAATTCTGCCAGTGTAGAAATACATTGTACCTGGACCTGGACCATTCCAAGGTCACAATAAAAATTCCGATTAAACAACAACAATAATAGTCAAAACCACTGCCATTGAGTAATTACAGGGTAGAACTACTCCCTGTGGTTTTTTGACTGTCATCTTTACAGAGAGAGATCACCAGCCCTTTCTGGCATGGTCCCACTGGGCAGATTGGAATTGCCAGATTTTAAATCAGTAGCTAAACTGTAACTCAGTAGTTAGCAGATTGTGTGGCTCAGGCACATCAGGATCATCCCATTTCTAGGAACCACCTATCATTTTTCGGTTCTGGATCCTTCTCCTGCCTCCTGGGCCTCCCACTGACAAGAAGTGTGTGCCTTCTTATTTCTGTACTTGTCACCCTGGACTTATCCTCCCTCTCCTTTCCTATATGAAAGAATTTTATATTTAAAAGTTCAAGTTTAGGAAGAAGTGACCTAGAGATATTAACATTTTAATAGGAAGTAGTTAATTCACCAAAAAAAAAAAAAAAGGGACAAAATTCTACTGGGATAGTTTAGGCACAAAGAATAATAAGAGAGATTCTTTCAGAGGGAAGCTGCCCTTCGACCGCTGTCATATGCAAAAAAATCGCGCTGTTTTTGAGCTCGGAGTCTGAAATGTCCCTATCGTTCTCTGTTCTGACCTCCAAAATTCACCGCCACAGAGTCAATCTGACTCATAGAGTCCCAACAGGGCAGAGGAGGGCTGTCCCTGTGCTTTTCCAAGCGTGCCAATCTGTAAAGAAGTGGAAAGCTACTCATTCTACCCCAGAGAGGGTGGTTTCACACTGCTCACCTCGCAGTTACCAGCCCAAAGCATAACCCACCACTCGATGAGGAAGGTTCCTGACTCCTGACTTAGGATGGTGCAAGCAGCCCACTAGAGAGCCCAACATTTTCATCCGCAACGATGCCCCAGACGGAGAAGCTGATGTTTCCATAGGTTCCTTAGGATTGACAGGATAACTGTTTACATCTTTGACATAAGGGCCTCTCATTGATTTGTCTTAAAGTCAAAGAACATGCCATTCATTTTATATATAAATTGTAGTGGAAATTACAGTGGAACCTTTACAACAGATTTGTTCATGGAATCTTCATTATGCTTTATTTTTACACTTACCAAATGTGCTATGAAAGTAAAGCCATGCTAAACATAAGCAGTCCGACACAATTCACCCTGTGTACATATTTCAAGCAATCATCTTAAATTTACAAACCTGATCTAGGGTGTAACCCTAGCTGAACTCACCAATTATATCTGTCTCATAAAAATTGGCCTTTTTTAAAAAGTCAAAACTTACAACAGGGTCACACGTTTTGAATTTTATATTATTATTATGGAATTCCCCCCTGAAACATTACATGTTGTTGCTTTACATTTCTCTTAGCATGTGTGATTAACTTTATTAAAAGGTGGCCAAATACTGACCATATTAGAGCCTGGGTTTTGATCTCCTCACTAATACTGGTTTTGTGAAGAAGCTGAACCCTATGGCTCCTGGAGAGAAAAAAGAAGAAAACAAAGACTCTCACAGGAGGGCCCCATCTTTCAGCAGAAGATTTGGGGGACATTCTCATTCACATTCAGTTGCAGGCAAATGCCTTTTAAGGGTGTTAGTTTAATGAGCCATAGCAGGGCTTTGGTTTTCTATTATTTCTTATTATTAGGTTCAGGGTTCAAGGGGACTAGTAAAGGAAGAAATGAAACACTGATTAGTTTATGAATAAGGATACTTGATTGCAATTCCTAGCAAAGTAGTTCCATTCTTTCAAAGTCTTTGAGTTTGGGTGGTTTATGTAGTTGTTGCTCTTGTGTTTGCTTGAAGGCCACAAAGCAGGCTCCTTCACAGGTTCACGTAGACAGGAAAAGCAACATGCCCTCACTCACTCAGAACACAAAAGTCAGCACGTCGATTGAAATCAGGTGATAGATAGTATCCAAGAATTAAAAAAAAGAAAATTAATGAATTGATGTGTGAAAGGGGGAAAACCAGTGACATTTTATTAAAAGTGAAAGAAAGTAAAACTGCTTTTAAAGAAATGGAATTTTGAATAAAAATAACGATAGAAATGTGATTAACATTATTTCTAAGAAAATGATATAAAATGTATATTTGCCATGAATATTAAATTCAAAATATTTTTTAATCCTATTTTACACACAAAAAAATTACATGATGAAGCTTATTCAACACGAAGCATTATTTTTTACATGCTCTTTTTACTATAATGGCATCAGGAGATGCTGTAAGGGAAAATAGATTCAATCACTGCATAAATGTATTCTAAAGTAAGATGTCAATGTAAGATCTGAAAAAGATAACTAAAACCTAACAGAAGATAAACATCACATTAACACTTCTCTTGGGAGAAACAGAGTAAAGTAATGGAGACACATGGGTGGTGATTACTATCCTTCATAAATTAAAGTTAAAAATGGCAACAATTTCAAATTTAAGTTATTTGGTAAAAGGCAAGGAAAAACATTAAAATGCCAGAAATAAAAAATAAACATTCCAAAGCAGCATTTTTATAATTTAAAAATCAGATTATTTGAAAATGAAACACCCCTCCCCCTTTTCTTCTAACCCCCAAAGCAGGTTTTATTTAAATTTCTCCTGTGCTCACAACTGGCGCCCACGATTAAGGACTTCAGTACCACAAATACTTAAGTAAATACTTAGAGCAAGCTGTAATTTACTCAAGTGGATTCCTGCCCATGATGCAAAGCCGATACAATCTATCCTTCTGGGGGAAGAACACAAAAGTGGATTCCAGTGTGAGGTCTCAACGGGACAAAGGTTAGGTTTTGTTGGCCCGGCCACAAGCACATTCAAACTGCATGTACAAGTCTAAAATGGAAGAAGCAACTTATTCCACAATAATGAATTTGTCTTCTTGTCTCTTCGCTGGTATTTAGAAGGCAAAGATCACATTAAAAAAAACAACAACCTCCATATTTCACATAGACACACAAAGCCAGATGCTTTTTGAACTTGAAAGTTGAATCCGAGGATTAAGTAAATGTATTCTGTGAGAGGGAGGGGCTGTTTCAGAGCAGAGATTGCATTGAGGTTTGCAAGGCACTTTGTGGTTCTGGCACAGAAATTGTGTCCGTCGAGTCTCTTGCACCGAAGCATCTAATAATTTTCTTGATTTTTCACATTTTATTTTTTATGGATTACAGTACTATTGTAGGCTATATAGACTGTGAGGAAGTAGACAGTATTTATCAGTATTTATTTCTTCATTCCCTTCACAGGATCGAGCCTATGAATTAAGAACTAAAACTACGTACTTTTTTTTTTTAACTGCAAGGAAGAGGAATATTTTTAAATTAATTCAATGAGAAAACACGAGCATACACTGCTGACCCACTGGTTTGGATTCATCTTGACCATGCATTCCAAGTGCGTTTACGTGAACAGGCATTATGTCAATAGGCAGTGCTAAATAAAAGGCAGCTCTCGTGTATTAATCCAAAGCCTGGGGTGCTTTTAGAGCTGACTGGAGACAATCCCAGACACCTGGCTTTTGAAAGACCACCAAGGGAATACGTAAAAGGGGTCCTTAAAAGCATTTTGAAATTAAATCTAACTTAAATGCAAGACTTAGGTATGTTTTTTTGCCCAGCGATGTTAAAAGTTTATTTTGGTTCTTTAGTACAAAATTTCTCACCTTGGAGACACTGAGCTGGTTTACAGTCCGTGTGTGGTTAAGTATTAAATCATGCCAAGAATTTGGTTAAAAACACGGGACTTCTTGAATTGTGCGAAAGCATGCACGTTGGCACATTTCCTTCACTTCCAATATTGATTTTTGTTTTTCAGTACCTGGAATGCAGAATTTACAGACAGGTACGGATGGTAATATAACAACCACAGTCAGCTGTTTAAAAAGCTGATCAACAGAAATTAACCAGAATAATTTTTAGAATGCCTAATTGGTCCCAGGATAAACTACCTCGTCATAAATGTTTGGGAAAGTGAGAAGCCTCACAGATACTATAGGAAAATGATTACCAAGTTGTTTTGTGTTGTTTTGTTTTTAAAGAGAAATAATTAGGTAACAAATTCCACCCTTGTAGATTTTCCCAAACCATTTAATGAAAATATTTCCAGAACAAACAAAAATCACTGTTGTGAAACCTAGAAGGGTAACACACACATCCTACGAGAAATTATAATTTCTAAAAAAAGAGGAGAGAATCCCTGAAAATGCAAGGCACAGATTTTATGCAGTGTTAGTATGTATATTTGTAGGTTCATATTTCTTTAATTCCATTAAGTTTGTCCATGGGGAATGGATACTGTCACATTGTTTGAATCACTACAAAAGTCACAGAGAAGATCCACAGTGTTGTGAAGGTAATGATCTTTCACTGGCCTCTCAGGAGCTGACTGTAAAATTTATAAGGAAAGCGCTATCCCTGGCCTACATAATTTTTTTTGGTAAGGCAGTAAAATTGATGCTATCTATCTAAAAGAATAAAAGTGGGCAATTTAGCTATCTGTATGTTCTCAGCCTGCCACAAATCCTGGAGACATTTGACGTTATTAAAGGTGCAGAAGTTTGAGTTAAGGATGTATGCATCAAGCATCTATTTATTAAAATACCTGGTAAGTATTTAACAAGTTGCTCTGTTTGGTAGGATGAAACAAAATGTCAAAATGCCATTCCTGTTCAGGGGATGCTTAGAATCTATTACAAAGATTGCGCGTGCCTAAGTAAATAACGATGGCACAGTGGGTTAAGCATCAGACTGCTAACCGCAAGGTACCAGTTTGAGACCACCAGCCACTATGCTAGACAAAGATGAGGCTTTCAACTCGTATAAAGATTTAGGGTCTCGGAACACACAGGGGCAGTTCTACTCTGTCCTATACATTTGTTATGAGTCAGAATTGACTCAATGGCTTTGAATATTTTTGCCAAATTAAAAAAAAATTACACTAATAGCAATAAGTACAAGGAGGAAGAAAATGTTCTAAAATTCATGGTGGTAATTAGTGATCATACAACTCTTCTTGATACGATTGAACTACTGAATTGTATGATATGTGGATGAAGTACCAATAAAACAGTTTTGTGTTTTGTTTTGTTTTTTAAGAATTCACTCAACGACAGTGAGAGTTTGGGGATTTCAATCCAAGAAGAGAAATGTATGCCAAAACATAAACGCTTGCACAGGCATCTCTGTCTTTTGCCCTAGGATAAAGCCCCTGAGTTCCGTGGAATAGTTCAATCTGAAGATCAAAAATACTCCACAAGCAAAATCAAAATGCAGTTTTGTGAATAAAGAAAAAAGGGGGCATTTTTGCAAGTATTTATCATTTTAAATAAAAGAGCATTCCTTTTTAAAAAAAATCTCACTCATTGAGTTTTTTCTGGGTTTTTTTGGTCATGATTGTTGGTTTTCTTTATTTCTTGTTGGTGCTCTGTATGCTTTTCTATACATGAAATCCAGGAAATAATAACTGGAGATTAATAACCTAGGGGCTTGACAGGGGAGGGCGGGGAGGAGAGAAAAATGTTGAGTTAACAACGAGAAAAAAAGTTCTGAAATTGATTGTAGTGATGATTGCACAACTACTCTCAATGTGATTGAACTATTAAATTGTATATGTGAATTATATGTCAAGTATTACAAAACAAAACACCACCTGAGTCCCAGCACCATCTAGGGCCAATACCCTGAGGAGAGTAGCGTCTGTTCTATATTGGGACCCAGGGAAATTCTACCCAGGCTATTCTGGTAGAAGTGATTCCCTTAGGTCACAATTTTTTTTTTGAAAAGTAGTTTCAATCATCTCTAAAATTCTGTCATCTCTTCTGTCCTCCTCCTAGTACCTTTACAAAATATTATATCAATTTTCATTTACATATCTAATACATATATGAAAAAGTCTAAACCATCATGTAAATGTCAATGATTATTTTAACCAATATTTACAATTTACTTGTAAGTACACGGTTTGATAAGACTATTCCTTTTCAAACAAAACTCTGTGTTCATTTATATAATAAGAGTAATACTTAATGTGTTAGACACAATCTTAATGCATAAACTTTTAAAAATCATTTTATTGGGGGCTCATACAACTCTTTATCACAATCCATATGTACATCAATTGTTTAAAGCACATTTGTACATTCGTTACCCTCATCATTCTCAAAACATTTGCTCTCCACATAAGCCCCTGGCATCAGTTCCTCATTTTCCCCCTTCCCTCCCGGCTCCCCCCTCTCTCACGAACCCTTGATAATTTATAAATTATTATTTTGTCATATCTTACACTGTCTGACGTCTCCCCTTACCCATTCCTCCATTGTCCGTCCCGCAGGGAGGAGGTTATATGTCGATCCTTATAATCAGTTCCCCCTCTCTACGCCCCCCTCCCTCTACCCTCCCGGTATCACCACTCACACCACTGGTCCAGAAGGGATCATCCACCCTGGATTCCCTGTGGTTCCAGTTCCTATCTGTACCAGTGTCCATCCTTTGGTCTAGCCAGATTTGTAAGGTAGAATTGGGATCATGATAGTGGGGGAGGAGGAAGCATTTAGGAACTAGAGGAAAGTTGTATGTTTCATCGTTGCTACATCTCACCCTGACTGGCTCATCTCCTCCCCATGACCCTCCCCTAAGGGGATGTCCAGTCCTAATGCATAAACTTTTACACACACTATAAACCTTTGAGAGAAGTACTATTTTATCTCCATTTTAAAGAATGGAAATCTGATTCGTGAAAAGTAGGTAGCTTGCCCCAAGTCACACAAGCAGTGAGTGATGTAACTGTAATTCAAACCAGGGTTTTGAAGAGGCTATTCTGTTCCCACCCCAAGCTTAAATTTTATATTGCTCACCACACATCTCCCGAATCAGACAAGATCCCCAGGTGGTTCTGGGGAGCTATCAGAATAGCCTGGGGTAGGGGGAGAATAACCTGGGGACCTTACTAAAATATAGATCCTGAGTTATCACCTCTGAGGTAGAAATACAAATTCTCAGCAAACCATGGGTCACACCAGAATAAACTAGTTTAAAGACCCTATTCAAAGGCAGGTATGTTAACCTGTACCCTTCCCTTTTTTTAATCCTTTGCTTATTTTTTTTCTGTACAATTAGTTTATTTTAAAAATGTCATATAGTGATGTAAATGAAGATTTACTGAGCAGATCGGCAATTTCACATTCAACAATTCATACGCCTTTTGCTTCAACTCATCCAGTGCATCACCTCAACCTATCAGCATTTACTGAACGCTTAGGGCTTCTATTGCCATTCCTCCTTCTCGCTAACACTTTGAACGTTGTCACTGGGTAAATGCTGCTCTCTTGATCTTAAATTGTTGATTATTTTAGCTCAGGCATGAGTTCAGTTCCAAACCTGAAGGGTGACTAAGTGCTATGATCTCAGGTCTCCCGTCTCCCTCTCTATCCGAATTACACACCTGTCTCTTTTAGGATTTGGAATTTTGTTCCACAATTTTCTCCTGTTCTACCCAAGACCATCTAATATGAACCTTTGCAGACCATCTGATTGTGGGAGCCAGGCACCATTTAGTTCTTCTGTTCTCAGTGTTGTATCCTTGACTCTTTTACTTTCTTCACTCTCCTTTACTTCATGCTAGGAGAGACCAGTAGTGGCACTTCCGATGGCTGCTCACAAGCTTTTAAGACCCCATTCCCTACTCAACAAAGTAGGATGTAGAACCTAGTGACTGATGTATGCCGGATGACCTTGGTGTTCTGCAAGATTGCGGTCCTGATACCCAGGCCCATGACTCATTCCCTGAAGGTGGTTGGTTATGTTTATGGAATGCTCAGCTGCCCCTCAATATGTTGTTTAAATAGTCATTCATTCTCTTAGCAATTATTTTTCATATGTACTGTAAGTAAGGCCTTCTGCTAACCATCATGTGATCTTTTGCATCTGAAGATGCTGTTTGAATAGTGTTTGTGGGCAGTACAAGATGACATTCATCTAGGATGTTTCATAGGGGACCCCACTCATTAGCAAAACTTTACCAATGTTTAAAGCATAGTGAATTTCACACAACACAAAATGTTGGTAGATATCAGATAGCCATTCGTTAACTGTTTGGAAGGAAGATCCTTTCAAAGTAGAAAAGACCCTACTCAAGAGTCTCTGGGGCATCACCCAGTGTTCTATAAAACAACAAGCTAAGGCATGTTGGCTTTACCTGATTAGAAAACATTGTATGTCAAAAGCAACTCAGCTGAGAGACTCAGCTGACCAATTCCTGATACATGACTATTCTTGTAGTGTTCTCAAGCTGGGCGAAGCCATATAGTAATCATTTTCGATGTGTTTCCTTTTCTTTTTGGAAGGAGCGCTGGTCGCGAAGTGGGTTACACATTAGGGTCCTAGCTGCAGGATCAGCAGCAGGAGAAGAAGGAGGCTTTCTACTCCTGGGAAGAATGAGTCTTGGCGTCCACAGGGGCAGGTCTCCCCTGTCCTGTAAGGTCGCTCTGGATCTAAATCCATTTGAGAACAGTGAGGGGCTTTATTTTCTTGGCAGAGGAAAAAGGAGGAAGTCTTTCGCTAAAGTATTTTCAGACATCTGATAGAACTCCCAGGGGCTTCTTTATTCTAGTGGCACTCCTGAACAAGCACTCTGAGTGATTTTTGTCTTGATTTTAGATGCATACTGTGGGGTCGTGAAAATAATGTCAATTAAAAACACAACAACAACACCTCAAGACAGGTTGCAAAGTATTTCTGTGTTCACGTGCAAAGAAAAAAACTTTAACTGTATCTTGAAAATGTGTGGTGTATGCATGCGTTTGCCCTGGTGGAACTGTGTGACAAGCACTGGGCTGTTAACAACAAGGTCTGTAGTTCCAATCTACCTATGACAATGTGTGTGTGTGTACATGTGTGCACCAACTGCCATCAAAGCAATTCCAACTCATAGCAAAGCTATATGGATTTCCAAGGCTGTCAATATTTCCTAGTGCCAACAGACTCATTCCCCCCACGGAGGGGCTGGAGGAGCTACAACCCCCAGGATCGCAGTTTCATGCTTACCCAGCAGTGTCACTCACCTGAGCTCCTATGTTTGTGTGTGTGTATATGTATAAATATTCATGTGTGTATATGCAAACACATATGCATACACACGCACGTGCATACCCACATGGAGACCTGAATGAAGTCCTAAAGGTTCAAAGAAACCTAAAAGCCACACATGAGAACCAGTTCTTCACTGAAGAACTTTAAAAAGCATCAGGGCTTGCTCAGCTGCCAATGGAATTCTTTTCAAAAAGTGCATTGTGAATAATCACTACTAAAATAAAGTCTAGCCTGGTGAAAACATAAAGTACATTACGGTCATGTAATCTGCCTAAAAATTCATTGTCATGTGCCAGGTTCTTCCTGGATAAATTTAATCCCCACAGCTGCAAAGCCTGAGATGGCAAATTCATTAAACTGCTTGCGATCTTTCAACTTTTCCTTTCCCTTTTCTTAGAAATAGTTAGAAACAATTAAATATTCCAATTGAAATCATGAAAATGTCAATACTTGTAATAAAACTTTTCTAAAAAAAAGGGAAATTAAAAAATGAAAATGAGTGGAATGAAAATGTTTTCCCTTTTTTCCTCTCCCTGTAGACATTCTTTCAATTAGAAAGAAGACCAAACTTAAATTATAGCTACCAATTAATTTTTCTGCTCTGGAAAGTGAAATAAGCATCTTTCATTAAATTGGATATTAAAGCTCACTAGTTATCCAAGGAACCTTCAGATTAATGGACTAGAGTTACCCAGTTTCAATTATTTTCTCCACTTCCTAATATGGGTTCAATTGCTTCCCTGTCCCTGTGGAACTCAATCTGATTCTTCCTGCCCCCTGTATTTAACTGACTCTTTCTCCTATCCTGGGTCACTCTACTATCTCCTCTTGAGGGGCACTGCCTCCTTGTTAAAAAAACACAAACCTAAGTATGTGTGAAGTAGGAGACAGGGATGCTGTCCCGAGAGGTAGTCAGGACAAGAGAGTAATGGCACCTTTGAAGAGAAAGCAGGATGCTACGCCGCCTTTGGTAGCGTACACTCCTTTCTGTATCTGTGCTTAAGGAACCCAAAAGAGTATGAAGGAAGAACAAGAACATGGATTGTATTTTACCCTAAATTTAAATTAAATTGCGAATAATTTGCTTTGATTTTCCTGAATCTCTAAATTTATGAAATAATGGTTACACTTACAAGAAGCTACCTGCAGTATACAAAGTATGTAATTCATAAATAAAATTTTACCGAGACAACATAATTTCAGCAAGACATACTAAATATTATCTTCAGGTAATAAATTAATCTTTATTTGGGGGAAAGCCTTTTGTCCCATCCATCTCTGTAAAGTCTGAGCCGTGCTTTATGATTTACCCCAAAGAAGGTAAACAGCAGTTTTCCTATTGAGTACCAAGGAAGAGCAGTCCAAAACCCCACATTTATAAGAAGCAACATTAAAAATCTTCATCAGTATTCCAGAATCCGCTGAGGAGAACCTAGCAGACAAGAATCGGTCTGAACATTGATCCATATGTTATTAAAGCTTCCTGACTACATAGCAGAATTTCTGGGCGGCACAAATGGTTAAGGGTTTGGTTGCTAACCAAAAGGTTGGCAGTTCTAGTCCACTCAGGGGAATCTCAGAAGAAAAGGCTTAACGATCACTTTCGGAGAAATCAGCTGTTGGAAATCGTATGGAGCAAAATTTGGCTCTGATGCGCATAGAGCCACCAGGGATCAGAACTGACTGGCAAGGGGGTTTGTTTTGTTTGGGGTTGGGTCGGTACTCCTCTTAAGTCATCCCTCTCCTTTCACGTCTGGGTTTACAGAACAAGCTGCATCTATGTTTCATGACGTGTCCTCTCACCCACATCTCTGCCACACGCCACCGTCTGAAGTCCACAGACACCCACTTCCCCTAATCACATAGAAAACTCTCATCCAGCCTCCCTTCCTCGAGTCTTTCAGTCTCATCTGTCAATCTTCTCATTTGGAAACTGCCTATTTTCCAACAACGCCTGCGCACAGGACTGCAAGTCTCTGCACACACCACAGACAAGGCTTCATTCTTCCTCTGCTTTCCTCGGTAAAAAGCTTGACATCTCAGTCCTTCAGTCCTTGCTCTTTACGTCTCTCCAGAGAAGCATGGTCCTCAAGAGTTAAACTGTGATCTCCAAATGCATGTCAATACAAGTTCCGACTATATTTTCACAAACCCCTTGTCACGAATCATCAAACCCTACTGATTCACGTGGATACACAGGACATAGTTATCAAATTCATTCCCCCCTCCCAGCATATATATCCTCCTAGGTTCTGGCATGGCGTGGGTAAAATATTCACCAAAACATTATGGTTGTAAGTACTTTGAATCTGACTCTTCTTTTATCTGTTATATGAGATCACACCACACTGGTGTGGCACTGGATGCCACCATCCATCCAGATTCTTCATTTCTCAGTATTTCTAATGTAGGTCTTTGCACATAGTAGGGCTTAACAAGCTGTAGTGAACTTATGAATAAATCGTTTAAGACTTATGTAGTACCTTTATTATTATAGTGCCTAAGATTTCCAGGTGCCTTGATTTCCAATGCCCAAAGTGATTAATAAAACATTTTAACACAAGGGCAATTAATAAACAGGCCACTGATATATTAAGCAGCATCTTGTTACCTTATCACAGGGAACTAATGAAGCCAAATTTCTATAAGGTTGTAGTACCAAGATAAGGATGGATGGTAAACAATTCAGAAATAGCTGAAAGTGACAACCCAAGTTCACCTTTATTAAGTATTTTGCACTTGGAGGTAATTATATAATATTCGTATTACTAACTTTGAATGGGCATGACTTAGCTCCCTTTGAAGTCTGTCAACCGATAGAGGGCTTTCCCCCTAGCATTCTTTCCATCCTCCCAGGCCCATCTCAAGGCCTGGAGCTATGCACAACCAGGTCTGAAATACATCTGTCTTGAAGACGCAGCTTTCATCCAGATTGAGATGTGTTAGTAAATACACATTCAACATAAGTAAGTAAAAATTCAAATTCGTAACAACTGAACTGATATCCTATGTAAAACATGTGTACACCCCACCAGACATTTCAAAAAGATCTGAATAAATATTTATAATGGTATACTATAAAAGCCAATTTAGATGTCTCGGTTAATATTTTTAATTATGTCAGTTCATGAATATTTTATTTCAAATCACTTCTTTCTCCTTGCCAAATGGAAATGATCATAACACACAACGCCCTTTGAAGTAAAAACAGACCCGACATGAATGAAGTAACACAGAGGGAAAAGAAATAAAATGCTACCAAAGAAATAGAAACGTTAAATGTTGGCTATATATGTGGAGTAAATACACACTTTGAAAATTGGTTAGTAAATTTGAAAACTTGCTTTCTATTATTGAAAATACCAACCCACTCAGATTTACAAAACCTTCATTATTTGCAAGTACACACTCTTTGTTGAACTAGTAATATTTTTCATCTAAAGGTTTTAAAGTCAAATATAAAATTAAGGAGAAATATAATTTTGATATAGGAAACATCCTTAAGCACTAAACTGTGTTGTGGATGACAACCAAATATCTGTATCACAAAATATAAGTTAAAGATAAATGTAAGGTAAATGAAAAAAAAAGGAGAGTTCAACATATGTTTATAAAAAGAAATGAGGTCATGCTTGCCTCACAGAAGACAAAAGGAGGAAGGTCCCTGTGAGAGCATGAGAGGAAAAAGAAGCAGGAGTGTGCTGACGCAATACCGACGTGGCTGCATGACTTACATACACAGTATCTGTAGCCGTGCCTAGAGACAGCACAGGTTCGGTTCCAGCCCATGGCGAATAAAGAAAAGGATCACAACAAAATGAGTCCTGAGAAAGCTGCGGTTTCCCAGTGTGTATCAGGAGGGACCACTCCTTGGGAAAGAGAGCACGCTCGGAAAGCAAAGGGCCAGAGAAAGGGAGCAAGACCCTCAAAGAGATGGACCAGCACGGTGGTTGTTGCAACAATGGGCTCGCGCATTACAATTTCGAGGACGGCCGGAGACTTGGCCGTGGTTTCTGCTGTGCTCGGGGTACACGAGGCGGTGGGAGCTGACTCCGTACCGCCGACAACCACAGCAGCGCATCTAAAAGCTGTGTTTACACCACACGGTTAGGTGGAAACACCGTGAGACTTCACCACGATGTGACACAGAGACACGAAAGGCGCACATGCTATTGGAAGCACGGTGCCACTCATTGGCTCAACTCAAGGTTGCCAGACCTTCAATTCGTAAGAAAAATAAATAGTTGCAAAGCACCATAAAGCTAAAGGCGATGTGTCAGTGTGCCTGCCTAATAAAGTAGAAGCGATTACACTTTTGATTAGTTTTACTAAGTTAAAATTTTTCTGATTTTAAAAGATTTACGTACACAGTGTATTGTTGTATTCACTGAAAACTACATTGTATATTGTTGGATGATAACTTACATCATACAGTTTTTTAATTTTAAAAAATTTATTTGAAGTGCAAGTTTACATAGAAAGTAAGGTTCTCGTGTAATAATTTTGATAGAACTTGCTCCTTAACCTTAGTTACCTTTTCCACAATGTATTGCCCTTCTTGCGTTCTGTTTCCATTAGTCTGACACCCCTGCCTCACCTTCGTGTTGTTTTAGGCCAGGAATGGACTGTTTTCACAGGGTTGGTTCATTTCAGGGTGCACAGAAATCGTGGGTGAGCGTGTTCCATATGTAACTCTATTATTTGGAGGAAAGCTGACCACAGGAGGTCAGTTTCAAGCTCAATGAGTCTTTGAAGGTGAGACTCTTGAGGATCCCCCTAGTCTCTACCAGTCCAATAAGTCTCAGATCTTATTTTTAAGAAATTTGAGTTTTGTTCTACATTTTCTCCCATTCTCATCAGGACTTTCTAGTGTGGCCCGGTTCCCCAGGTCAGTAGTGGTGGCAACTGGGAACTATCTCATTCTCCTGGTCTCAGGCTAGAAGGGGCTGCAGTTTTCAGGGGACGTCAGTTCCATCTTAGACAGACACTGTCTGTACAGTCTGTTAAAACTTGTCAAAACTCAATGAATTCAAAGAAATTTTCAAAAGTTTTAAATTTCCTTGATTTGTAAAGCGTCCTGACCCTCAAAATCGTTTTAACATTTTATTTTCATGCAAAAGTATAGATGACACATTTTTAATAGTGAAAAACAAATCCAAGTCCTATAAGATGGTTTTTAATTGGATAAGGAAAAAAATCTCACTTTAAAATGTTTTACCTAGTAGCTCACCAGTGTACATCATCAAGGTGGCTTTACATTGCTGCTTAACATCTTCCAAGATTTGTCTAATGAAACTAGCTCATGCAATTTTATTATTGCTATTTCTTTTCTAGGTCTTCCAGGCTTAAAAAAAAAAACCTGGAATGAGATCAAAATGCTTGTAGGTTTCTGATTGCTATTAGATGTAATAATTATACTCTAAACTAATTACCACTAAACCAAAACCTGACTTATAACTAATTAAATTTTATTACACCAACATAGAACATCAACTTTCAATTCAATGCAGGGCACAGCTATAAACACAGGAGTCTATCAGCCTGTGTATTTATTTTAAGTAAAATGTCTAGATCAGATTTATAAAGTTTGAACGTGCCAGCGTTGGTAGACCAATTTGTCAGTTTCGCAAATCTGCTAATTTGTCGACTTCTAAGGAGAGAGAAAGGCTCTCCTTGCTAAGTGAACACAATGAAAATGCCACGCAATTCACACAACCGTCAAATGCATATTATATAAAGATTACGACAACGTTATAGAAAGCAATGTGGGAGCCAATGAAAAAAATCATCTCTCTTCAGCTCAGATGTGCCTTTTATGTGTGACATCACTTACTCTGAGATTATGGACATGCAAACATTGCTGAGTCTTGGTTTCTTTTGTGTGAACCAGAAATAATAAACACATGCATGTTATCTTAGATGAATTCAGGAAGCATGAAATGCAGACTCCTTGGCTGAGATGAGAGTGTCCTATTTATTTATGGTTTAAGGACCAGTGGCATCAACCCCTCTCCTGTATTCATCTCGAAATAGTGAATGCAGAGGCTCCATATATTTTCCAATAAATGACATTTGAATTTCTCATTCTGAACAATTGGAATGTATAAGAGATTCGCTTTATAGTATAAAGTTTAATTTTATAAAAAATGTTTACCTTCTACCAGATGGTAAAATTAAATTACATAAACACTGTCAGCAAGTTGAATCCTCCGATGTATTCATTCCCACCACAGAAGCTTCAAAACCTGTCTATAATTTTGTTACTGATGTTCAGAAACAGCTGTAGCTGACATAGCTACATGTTATATATGTCAGCTTTACAGGATATGATACTCTTCACCCCCAGTGGAGAGGTCTTTTGCTGTTAACAAACGCTAGTGTAAATTACAACAGGAGTTATAACCACAGTAGAGATGTGGCCACACTAGATATTTGGTAAACAAAACGGTCAAGGGGCTGTGTTTCATTATTGCCAAGCATTCTATTTGAGTAGGGCAAAAGAAAGATTTTCAGTGCATAGCATTATCTGATTAAAAAAGAAAAAAAGAAAAATTCTCTTCTAAAAAGCCCTTCATATATATTCATTAATATTTTAGATGATAGTAAATTATATATTTTACTCTTCAGAAGAATTCAGTCTGTCTCAGGAGATTTTATATTTTTCTGGGTGTTGATTTTTGTGTGAATTTTTTGAAGAATCCTGCGGTCTTTCCCTTTAGAGTTCAAAGGTCTCTTTACAATGAATGTTCAAGTTGGATGGCAGTGTCAGCCGGGTCTTCTGAAAGGTTATGTCTCCAATTTCGTACACAGTTAACTTGGGTAGGGGAACAGAATTAAGCAACATGCCAGCCTAGATAACAAGTATCAAAATCACCGGATTTATAAATTAATCCCATTAAGTTTTAAGAATCATCAATTAACCATAGACAGTCGAGTGTACAGATTATTGGCAGATGGCACCTCATTAACACAAGGGCATATATATTTTACATTGTGTTACATTCTATTGTTAGGCATCCTGAAGTCATATTGGGATGCATAGAGACCCTGTGCACAGCGGAAGGAAACTCTGCCAGGTCCTCGTGTGAGCTTATGGTTGCAGCTGCTGCGTCAACTCATTTCCTTGAGATTCTTCTTTCTGTCTGACCCACTGTTTTACTAAGCATGATAATCCTTCTTCTCCTAGTCCGGTCTCTCTTGATAACATGTGCAAAGTAAATTAGAGAAAAGTCTTGCCATCCTGCTTCTAAGAAGCATTCTGTGTGTACTTCCTTGGCAGATCGGTTTGTTCTCCTGCCAGGTCAGGGAATGCTCATTGGAAGGCAGCGATGCTTCATTGTCCAGCTTTCACGTGCACGAGGCAAATGAGACGACCATGGCTTAGGTCAGGAGCACCTTAATCCCCAAAGTGACATCTCTGTTTTCTAATCCTGTAGGGCAGTCGTTTGCAGCACATAGGCCCACTGCAATGTGTTGCCTGCTTGCTTGCCTGCTCCTTCCAAGAACGTTGATTGTGGATGCGGTTAAAATGACAGCCTTGCTGACTTCAGTGTTCCCTCTGCTTATCAGATTGAATAAATATGGTAAAAAGATACAACTCTGACACACACCTTCCCTGATATAAAATCACACATATCTTCTTGGCCTGTGCATTCAGCACTGTGTGAAACTCTGTTCTGTTGCTATTCGTAAGGTTTTCACTGACCAGTGTTTTTAGAAGAAAAGATCAAGAGGTTCTTCCTCCTTGTCTGTATTAGTGTGGATGATCTAATGAAACCTGTTCACTATGGTTTACTCTGCTGGCATTTGAAACAATGCTAGCATTGCCTTTCCAGCATCATGGCAACATGAAAGTCCCCACAGTATGACCAAGTGACAAGCTTAAGGATTATAGGAGGGGGCCTTCAAAAATTTCACAGAGAAAGGGAACTAAAAGATAATGGGATATGCATTTGCCTCTATTACATGCATACATCTATATACTATATACACATTTCATTCACCTCAATGGTCATGAATTGAGTTTCATTTGGGGTTATATACTTCAACTTACACACACTGTTTTTCCATATAACTCTTACACACTCTAGTCACTATGGATTCATAAAGGATTTTTCAAAGCCTGTAAATATACAAATAGGCAAATGTTTTGAAAAAAATAGACACAACACATGCTATTTTCCTTTTTCCAGAACATATAATAAATAAAATGTTGCTGACAAAATGAAAAGATACACTCATCTAATTGATTAGCAGATGTAAAAGCTTCAGCACAACTTATCGAAACTAGAGCAACATTTAATACTTATCTTTTATGTTACTTCTAACTTTAAATTTTTACATACATCATGACTTTATGAAGGTCACTAATATATTTTTTTGTCTTGAAGAGTTACCCTACTATTCATATACTAACAACAAGAATTTTTTATTTCAGGAGTGGCCCCTGGGTTTAGTCTTCTGGGTTTATAATTAAATGTAAAAGTGAGTTGCAACAGCATAAACAGAAATTCAAGCTTATCTCTTTTGCCAAATCTCCTCATCATGTCTAAATTTAATGTAGTAACTGGCCATTTCTTTTTAGTAGACAGAAGTAGGAACATGCATTCACTTATCCTCAGTGCCTCCCTCATTCTCTATCAGATTTTCCCAGTATTACAGACCTCACAAATCTCTACAGTTAGAAGGTAAATTAGCATAAATCTGTATATCTAGGTAAGATATTTAACCGAGCAAGTTAAGATAAAAATATGTATTTCAACAATCTGTTAGTGATTTACCTTTCTACGACTTATACCTCCCACCCAGTCAATAGTTTTTTACATCATCCAACCCACTGCCGTGGAGTTAATGCTGACTCCGAGTGACCCCTGTGGGGTTCAGTGACTATAAGTCTTTGTGGGAGTACAAAGTCCAGTGTTTTTCCCATTAAGCATCCTGGGATGAAATAAACTTTTTGTAGCTTTTAAAAGGCAAAAAAAAAGGCACCCTTTTTGATAAATGTCTTCAATTTGTACTACCAGATGTCTTTCTGTATCCCCTCATGCTTTCTGATTTTATTTTTATAAGTGTGAGAACAGTGAAAATGCCAGCCATTGTAGTCAGTTGGTTGGATGCCCAGCAAAGATTACTTAGTGAGATGTTACCCGAGTGGCTTTACATAAAGACTGAACTTGAAGTACGTCTAGTTTCTCCAGGCCTATGATTAACCACACGGCACACCAAAGTTCATAACTGACCAGTTCCATCCTATAGGTAGCTGATGTCCACAAACCCAACTTTAAATTCCACTCTGGAAGTCATTCATTCACACAACAAACTTAGATCCATTTGTAAGCGTAGTGTGCTTATAATCCTTAGATGGTGTCGTGGTTACTCACTGGGCTGCTAATCACTAGGTAAGCAGTTCCAAACCACCAGCTGCTCTGCTGATGAAAGACGAGGCTTCCTGGAAGCCTTGGAAGCCCATGGGGCAGCCCGACCGTGTCTTTGGGGTTGGCTATGAATCAGAATCGACTCAACGGCAGTGAGCTTTACTTATTTATTTATCGAGGTTCAAGCATTAAAGGAATGTTGCCATTGCGCACCATCACGCTAAGTCCAACTTCAGGGACCCTCTGGGACAGAGTAGAGGAAAGCCACACGGGCTTTTCTGGGGTGTCATCCTTAACAGGAACAGATCGCGAGATCTCGCGAGATCTTTTCTCCCCAGGAATGCGGATGGATGCCATCTGCAAACCTATCGACTAGTAGCCCAGGCTTTACCCGTTGCACAACCAAAGCTCTTTCAAATGAACCGGGGCTTACACGAAAGCCCACTGGTGGCACAGTGATTAAGCGCTCCACTGCCACTGAAGAGCTAGCAGTTTAAAGCCACCGTTCCAAGGACAAGGAGATGGCGGTCTATTTCCCCAAGATCACAACTTTGCAAATCTTATGGGGCAGGGCTACCCCCGACCTTCAGGGTCACTATGAATCAGAACCAACTCCATGGCAATGGAGTTTAACATTTATCATTTGAAAAAAATCACCTACAGCGATGTCTCCGTGGTGGAACCGCTCCAAGCTCAAACTTTCCACGACGTGAACAGCAAAGTTTGAAAAACCATCTGCTTTGTGCTAGTAACTTCCCTCCAGAGTCAAGCTGAAACCTGACTTTTGAAAACCTGTGCTTCCCGGACACGCAGGGGTGACGCTGAGTCAAGGTCCTGACTTCCCTCAGGCAGGACGAGGCGCTTGTGTTAGCACATGCCTGCATTCATCATTGGGCGTTTGTGGGGGTTTTGCATAAAATACCACGATTTTATGTACTGCATCATGTCTATATTTAATATACCGTACTTATTGTGTGCAGGTGTTTTAGGGGGCATTTCTACAGCCCAGGGCTGTTACCTTGGTGTCCAAGTCTTGGAAACATGAATTGACAAGTGTACCTTTGGGTCCTTGGCTCCAACTAGTTGGTTTTCCACTATTTCTTCTTATGGGGCAAATATGTTCAATTTGTGAACTTTTCAGTGTTTGAAGACGCATTTGGAACAAATTAAGTTCGACAACCGAGGTGTCACTGTATAAGCAAGAATCTGAATTTTTTTTTTTAAGTACAGAACTGGGCTAGACATAATTTTCTAAATCTATTATAAAATCACTCAAAAATCTTTCTTCCATACCATGGGTATTTGGGGTAGACTATTTTCGGGGCTGGGTTCTCTGTCACAAAGCTGGAGACCTGGGTAGGGCAGCAGCTCCCCCAAAGGCTGGCTGTTTCTGTTCATCCTCCGGGGCCCAGGATGAAAGGCCCGGTGACGCGGAGGGAAGAATCGGCCAATGGAACGTCTAGGGCACAGTCTTACTCTTGCCAGGAGCCCGAATCAGCGTGGAAGCAAGTGGGTGGGGTTTGCCACAAAGGTCTCCAGGTGGCGTGAAACTGATAGCAAAAGTCATCTTCAGAGAACACTCCTCAAACGGAAGTTGTGAGATTCATCTTCGCCTGGCAGCAAGGACTTGGGCCCATGGCTGATACGCTGGAGGAAAGACTGCCCTGCACCTACTGAGGTCCTGGGGTCCTTCTCTCAGACAGCGTCAGCCCTGAAGTCCACAGAGTAACTGTAGGGAAAGATGCTGTGAAGCTAGGTGCCCTTTGAATTTCCTGTGGCAAGGTTCAACTGATCCTGGAGAATCTCTCTTTTTAAAACCTATTCTACTCTACACACACACACACACACACACACACACACACACACACACACGCATTGGGTCTGTATAAAAAAAAACCAGGAATAATCAAGTCAATAGGCTATATCCATACGTTTAAGTTATTGTTTTTGTACCTACTGTTATCACTGGTCTTGCTCTTTTGTTCCCCAAATAAAGAATCAAAGAAGAGTTAGTGTCCCTTTTCGGCTTCTGGTCAATTTGCTGCACATGAGGACAACAGACCCAAACCTGAAAGTGCCCATAGCAACTATATAAATATTTCCTAAAACTTCCAGGGCTCCTGATGGTACCTTAAGTTTTCTAAGTTGTATAAGAAGACATGTACCTCCTTATTTTGCTCCCCAGAGCTAAAAACAGACCATGTCCCCCCTAGGCCTCAGCTGACAACATAACTCAAGACAGTTCATCAACATGTCAGGAATAAGATGGAAAAGAGATATTTAAATTGTAGGTATGTCAAACTATAAAGGCAGACACAAATCAAAGGCAGGTTTATAAAGAGTGATCTCACTGTGGATCCCAAGTTTTTTCAAGGTGATGCAGAGGCATTGGTCACATACAATGAAATTATTAAATAGTTTCTTGATGCTCAGCACCTTCCTCATTGCAATGTATAATCCCAGCCTTAATGGAGCTTGAGACATAACTAGAAAGCAAATCCTAAAATTACGAAAGAAGTATTGACCATATGATTACTGTACTGCATGTTCCTAGGTCCTAAGGCATCATGGGAGAAGCTGAAAGAAGCTCCCAGGTGAAGACAGCGTTTGACTCAGGACTTAAACCACAGGTTTCTCAACCTTCCTGGTGCCCCAGAACCCTGGGATCAAACCCATTTTGAAACTTACTGGTTCTAACCATGCTCGGTCACAGTCGGGTTTAAGACAGGTCCTCCGAGGTTCTTATTTAACTCACCTCGAGTGAAATTTTAGCATTGGTTGTTTGTTTGTTTTTGTAGTTGATTTATTTATTTTTTGAGAATTCCACAGAATTGCTTCTAAAGTGTAGGAAAATTTTGAAGTACCAAATGAACTAGGGGTGGGGGATATCTGATTGACCCCAACGTCATAGAAGGCCCACTAAAACCACCTTTACCAGCTAACATCACAGGCCTCACCGAAAGAAGCCATCACATTAGGAGGGAGTTCATTAGACGTTTGACCAGGATGGCCTGAGGATGAGGTTATAAACCTCATCCTCCCCCGCCCCTGAAAGGAACAAAGAGTAGACAAGCATATTTCATAGTTTTGGACAAGGATCAAACAGAATCACACAGGCTTTGCCTTGAGGAAGGTTAAAATCATCACCACCACCCTCCTCCACCACCAGGGTGGGAGGGGAAGGTACATAGAGAATCTAGAACAATAGTCTAAGTTGCTTTTTAGAATAGTGGGGTTTTCATTCATTTTCTCATTCAATTAATATGCATTGCTCAATGGTTATGGGTCAGGTGCTAACACCATGTTACTGCTGAAGAAGGAGGAGGAGGAGGAGGAGAAGAAGAAGCAAAGCCAATGGGGAGGAAGGAGGACACCAGACAGTGTTTGGTATTTTGTATGGTTTCAACAAGGAATGGCACGGTTGTCTTTGTATTCTTAAAAGATCTTCTGGCTATAGGGTGGAGAAGAGTTTGAGGAAAGTCCTGAATGAATGCCACTGATCTAAGAGGAGATGGTTGTGTGTGGTCTGGTTGCTGTGTATGGTGAACATGCCCTGCAGGCAAAAAGATTAAAAGTTTGAGGTCAGCTAGAGGCACCTTGCAAAAAAGGCCTTGCGATGTAGTTCCGAAGAGTCAGGCCCTGACAGATCTGTGGAGCATGAGTCTCCTCAGATGCACACGACAGGGCTGTCATGAGGTGGAATGGATTGGACGGTAACCCGGAAACCCTTGGCATCAGCTCTACACTGTTCTACAGGGTCCGTATGATTCCGAACTGACTTGATGATCGTGCATTTCACTCTTAAAAGGTATCTGTGGTCCTAAGGTCAGCCTAGATGAATGGGTTTAGAGTTAAGTGGGGATGTTAGGAGTAGAACTTTTGATTTATTAACTGTCTGCCTGTGGAGAAGCATTGAAGCCATGGGTGTCTACATGCTTATGGGGCAATGCTATACATGAGAAAGGAGAAGAGCTTAGGGTTGGCATCTAAGGAACTCTACTGTTTTCCAACTAGAATAAGATGGGCCACACATGAAGCAGAGAGGATTGCTGAGGTGCTGGAGGAGAGGTGAAAGAAGCGGGCCATGAAACAAAGGAAGTCAGCATCTCGTGGGAGGGCTGCGGGGTCAAATGCAAGGGCAACTGGAAAGTACCCAATGGGTCTGACTACATGCATTTAAGCTGCAGCGACTGTTCTGTCCCTGCTTTAAAATAGGATGCTGCACCTGTGTGCATTTTGACTCGTGTTGTATTGTGCCCAGACCCAACATATTGCAGGGTCCTGGATCCCATTGTTGTGATCCACAGCGTTTCCACTGGCTGATTTTCAGGATTCGATGTTTCAGCCTTTCTTCCTAGTCTAGAAACTTCTTTCTTCTGAGTCTCGAAACAGCAATGAAACTGGTTCAGCATTGGAGCGACAACCTCCGATAGCAGACGAGTTGTGGCTGCGTCTGCATGCACAGGTTGAGACTAGAGCCTGACTCCCACAGGGAAGGCTAAGACTTCACCCACTGAATGAATCATCAATGTAGCCTGACTTTCACTTTTAAACCCAAACCAAACCCACTGCCATCGAGTCAAGTCCATCTCATAGTGAGCCTGTAGGACAGAGTAGAACTTCCCCATAGGGTGTCTTTATAGAAACCTGTATAGAAGCAGATGGCCTCAGCTTCCTCCTGTGGAGGAGCTGGTGGGTTCCAACCACCCACCTTTCAGTTGCCAGCCCAGCATGTAACCCACCGCACCAGAGCACCTGTTTCTAACGCTTCTAAAAGAAACATCCTCTGTCATGAAGCCCATTCCAACTCAAAGCAACCCCACCGAGGGTTTCCCAGGCAGTCAATCTTCATGGGAGAGAACAGCCTCAACTCTCTCACAGAGGAGTGGCTCATGGGTTACAATCACTGACCATGCAGTAAGCACCCCAACACCCTACCCACAGCGCCACCAGCACGCCTAATGTAGAACTAAAAATTAAAATGTGAATAAACTGAAATGCAATTCAGAATGAGATAAATGCTAACCAGGAGAACTTATATATAAAGAGGAAGAGAGGGGAAGAGATTCTCTTTAGACAATCTAGAACAAGAAGAGGTAACCCGACACAGAAGTGAGAAGACTGGTCCTTGCTTGGGGATCTAGTAAGTTGACTCATGTGTATGACACACACACACGCCCCATGACACTGGCACGTGGACTCAGACGGGTCTTGCCAGACTATGAAGAATGTACTTTGGCTATCAGATGCTTAGGAGTGTGGGCTCCATTCTTTAGATAACGAGGAGCCACAGTGTGCTCATGAGGAGAGTGACATGTCCAGATCAAGGCATTAGGAACATTTGTGGGCAATTGGGGAAAATGGATCTGGGAGATGAGAGGCTGTTGGCAAAAGCCCAGGTAGGAGACGACTGTAGTAATCAAGATGAGCGATGCTGAGAGCCCAAATGAGAAAGCTGGCAGTGCAGATGAAAAGGGGGCTGGGGGTGGGTTCCTGAGACTCAGCAAAGGGAGAATCAGCAGGTCTTGATGAGTGATTAGACACGAGTTGTGTGCGGAATGGAGCTGTCTCTGAATTTCTAGTGTGTTTGAACAAAAGGATGATGATGCAAATACAGCAGAAAGGGCAGCTGTGCCTCGTCAAGCCTGACAGAAGGCTGACCTTCAATATAGTCCTAGAAATGATGAAGCTGAGATGTGAGTCAAACTCATCCCACCCTGCAAGTTCCCTTCTCTCCTTCAGTGCCTATGGAACAAGCTGTGTGCAACATGCATTTTCAGACTTAACTCTCATCCTGTGTTGTTAATTGTCTTAGGGCTGCTTTCATGGGGCTCTAACGTATAAGTCACCATCTTTCATTTTGGGATCCCTTTCTCACAGAACCTAACCCAACATCAGACTCAAATGAAGGCTTAATAATGATAACTCAAATGATAACTTAATGAAGG
>NW_022103906.1:60902815-60904494 GCF_000313985.2 Echinops telfairi
TGGTGGCATAGTGGGTTCCACATTGGGCCACTAACTGCAGGTTCCGTGGTTCAAACTCATGAATCACTTTGAGGAAGAATGATGAGGCTTTCTGTTCCCATAGAGATGTCGAACCTGGGGAAGCCACAGGGGCAGTTCCACTGTGTCCGATAGGGGCGCTGTGAGTCTGAACCAACGCCATGGCAGTAGAGGGTCACACTCCACCAAATGCAGAAAATATGCAAAAGCTGCAAAATCAAGGCAGTCCATCGAATGCCAGCTCTCATAAGTTTCAAGGTAAACAGCTTTAAATGTGTTATACATACAGCTCGCTTTCCTTCTTTTTAGTGTTTTTGGGGATCATCGTTTATGAGCGTTCTGTAATCAGTGCTCTACGTTTAAGACTTGCACCTTTTCAATTCTCTGGCTAACAAAAGGCCAAACTGTAACAACCTATCTCAACTCCTGTTCCTTTGAATGTACCCTTTCTAATACACTCTGGGGTGCTAATGTGGAGGTCAGCAGTTTGAACCTACACGCCGCTATGCAGGAGAAAGAGGAGGCTTTCTGCTCTTCAGAAGAAAGGTAAGTCTCTGCTCCCATAAAGAACCACAGCCTTGGAAACCCTCGAGAGGGTCACTATGATTCAGCATTGATGGGATGGCAGTGGACTCTCTTCCTTTCTTAATCTTCTGTCGAGAAGCCCTGTACGGTGGTGCAGTGGATTAAGCGCTGGACTGCTAACCACAAAGGTGGCCGTTCGAGCCCCTTTCTCCACGGCGGAAGAAAGAGGATCCTCCTGTAGAGACTGACAGTCTCGGAAACTGCCGATGCCTCCAGGAAATGGATCCTGGCTCAAATAAAGAAGAGCGGCTCTGTGACGCTCTTCTCCTTATTCTTACATAGAGTTGATGTTGACAGTAGTGTGAACCCTACATGAGCATATGTTAGGTTATTTTTCTCATACGCACCCGCAGACACATTATTGCCTGCTCACCACAGTCTGACACAACACAGCACGATTCAAGCTCGTTTCCTCTTCATCCAAGCTCATTTCATCTTCCCAACAAGCCCTGGAGTCGGCGTTGTTACCAATCCCATTGCTCATAGGGGGAAAGAGACCCAGAGATGAAGTCAGTTTAACCAAGATCACACAGCTAGTGAAGGGCAGAAATGGGAAATAGGCAGGCTTCTTCTACTTCAGAACCCAACAATCTCTCCACACAATAATTTGGAAAACAGTGAATGCTATTGTTCTTTACACTGAATTAATGGAATGGGTATGACCTAAGCCAACGTTACGTTAAATTTTCTTTTTTAGAGACTATAGAGAAACATAATTCCACATTTTTATGAGCATTATTAGTCTCTCTCCTCGCTCGCTAATACGGAAAATACAGTGGCCTTCCAGAAGAACAACCAGATCTGCCTTGGAGGACGTACAGCCAGAATGCTCTGTAGACACAAGAATGGTGAGCCTTTCTCTCATGTACTCTGGACAGGTGACCGGGAGAGACCAATCCTCGGAGAAGGGCTTCATGCTTGGTAAAGGGGAGGGTCAGCAAAAAGAGGAAGCCCCTCAATGTGACAGGGTGACACAGTGGCTGCAACAGTGTGCTGCAACATGACAGAGAGTGTGAGGCGGGCGCGTGACTATGCCTGCCACGCTCTGTTCTGTTGTGCACGGGGTCACTATGGGG
>NW_022103906.1:60904938-60918565 GCF_000313985.2 Echinops telfairi
GCCAAGAGGGCTCACAGAGGGCCTGCTGCTAGATCAGGTTACTGTTGGGAAGCACAGAAAAGACACGGAAAACCGTTTCTCCTCCAAAGTGGGAAGAAGGAGACACCATTTCAGACAAGTCTTGACCCAATCGTTTGTCTCCACCTTCAGCGGTTTTCTCCAGGTAGGGCCTCCTCCGCTCCGGTCCTACCTGCAGACACAGCGCCACACCACAGGTTGCAAACCAAGCCTGCAGGTGTGTTTTAAGTGCTGTTTTGTGTGTGTTGTTGCTGTTGCCATTGCTGCATTATGTGCCATCATTTTTTTTAAAACCTGAAGACTTCATATAACTTATATTGAGACATTTCTTAAAAACCGACAATGGGGCAGCGTTACCTACTAGTTTGGAGGTGCCACGTAGCATTCGCTCTTGGATGAAGCCTGGGTCCTTCTGTTCACAGTCCCCTCCTCTCCCTACATCTCTCGACTCAGACTCTGTCAAAACCATTTATCATCAAAATTCCTCAGTTGTTGTTCTAACAGCCAAAGGAATACTTCACTCTAGCATGTCTCTTTCAAAAGTGGGGCTGAGTAAGAAGAGCGACAAAGAGAACTACAGATGTTAAGATATATGAGAGAACATATATCTTTGTAGAAGTGAACATTTAATATGCAAATAGCCTGGCGAATGTCATTCATCTCTGTTGAAACACTGAGCTTGGACTTACGATCCTTGGTCGCTCAGTTGCTCATCCTGCGTCCCTTTCCTGCAACCCCGCTTCCTCTCCTCAATCCAGCTCCTGCCTTTTCCCAAAGAGCTAGTCAATACAGCCATTTCTTTTGTTCTCCCTATACACTGACAACACCTGGCCGGCACTCCGTATTGAGTGCGAATCTGTGAACAGAACCGTAGACTTTTAGAACAGTAGTGGGTCTAGGGGCTGACCTAAGTCTAGAGACCACAAACCTTTTCTGGAGACGAGCTTTTCTCCAGTAAAGACCACTTGACACTGATGTAGAGTGAGGGGAAATTTCATTCTTCCATCAATTATTCACTGACTGACTTCTCAGGGCCAGGCACTGTGCTAGAAGATGGTGGGGTGGGGTGGGGTGAGTACCAAGGACAGGGGAGAGGGGTCTCTGCTTTCACAGGCCTTTTGTGGGCAAGTGCACAACAAAGAAGCGATTTTGCCAAGTTATTCCACAGGGAAGGAGGCAACTGGCCAGTCTTCATTCTTTCTGGGCCACTGGCTTCCAGTGCCTCATCTAGTTCGATGTCTACAGCCATAGTGGGTGGCTTGGGGAGGTATCAGCCACGTGTTCTGTCTGACCCTTCTTATTATCCTTAGAGATATCGATGGGCCGTAGGACACCTTTGTGGTGTGTTAGTAGTTATTGCCTTTGTAACCTTGCCTGTTTCCCATCAACCTTTCTTTCGCTAGGCTTCCCATAGACAACTCTTTCCAGTGTTCTATGGAGGTGGTCAGGCACTGCTAACCCCTGCATCCTTAGGAAGAATGCCTGCTGGACACCTTAGTTTAGTTTTGTCCTTGTCTCCCCTCGCGTCCTCTCAACTAGAAATGAAAACTTTCCTTGGGTCTGAGACCATGACTTCTTCCTTCTGATCTTCTCTCTTATTTGGTGTCTTGGATGATGAAAATATATTGATAAGTCCACAAAGGGGCTTCAGAAAGTATGTAGGAAAAAGAATGAAAATACAATAGAATTTTTCCATAAACTTTTTGAAGCCCCCACATGCATGCGTATATGTGTATGTGTGTGTGTATATATATGTATATATGTATGTATATGTGTGTATATATATATACACACATACACATTCAAATCAGTGTCTTTATATTTATATACCCTCTGAACTTTCATAAATTTAATGGTAGTGGTTTGTAATTTGGTTTCTAATATGCTAAGTATAAAATAAGGACATTTTCTATTTTGTAACAATAAGTAATACATTTCTTTTCCTGAAGTATTATCAAAAGTTTCCATGAAATGAAAGCCTGTCTCCTATTTTGGATTTACATTATGAATACGCTTTTCCACGATCAATATTCTCACACAAAGAGTGTACCAGAAAGAAACTTCATTTCCTCCTCTCCTTCTAATTCCAAGAATTCGCATGAGATAGCACATATTCTTCAGCCGTAATAAAAGTAAAATAATTTAGTTTATATGCATCTTATTTAACAAATAAAAATGATAAGCACTGAATTCATTATTTTTTACAACTTGCTAACCTCAAAAATATACTTACCTACTCCTAGAGACATACAATAGTTCTACCAAAGTCAGAGATGAAAAAATATCTAACACTATAAAAGTAAAGAACACCTGCTATCCTTAAAAGTTGATCAATTTAAATTTTCTTAAGGTTTATCTATGAACGGCATTTCCACAATTGCTCCTTAAATCTTAAAGCATGTAAATATGTTGTAGGTGGTTCTAAAATTATTCTCTCTAATATGCAGGGTCAAAACACTACACACTTTGTTGAATGACCATGTGACAGCAGCCATTCCCCAAAGTGGGATATAAAATTAAATCCAAGGGGTTAATTAATTTCCCTTTTGTGATATCATATTTGCATGGATTTTTTTTTGAATGAAGAAAACAGTTACAGTGTTTTGTTTGGAGCTGAAGTTACAGCCATCCGCTTAGAAAAATGACCCAGAGGCATGCGCTAACCACTCGATTCAGTGTTGTTGGGTGCTTTTAAAAAAATGTACTTGTTTTGGAGAAGCTATGAAATCTTCAATAATATTACTGCTTAATATCATGTAGCCCAATTTGCTATGTCTTGATCTTTGCAATTCTTCCTAGCAGCCACTGGCATGATTATTTTAAAAACTAATAGAATCGTCCACGGATATATACACAGCCCAGTCCTGCTGTCCTCTGACCTTCCTTTATCAACATTTATAGGAAGTAAGTTGTACAAAACACATGTACTTGTAATTACATTTGGGGGAGAAAAAACCCCCAACTTCAAACAGCTGGGCAGACAGTGGAGATTAGAATCGCAGTGGCTGAGAGTAATGAAGAAGGGCTGAGAGGGCTCAGCCGGAGCTGATGACAAAGGAGGAAGACCTGCTCTTCACATCCTCCGTCTGCACTGTTTTCAGACAACAAAGTAAAACAGGCTGTCGTTTACGAATCAGAAATAGCGACGACAAAAAAAAGAATCAGAAATAGCAAACTTGAGTAAGGTTTCTCAGCCCGACAACTGCTCAAGAAATGTGTATGCATTTCGTTTCAGACTAGCAGTCCTCAGAAGTTTGGACAGTGATAGTCACATAAAATAGGCGGCATTCTTATTAAAATGTGATCAAAATTTGAAAAGACATAGTTTGTTGCTAGGTAGTTTTGTTTATTTTTTACATCTTGGTTATTCCAGCTATAACAATCTAAAGTTATTTGTGAGGGTTTGACTCATCGACTGGCATATTAAAGTTGTCATTAAAAAACACTCTTTTTAAATTGTTTCCTTATTTAAAATATTGTGAATTTAATATTCAAAAATAGAAATAATACTTTAAGATTTACACCTGTTCACTCTTCCTATGTATGAGTGTGTATACATATATATGCATGCATATATTTTATATTTACATAAAATATTTAAGATAATAACTCAGAGTATGAATAATGTGAGTGAGGCGTCATGATTGGAATGTAATAGGATTATTTAAACTATACAATACTGTTTATACTTGCTCATTAATAAATATTCAATTTTTAGGCAAAAAGCTTCTTTATAAGCAAAATGAACGATAAGCTTTTCTACTCTTTTTAAACTTATAGAAGCTAGTAGCTCAGAAATAAAAGCCTCTATATTAAGGAAAATTCATTGTCCAGAGTTAATTATGTTGTGTTCTATAAATAATATTTCTCAATTATTCAAAATTTGATATTTTCCTACTTTTAATGATAAATGTTCTTCTATGATTTAGTCAACTGAAATAAATATTACTAGACTTAATTGTGCAAAGCCTGGCCATTAAGCTTTTAATATATTTCCTGGGTTAATAAAAAGAATACCGACCTCCTTTGCACTTTTATAGATCTTATTATGCTTTGCAAGAAGATGTTCATTCTGAAATGGTAACATGATCACAAACCGAATCTTCTTGGACATTTTCATCTATGACCCAAGAATGCTATCACATGCTTACTATTCTACATCCAAGTTCAGAGAAAATTAACCAGCCATCGTATGTGTGCTGGCTTCACTTTCATCTGCTAGTATTTTCTTAAGTTGCTTTCAACCTTACGAGTGTGGGACTAGCTTACAAAGAACTCGAGCAGGCCATGGACCACACAAACTTGACTGAGCAGGCAGACGACTTAAAGGACTGAGTGCCCTCACAATAATCCATTCACTGGTCAGCTGACATAAATCTGAAAGCATCCTTCAAAATGTCTCTGGCATTGTCTTGCATCAAAATATTAATCTTGCAACTTTAGAAGTTGAATCTCTGAATCCCCAAAATGCATATTTAGACTGAAAATCTAATAAATATATACGTTGGGAAAAGAACCAATTAACTTTTTAAAGGGAATTAAATAATGGCCAAACTAGTCTAGTGCTACTTGATAAAACTATTGTGTCATAGGATCACTGGTTTAGGGGAGAATATATAATCCTTCATCAAAGAGAGGCAGCTTACCCACAAAGCCTCCTATTCCTGATGGGATATTCCTTTAAAAGTAACAACGAGGACTTAAAAATGATACAACACCCTTCCACCAAAATTGGTCATTTATACGAATGATTCAGAATCCTAAAAGAACCAAACCACACCTAGGAAGCCTGGAGACAGTTTTCCTTTCTGCTTTTTTTGGGGGGGGTGGGGAGGGGGGTGTTGGATGCCTAGTGGGCATTAACAATTTACATCAATTCCTAATTCAAATGGTTCTGTGGCAGACTTTAATGTTAAAAACGACCCTTGAAGGTACTTTTTAAAAAAAAAAATCAAAATAAAATAAAGAATAAAATCATCCTTAGAAGGCTTACATTAATATCATTTTCCAAATCTGAGAACACTATACTTTGCTTTCTTCGACATTTAAAATTTTCAAGGTGAATGATAGCCCTTTCAAAGCTCCAGTCGTAATTACACAGCCAATCCACATACCTTACATCACATTTAAATGAACTATGTGATGCAGTAATGATTTGTTTTAAGTAATTCCCATGACCCTTTGCTGATAGCTGAGTATAAAATTCACCCAACTCGATGTACTAAAGTTCCTATCTGAAGTCCAATACAGGTTTTAAAAGCCACTTCCATCAGATGATGTGAGAATTAACTGATGGCTTCTCATAAAACAAGCACTGGGTCTGCTCTTTCAGATCGCTCATTTGTCACAAGATTTCAGGCACCTGCAGAGTGGAGAGGAGCCTCTTTCATTGGAAGGCGCAGGTTTTACATCGAACTTGAAGAAAAAGAGATTTGACTTCTGTCCTGACTTCCCTGACAGGGGGCTGACCCCACACCACACTGAAATGAAAGGCCAGAGGACATGCGTTTGGTTCCCATTACTTTAAACCAGAACACCATGAGTAGACACACCGTAAAGCTTCATGTTTACAAATCCATTCACACTAAGCGACTTAAAGGTAATCATATAAAACCATGATTTACTTTTAAACTTTGTAATAAATAACTTCTTATTTCCCTGTGTGGTGTTGAACAAATATTGATGAATCACATTGCTCAAGTGTCTGAGTTATGCAAAATCTGATACTCATTAAGAAAGTTTTCATTATTTTTAGAAAACCAGCTTAATATAAACATGCTCCTTCACTTTAGATTTTTTTTAAAAAAAACATAGATTTGAGTGGCATGTGCTTTGAGAGCTAATAATTTAAAATTCCTTAATAATGCACTCTGGAGCATATTCGCCATAAAAGGAGAACTCTTGACGTACCCAGAAAATATATAAAAGTGAAAACACATAAAAGACAAAATATGTAGACCCAGAGTTAAATTACTGAGATTCATTTATGCACACTTTCATATAACAATATTTGAATTTAAAAGTGAAGCAAAATGAGGACTGCATTTTTAACTAAACTGCATGATGTTTCTAATGTTTACATAAAGTATTTAAAAATAAATTTACTTTTTATACCTGTACCCTTTGCTTTGATATTTTCCCTTATACTATAACAATTTACATGTAAAGTACTATATAATAAACAAATTAAAGCAGCTCAGAAAATGGCATAGTCATAAAAATGCATGATAAAAACAGAAGAAAAGAACTTTATGTCTAATATTGACCCAAAGTCTCTGTGAAGCATGTAATCTTAAAAAATAGTAGTTAATAGAACTTATTAGCAAATATCGTCGTAACCTTTTATGAAATATTTCAAAAGGCTCATCACGCCAAGGTCTTCTCATTGAGAGAGTGCACATTCTAGGGCAGAAATAACCAAGGAAGAAATCTGTTTTATTTAATTTTTTAATCAAAGAAAATATGGAATTTTAGTCACACTTGACAAGGAAAGGCTATAAGGAAGCATAAAAATTCCTCCAAGTGAGGATTAATTTCTGGTTTCACTGGCATTTCTTATCTAAGAAAAGTGATTTTAATTTTTGTTTAAATTAAAATTTATTTTCAATGACCAATCTGCTAGTGTCTTCACTGGGGTGGAGGTGAGGAAAAAGTCAAAATCAACTTAAAGTAGAAACATCAACTTATAAAGAGCAGAAAACTTCAGTTCTGTTTCAATAGGATGGACAACAATCTGACAGCCCTTCTCTTCCGCCTACAGCCCTTTCGGACCAAACTCATGGACAGTTTCCAAGGGCAAAAGCACATGGCCATTTTCCTAGAAAGTTTGATTATTTTCAAAAGCTCTTCTGATTTCTTTGAGAAGTTTCTGGAAAGGATTAGCTAACATGATGAAGCTGAACATTTCCGTTATTGTGATGGTGTCCAGTTATTAAATGGAGCTATCTGTCACAAAAATGCAGCAATGTGCCTGGGAGAAGAATGTCTTACTTTTGTGTCAGTCAACAGACAAAATATGATTTTTACTAAATCTTTTATTCCAAGACCTAGCAAAAATCACTTATCTATCATATTCATTTATATCACTAGATTAGATCTTATTTACCATATTTCCTTTGTACATTTATTGTTCTCATCTACTCCTTATACAAAATTTAAGTTGAAAATTTACATTTTAAATACCTGTTCCTTTCCTTTTTGCTTACAAACATTGAAAAATAGAACAACACTGTCAAATATTCTTTTCTGCGAGTGTCCATAAGAAGGGGGAAGCCACAAATTTGTTCCTCTTCAGGAACTATTGGTCTGACAGCTTTCTGTAGCTGGAAGCTATTATAGATTCTGAAAGAAATAAAATTTAGATCTGTCATCTCCTGATTTTCACAATTACTTAAAATGACAAGCCCTATGCTAAGTTTTGTTTTTCGGTTTTGATTTTTGTTTTATTTAAAGGAAGCAGACCCTTGCCAGTTTTTTCCACCTACATGTTGAAAATTCCAAATTCCACCCTGAAAGTATTCCAATAGATGCTCCAGCACTTGGTAAACTCAGAATAAACAAGAGGTACACTTTTCCATAGATTTAGCTTAATTACTACCTTTAAAATCCCCCAATTAATATATCTGCATGTACTCATGCAATCCTATTAAAAAATGCTACGGTATATCTCCTTGTAAATTAAATTAAAATATTTTAATTCTGCCTTTTCCCTCTGCATAACATACCTGCCAGGGTTGGCTCTCCTAAGACAGCCTTCCAGCACAGAAGCCTGAAGCTGAGCACAATAGGGTCGCTGGAACTGCTCTTTCTGGAGGAAGTACCTCTTCTTTGGGAACGCCCCTGTTATCAGAAAGGCACCTCCTCATGCTGATAGAGGGTCAACAATTCTAATTATGAAATACTAGTTGAGCTTAACTTAGCTGAAGATAAAATCATTCACCATAATAATAAAAGTGTAGCTTTCCCCACCCCCTTCAGGGGAAGAGGGACCAAAATTCATATCATCCGACCACTCAAGGGTGTGTTAGAATCTGACTGAAGGAAGACAGTCATTACCAAGCTGTTATCTCTTACTTAGATACAGCAATCTGAAAAGGGATTATTACAAGTATTCTGGCAAATATAACGAATCACTGAAGAAGTAAGGAATGACTAAATTATATTAAGAGTCTTATTTTCAAAGAGCATTGATATTTGTAACTTACCTCCTAAATAGTAATGTGTGTGGATTAATGTTTTTCTATCTTTCCATGTAAAAAAGTACAGAGCTTAGTGTTTATTCCCATAGACAGAGAAAGCATAGCTACAAAATAGAGCTATTTCAAAAATTTCTTCTCTATCAAAATTAATAACTATATAAAAATTCAGAATTTTGAGCACTGATTAAAAAAATAAATGCAGAGTATGCATATATTTAAAAAAGTGAAAATATTTTGAAGTTAATTTTTCTCGGTATTTATTGAGTTATCTTAAGTTATAAAATTTAACCTTTAGAAATTGGGTTTTCCTGTCAAAAGCATTGTAACATACAGAAAAGATGGTTCTTTGGAAAGATATTCATTTTCTCTCCTCTATCTTTTCCCCTGTCTCTTTCTTCCTCTTTCTGCCTCCCTTTGGGGTTTTCAGGCACAGACCCAGAAAATCCAGTTAAAAGATAACTAATCATTATTAAATAATGTGCCCCAAAGTACAAACAAAATCACATCTTCTCCTCTCCAAATACTCCAATAGAGGTAAAAAGCATTGCATAATACTTGAAAAATACATAGTCAACAAACAGCATCTCATAGTGATGTTTTGCAAGATGCAAAATGCAAGTGAGGATGTGTGTGTGTGCACATGCATTATGCTTTCCTCAAAACATTTCATTTTCAAACAATGTATCTCTTTTTTTATACTCCAGCTTAAATTATAAGACTTTTAAAGTGTGAGTAAAAATATTTATAAACAACGCATATTATGAAATCATTTTCAACACTGAAACTCATACAGAATGCAACCATTACCTGGTGATAGGTTTATTTTTTATTTTATTGACACATCCTGGAGGCATGCTAGAACTATCCATTATCTCACCGAAGTCATAGATTTCAGTTAAGACTGCCACCTATCATAAACTTGTTTGAAAAGTCAGTGCTAGCTCACCCCTAGTTCTAATACTCCAAGAAAGTACCAACAGGGTAATAAAGTCTTCATTATCATTATTATTACAATTATTATTACAGGATCTGGTTGCAGTCATCCATGCATATAGCTATGATTAATTTGCACCATGATTTATTTTTAGAAGAAAGAAGCAAGTTTGAATAGATAACTATCTTATTGGAGAAGTCTAGGTACTAATTACCCAATGACCTGAATTGCTGAGTCAAAACTATAGAATAATTTATCAAAATCATTTTGAAGCATCAGATAATATTGTACTTTGAGTACATGAAATATTTTTTATTGCCTAGAACACGTTTATGAATTTTGATCATTCAGGTTCAAGCAGTAGGCCAAAATCATGGTTTTTTTTGTTTGTTTGTTTGTTTGTTTGCTTTTCAAAAGAATATGTTGAATGAAAAACTTTAATTACATTATCTTAGTGTTCAAAGCTGTTTTAAATGACTGCTTTTAACCTGAAAGCAACCAATCAAATGTAAAAACAAAAAAACAAAAAAAAATTCTTTAAAAAACTGAAAATGACAATCTAACAAGAAACAGCTCCAATCAAGCCGTCCCCCCCACCTCCACTAAAAAAAAAACCAAACAAGAACAGCATCACTCTGGCAAACTTAAAACTGTCTTTAAAAACTATACACTTTAGATATGTTGTAATCCCTATTATATCAACCTTACATTCTTAGCTTTTCATATTGTATTTCATGGAGACTTTAAGCTTGTATCTCAGTAAGCAATGCAATATGGACCAAAGCCCAAGGCAATCTTAATGTGGTCTTTGAGAAGCGAATAAAAAGCTGATACAGTGAAGGCAGACCAGATACAAATAAGAAACAAAGGCAAATGGCACAGTAGGGATGATAACATTCCCCATCTTTTCAGGTTTCCAAAGAGGATAAAGAATTACCTCCCCATGCATTTACCTTTCATTGTCTGGATTATACCTGCCACCTTGTGAAACACATGCACAAGATAGCTATCATTCTAAGAAATCCCTAAAAAAAACAAAACAAAAAAAAAACTCTTCTAAAAAGCTGATATAAACAAAAAGGAAAGAGCCTAGATGGATAACGATTACCATTTATGACTAGAAAGACCATAAAATCCTTTGATGAGCAAAAAAATACACCTCAAGGCATCTTGTATTTGGAAGGGGAAGGAAAAGGTTATTGAAATGTATTAAGGAGTTATTTCCTCATGCTTTATATAATTCGTTGACAAAGTTCAAATTAGGTCCCCAAATGGATGTTTTAATTATGAGTAGAAGTATTTTGACCTATCCAAGCCATCACACTTGTTTGGAAACAAATGACTTCTCAAGATGGAGAAGTATTACTATCAATCACCAACAAGTTAATTCTACATAATAAGGCAGGTTTGGAGGCAAACTGATCCATTGTGGAATGCTGGATCTAAAATTGATTACAACAGCACTCAAAATGAATGCAGTCCTCTAAACTGCTTCTTTGCTCAGAAACATTAATCTCAATTAGAAGGAGAGCTTTATAATGGTAATGCTTGGTATAAAAAAGTATGAAATAAATCAGGTTTTATAAGACACAACAATTAATCAGTTTTGAAACTAAGAAGTTGTGTTTGGCTTTTGTCTTTTCGAAGCATTTTATGTTCAAGGTTCGGAAGGCAAGTGATCTCTCAGAAACTCAAGATTTAAACAGGCTCGAAAATTAGTTCACATGAAATAATTTTCAAAACTTTACTGTTCAAACTTTTCAATCCCTTCAGTAGACTTCTTTCATATGAATATATGTGCTATATTTCCCCCCTCAAGTGTATCATTCTATCTAGAAGCAATCCGAACAAACATCAGCCATGACTTTTAACTGAAAATTCAGAGGAATGTGGATCAGAGTAAAACTTTGGTAGAAAAGTATATTCTTTACTCACATTCTCAACCAAAGCAAAGAAAGTGCATCTCGAAATCAAAATGGACATTTGACTAGCAAATAAAACATTAGGCCGACAAGCAACCTAGAGCTGAACATTTTGATAGGTCTCTGAAGCACATCCTCCAGCCAAGGGCAGACGCATCATTAATGGCGGCGAATACACTGATACATTTAAGCATACCACCTGGGCGACACTCCTCTACCACCCCTCCAAATCAAATTTTTAAAAGAGTGAAAAAGGTTTCATGAAAAGGGGACAACAGCAATGCATTTAATTCAATAATCAGCCTTAACAGACTAATAAAGTGGGCTTTATAGACTTTCATATCACTGATCATGACTTCCAGACTTGTCTTCCATTATCACTGTCGGTAAGATAAACTTCAGCATCTCCAAACATACTTTCACAGCAACGGAAGCCTCCTTTTTTTCCCCCCTTAACACGTCAAGCTCAAAGTTTATCTAGTGTTTCTGAAAGGCTATTCTACGCACAATGACGGTCATACACTTTTGGCTGGTTTCTTCTTTCCTTGACTCTTTACAAAGAATAATTACTCTTGGCTCTCAGAAGCTAAGAGAGCTTGAACTTGCTAACTGGATTATTATTGTTTACCTAGGTTTTCTTTCCAAAAAAATTTAAAACTTTTCACTCTATTTAGGGGTGTGCTTCTGTTCAAAGATAAGCATCCTTATCTTTCTTTGTCTTCTTCTCAGTAAAGCAGAAAGCAGCTTCCCTTTCTAACCAAAAGACTGTGACATGCCTACAGGACCACAGTAAGGAAAGCTTCTACAATTTACCCAAAACATTTCTTTCTAGAAAATAAACACAACCATGCAAACTGATCAATTTGGACAAAGAACTAGTCACAATTCTACTATACACATACCTGCTTTATTTCAAATAACCAAACAACCTTTATTAGAGTCAATATTCTATGCCTGTGGATTGCTAACATTAATGCTATTGGCATAGAGTACTCATGCAATGTTCCAAATATATAAGCATTGGCATAGTACATGTATATAGATTTTAACAAAAATGTGCAGTATGCTAAAAGTACTTATCTTACTTAAAGGAATTATCCTTCCAATAATATATCTGTTCTTATTTTTAAATCATCTAAAATAAAATATATTTACTGTTAGAAAAAAAGCCAGTACCTTGAATAGGAGGAATATTAAAACTCATGAAAAAGAAAAAAAAAGATTGTTTGGGAAAATGCAACAGGAAGAGAGATAGATGAAATCAGGAAATACACAATAGAATAACTAAACTAATTATAAGCTCCCATCTTTGAAGAATTTAGGAATAATTTGTGAATGCCATGACATTTTAAAGTGGGATTAGCAAGTCTTATTACTGAACTCACCTCTCACTCTTAGAGCAAGAATTAAATATTTGCTCTGCATTTAGACTCACAAATCGAAATTTTTGAGGCTTGAAGAAGAATTTCATAGATTGAGAAACACAACCTAGTTTTATGTAATTAAGAATATATTAAGAAATGCACACAGCAAATGGATGAAACACTCATAAAATCTTGTTTCAACTGAAATAGCAAATTGCATAATGAATTATAATTAGATAATTATTCCCAATTCTGAACTCTGTTTACTATATACTAGAAAGACTACAGAAGTTTCTCCAGGTAAACATGGAGTGTGGGGGTGGAATCCATTGATTTTTTTAAAACAAATTAGCTAAGGGAATCAAATTACCAAGTTCTGTTTAGTTTCAAAATCACCTTTAGGGCTATTCTTTCAATCTCTCCAAAGATATGCCAGTCCTCTCTCTCTCTCTCTCTCTCTTTCCAGTTTTGATAACCGAAGGGAGGGAAAAGCAGTGCTTCTTCAACGTTTTTCTATTTCTAATGTAAAGACCACCCAGTGGATTCCGCCAGAGCCTACACACGTTTGACAAATACACTGTCAGAAGATAAGAAATGGAGTGCTAGGAGACAGATTCAGGTCTTGGCTATCCCAGTGGTTTGGGGCCCTGTGAAAAGTACCAGGGCAAGCAAGCCCTCCCTGTTCACTGCCAGGGCACCTCCTCTAAAGTACCTGGAAACTTTTCTCTAGCTTTACGTTCTAATGACTCCAGAAAATGAATGTATTTGCTGTGCTGCTCTGCAGAAGAACTTGCCACCCCACCTCCACAGCAACAATTAACAAGTGACCATCACAACTCCCTTCAAGGTGAGGCATCCAAACTGCACAATAGGTGTTCAGCAGAGATCAGACGTAACTTGCCCCAACCTAATTAGACATCGAATCGGAGTTTAGCTCCAGTTGCAGACTCACGAATCTGTAGGTCTTTTTTGTTTCATGCCCAGTTTGAGATATTGTTAGCTTGCTTATTACCAGCCCCACCCAGAGTTACCAGATCAAGTTTGGTCCTGATCCGCCGCCACTCCCCACTCCAGCCCCAGCCCCTAGCTCTCCTGCTCCCACTCTTTCCCAACTTGGCTCCTGGGCAGTTAGAGAGTGACATCTCCACGCTTCCCGCTGGCTGGCAGCCCACAGGATCCTGTTCGGCCCCC
>NW_022103906.1:60919418-60939553 GCF_000313985.2 Echinops telfairi
CGGGCTGCGAGAGGCTGGAGGCGGCGAGGGAGGACGAAGAAGAGGAGGGAAAGGTGACGAGGCCAGCAGGACCCTGTGCCAGGGAGCAGCATCCAGGACCTTAATTGTGTGACCGGAGGTGCGCTGGGCGGAGGGTGCCCGAGAGGGGCGCGTCCACGTGTCGTGTGTGTGTGTGTGTGTGTGTGTGTGTGTGATCAGCCAGCCAGCCAGCCAACGAGCGAGCAATTGAGAGAGAGAGAGAGAGAGAGAGAGATTGTGGGGGAGAGGGGAGAGGAGCCTACCATGCGCTTCCCCTAGTGCAGATCGCGGGAGAACCCAATCAAGGGGCGAGCTGGACCCAGCTCTGATCATTTATAATCCTTGACTCCTCCGCTCCGCCACTTGTCAAGATGACAGGTATTTATTTCTTCTTCTTTATTCAAAAAAAGATATTCCCCCATTTACTGCCTTTTTCTGTCACATAGGATTTGCCGGACTGAACCACGTCCGCCGCCCCTCCCTCCTTCCCTCTTCCCGGCCGCGTCGGGTACGGGAAAAGCACCGAGGCTCCCATGCTGTGACCAATCAGTGCATCCACTACTCTTGCCGTGATTTAGGGGTCACCCATGAATAACACTTCACGCTGATGAATGGCTCTTGCCGGCTTTCGGCTCTGATGAGGGGTCTGCCAGCCGCTGATTGCAAACACTAATGAACTTACAGCGCCATTGGAAATTCACACGCACCAACAAAGTGCGCCGGGATGAGCGTGGCGGGTCTGTCTTTTTCTCGGGGTGGCAGGGAGGAGCCACGGGGGGAGGGGGCGGGCAATTGCTTTGGACTTAAGTGGAAACACTTCTGTGTGCAATCACACCTCTAACCTTCTTAGAAATCTACTTTTCTTGATCTTCCGTAGGGTGGGCATTTCAGGGCAGCTGAGTCACCGAGGCGGTGGGAGTGCAAGACACTCCCGGGAAGCTGGATTCGGAGGCAGAAGGGTATAATTAAGGATTTCCACCCCCGGGAGGCGGTCCGTCCTCCACTGGGGCTGAGAAAATGACCCGCGCCTTCCCTGCCACCAAACGCTTTCGTCCCGGGTTCAGAATCTCGAATGACCTTCTCACAGGGGTGGGGGTGGGGTGGGGGCACTAAACTCTCAGACGCCTTTACAATCCTCAGTCTGGCAGGGTCGCAGCACTAGTGTCCTCCCCAGGCTTGGGCACAGGCCTGGGGACAGGTTCTGGAACCCTTTAAATGCTCCCAGGGTTACCCTCCCCACTCCGCACCCCCAGCCCGTCAACCCCAGCTCCCGCCTTCTTCTCAATTCTCCATTTCCCCCTCAGATTACTAGACTAACAGGACTCCTGCCTCCACGTTGTTGTTGTGAGGTGTGTGTGTGTGTGTGTGGGGGGGGTGTTCTTTCTCTCTGCTTGCGTCTTTCTACTCAGCCTTGCACCCGCCAAAACTCTCGCTCCTGGCTCCCCCAGACGCCCTGGCGTGAAGAAAGTGGGTCCAGGAGCTTGCTAATGGTACCACCCCACCGCCATGGTCCAGCTGCAGGGTGCTTTCTGAACACCCAATGAGCGACCTATGCGGAGCAGCTCCACGGCGTGTCTGCGCCTTCAGGCACACCTGGGTCCCCAGACCGGCTGCCCTCCCGGGTGGGACGCGTGCGCTTAGGGACTGGCCGGGGCCTGGGGCTTCTCTGGGGGCACCTGAGCATCCTCCTGGGACCGCACCCCTCTAGAGTGCCGGGGAGGGTCAGCGTCCGGTCTGGCCCAGGCCACCCAGTCCTCCATGGGCAGAGGTGACTGTGCTCTCGGACCCTTTTCTTTCTATTATCCACCGACCTGCGCGCCTAACCTGGTTCAGCCAGAACAAGAAACAGATCAACCACGGGGGGTGGGGGGGTGGGGGGTGGGGAGAACTCAGACAATGCCTCTTAGGGAAGCCTGAACCTTAGACTTTTAATGACAATATATCCAAAGTTTTAGGTTAACTAACAAGAGAACCTTTGAGCTTGAATTAAGGTACCCAGGTTCTCTCTAGAGTTCCGGAAGTAGCCAAGTGACCTCGCGCGCCACAGAGCGAGCGCCCAGAATTCTCCGTGTCGCGGGAAAAAGACCCCAGTGACGCAAAGCACCTGCCACGTGCACACGGTTTGCCAGAGGGACCTAGAGTGGCTCTAGGGGGAGGCCAGCCTTATTTTAAAAATAAGCCTTGCGGGGGCGGGAATGAGTTAAACTCCCCTTATTCGAGCCGTTATCTATAGCTTCAGAAAAGTTGTAAATTACGAAGCTAGGTCTCAAGCCTTTATTAGGTGGCGATCACGCTGGCGCGACCTTGAGGAAACTGCGAAGGTGTTTCCAAAATCACCCGCTTGGGCAGTTACCATGAAAACAAAATCTTGAAAAGTTGTCTAAGGCGTCCTAGTAAGACGTCCTAGCTTTTTTGCAGGTTGCCATCTAGGAAGCCGCAACAAAGAGAGCTAATCCCGGGCCCCAGCCAGAAGAGGCCAGAGCGGGAAGAGCTAAATTGCTGATAAAACAGGTGGGAGTTACTGAGGGGGGAGGAGGAGGGAGGGGGTGGCTGGAGGGGAAGCCATGTTTCTGCTTTTCAGCTCTTTTTTTTCCTTCTTCCAAAACTCTTACTATAGCTAACTAGCTAACGCTGGCAATAGACATAGGAACCAAATGGTAATAAATCTTGGAGCGTGTCTCTCACCCAGCTCCTCTCTACATGATGATATTCAAAAGTTTTTCAGTACGTGATGCTCAACACTGAAACTAACTGGATACACTGTGTGTCTTGTTTGCGTTGTTTTGTTTTGGAAACCCTCCAGAACTCGTTCGCCCGGGCCCTGTGCGCTCCGCGTTCTGCGTGGCGGAGGGACAGAGCGTGCAGGGGTCCTCCACTGCCCCCCAGGTCTGCAGAGCGCGCAGCCCGACACCCAGGAAGTTAAGTTGGGGGTTGGTGGCTTTTGGTTTGGTTTGGTTTTGTGCCGCTCCTGAACAAAGAAATTCCATCGTCCGAGGCCATGAGAAAAAGCTGATGCTGTGCAGCGCCAAAGTGTACCATGCGCTTCGTCCTCCGAATGAATCCCTGGAAAGCAGCGAGGCCGAGCGCTATGTGACCAAGGAGCTGTTCGCCTGGCGGAGCGGCTGTCAGGGAGCTCGGGCAGGGCGGCTAGCTCGCCTCGCCCTGGGCAGCAATAAAAACTGAGCAGGAGAAGAAATGCAAAACGTTGGTGTCTGCTTCTGCAAACCTCTGGCCCCTCCCAGCCAACTCTGGTGACTTTGCCACGTTAGCGCTGCGGATTGTGCATGGGATAATGGGCCTGAGGTGGTGGCATCGCCCTCCCATGGGGCCCTCTGGTCACACAGTTCCACAACTCGCCCAAAAGAAAATGTTGTGGAGCTCTTCTCGGCCTCACCCCCCGCCCCCCTTGCCCTTGGAGATACTCATTCCTCTGCTTTTGCAAACCACTGAAACAGTGGTGTCTGGGGAGGGGGTGGGGTGGGAGGGAATACAGCTAGGGTGGTGAGGGGAGGAGGGGAGGACTTCACTGGGGACGATATTAGAGGGGGTAACAATAAAATGTCTATGGATTTTTGTGTGTTTCAGATTTTTCTTCAAAAAGTTCTATGGTTGACACGACAAGCCCGTTTTTCATCAGATCAGTGTAATTGCATGGCTAAGTCTCTATGCTAATTTGCTTTAGAAGTTTCTGGTGCCTCTCTAGTCAGAGCTGTCATGATTACCCAATAACAAGGAGGTGTCTAATCAGGTGGCTTCACTGTCCTGTGCTAATAAGCACATGTTGGTGTTTTCTTATCTGCCCCTGTGGATCCAGTTTCTGATTTGTGTCACGTTTAATGGTGGTTTCACTATAATATTGTGCGGATTAGTATTTATGAACCCAAATCATTAACTTTTTTGGAAATTAATGTAATTGAAGGGAAAGGAGATAAATCCAAAAAAGGCTTCCGCCCATTCATTCATATGATGCTGTAACTCATGTTGTAATTCAGTGTAGGACAATTTTACAAAGCAGTGTTGTTAGTGGTTATATAATCTGACATGTTATAGCTTATGTTTATCACACATTATTCTGTGTTTTAAATTGATGTGCAGTACTATGGATTCTGTCTGGTCTGGTCACGGGAGGGGGGTTGACACCATTGGTTCCCACACTGGGTGACACTCATCTTTGTGATGCTCTGAAAAGTGAACCCCTAGAAGAGGATGGGCCAAAACTCTGGGTTCAACTCAGGATTAGGAAGTAGCTGCCTGTCTTGGTCCTCTGGAACTGATTGGGTGGGAGAGGGACAGACTGAGGTAGGACAGAGGGCACCCTTCCCTGTTGCTACTCCACCAACTTCTCACAGGCCCACACCTCACATGAAGGGGATGCTTATCCAATTTAGTTGGCTTCCCCTCTGCCTATTCTTGAAGCTGTTGTATTGGGGGCTGTCAGATTTCTCCTCCTTTCTCAAAGCAATGGCCAGAGCTGGGGGGCCTGGGGGGCAGCTGATCTACCCCCCACCTGTGGGAAGCAGCCAGTCTCAGTGCCCACTTCTCCTTTGGCATTTAGGGATTTCAGGCCAGTGCAAGGGCAGCACTGGTATGGATAAGGGTTTCCTAAGGGGCTGTTGAACACCACAGGTATTCCTTGGACATAGGTATGCTCTGGTAAACTGAGGCGAGAGTACCTTGACTGAGGAACTCAACCAAGGACTTGATGGGGCTGCAGCCACTCCCATCTCTCCTTGCTGTAGGCATTGGTGAGGAAGGGGAGGAAATGACTTGGGGAATCACTTGGATAGACCCTCAAGCTCATCCTCTGAAGTAATCAGGGAAGGCAACCATCTAAACAGGTTCCAAAGGTTATTTCCCCAACTGAGAACAACACAAGTGATAAACAAAAAGGCAAACTCACTGCCATCGAGAATCGATACTGACTCATAGAGACCCGATAAGGACAGGGGAGAGCTACCCTGTGGATTTTTGAGACCGTCATTCTTTGTGAGAGTAGGAAAGCCTCCCTTTTCTCCTGTAAAGCGACTGGCGAGTAACCACCACAATGCCAAGGGTCTTGGCTGTCACTGGGGACCACCTGAGTTATAGGCAACTGGAGTGTTAACCAAATCGCTTTGAGTGGCGCAAATCACCAAGAACGATTTACAGCACTAGAACTTACATCCGACTGGGAAGTCTGTTAGATATCTCTGAAGTGATTATTGTTATTTTTAATCCCTCCGAAACAAGGTACTGAAGAATGAATAACATTTCTCTTGGCTGTTTAATTGAAATAAACCTGTAAAACCAATATTCTAATTTGATCACCGATGAGCCATAAAATGAAATGACTGTTTGTGGTGGAAAACATGCTTCCGTGACCTTAATTAAAGCATGAATGGCCTCTCTCAGTGGACATGCCTTTTGGAGCCACTCTGCGGGCTGGTGACCATACAAATCAACCTTTAAATGGTACCAGGCTTTCCCAGTACATTAGTTTGTGTTCCACTGCATAAACCAAGACTGCACGTGGCTCTGACCTTTGGTGACAATGCAGTGGTGGAGTCCAACGCAACTGCTGATTTGGTTTTGCTAGATCACCCTAAAAGACCCCAAGTTCTATGAAGGATTCTGAACAGAGAGGCATCCTTCGGTTGAGTTCCAAGTATGTGCTCGAAAGTTCCTCCCATACTGTCCCACACATAAGCGTGTGCTCTTTATAACTGTTATAAATGGAGAGCCTTTAAAATTCTATTCTGCTTTCTGTAAACACATTAGTATATATAGTGTATCTAGCGACTTGATGCCAAGTGGATATAAGGAGATATGAATTGCGACAAGACCAACATCAATGAGAGACCCAGAAGGATTATTTGGGGTTAATGAAATAATATCTTTTAAATAGGTCAGGAGTTTACTTATCGAGACAGGTTAAACTAAAATAGAACAAAAGCACAAAAACAAAAAACCCTCATTGCCATCAAGTCATTGGCAACTCTTGGCATTGAAATGCATCATTCCCTAGAGGTGCCCCACTGTCTTCTCCCTGTGCTGACTTCAGCCTGGCACCAACCTACATATCAAAGCGCCTATTAGTGTTACCCTCCTCCCTTAGAAGTACCTCCACCATATTTTCTGCCTGTGGTAATAATGGCCCTGATTTTGCAGGGACCACTCCCAATAGCCGAGAGCTGCTGCAACGGGATAGCATGGCCCCATTCCTCTGTGAACCATGAGGCCTAGCCTAAGGCCTGCGTTTATAAGATACTTAGAAGATGTTGAGTTAAGTAGGTGAATAGTTATTGTTCTGTTGTACTCTACCATTCGGCCTTTCTTTTTTGTTTTTAAAAGATAGGCCATAAATGAAATGATCCTTGAAAAAATATGTTCATTAAGCATGCCGTTACAAAATTTGAGACATGCAAGACGCCTCATCCATTCACCTTTGAACTTAGTTGACTTTTCCTCAGACGCATATTTTGAAGTCAAGACAAAAGTAATGGGCAAAGACAGAGAGGTCAGAATCTGATTTACTCGTTTTCAATAAGACGTGGCAATTACTGAAAACGGATCGGAAATTTTGGAGGTAGGCACCTATTGAATACTGATACTGCCAGCATTTGATGATAAAGATGACAGAATATATAAAACCCTTAAACTGTTTCCCAAAGTCCTTTGGATTTCTTAGCGCAAGAAGGGGTCGAGCTTAAGATGACTGCTTTCCATTCCTTCAAGACAAGGGTTCAGCTGGTGTTGGGGAAACAATCTCTGTTTGTTCCTGTCTGTTCAGGAGGACTGTTTCTAATTGATCTGGCATGGAATTGAGTTGGAGATGTGTGTGTTGCAACCGAAGCGCAGAGCCTGTGTGCTTTGTAAAGTGATAACCATATGGGCCTTATTTGAAACATTTGAGGATTTTCGACATTAACCTGGGTTAAATTGAGCTATAAATTCAACTCAAATGTATACCCCCTGACAAATTCATCATCACTTTGGACACCTTCAATCCAGGCTCCCATCAGGTTAATAAAGATGCTGGCGCCTATCACACACATGTAGGTTTCTTGTGATAAAGCACCCTAATGTCGTACTTTGTGCTGTTTAAATGCAAATTGCCCATATTAAGCAGACATTTTCTATTGTTTTCCCTTTCAGTAAAGTGGAAATGTTTAAAAATGATCTCTGGGCAAAGAAAAGGATACATAGTCAAATCTATTTCCTCTTACACTATTTTCAAGTGCAGTTCACTATCATCATGAAGATTTAATTAAGCAAGCTCAGCTAAGCTAGAAAGCAAAGCAGCTAGAAGTTACTACTTATGGAAACGTATTTAGGCCTTATCCCAAATAATTTATTTACTCCTCATTTAGGGATCAGAACAATCACTGAAGGTTAAAAAACACGGCAGACATCTCCAGCTCTTCTCCCCTTATTTTTGTATATCAAATGTGGAGCTTACATTTTGTTACAGATAATAGTCCTAAATCGTGGGTGTTGATGGTCCTTCCCGTGCAGCTTTAAATTGCCTTGAAAAAGATACAGTTTCTTTAATTAAAAAAGCTGCACAGAACTAATCCCTCTAGCTGCAAAGAGAAAAGTTTTAAGCAATCTCTTTCTGCTCTGAGAGAGAAAGACAGACAATACCATAACAGATCAGAAACATAAGCTATAGTCTGCAGCCAGGAGCACAGCAGGGAACTGAATACTGCTCCGACTGTGTCATTTTTTAATCCCCCATCCCGGTTTCCCCGTCTGACCTCCTGCTGAGATGAAGTTATCACAGAAGACAGCTTTACTCTCACCAATGAATCCAACCCTGGATCTGTATTATCCTGAGCAGATCAAAACACCGCTTTCATCAAATAGCATTATCTGCATAAAAGGCATGCAATTGCCCAATAATTTCACCCAAACTATGCTATTCATTTAAAGGACAAGAAAAGAAATGTAATTCATTCCTTTTGGGGGGGGCGGAGAGCAGGACTTGGGGGGGGGGGCTAGAGGCAGAGGCTGGAAAAGCTAAGTTACTCCCTTCACTGATGGGAACTTTTCTATTTTTAAGCAACAAAATCCCAAGAAGGGTCCATTCTAAAGCCTCCCTACTCCAGCGCTTTCAGATGAATTGTTGTAGCAAGTTAGTGCCATGTGAGCGACAAAGGTGCAAGTCGTGTCGAAAACTGGCAGTGAGAAATTACAAAGCTTACTGATGTCATTAGCCATGCTTCCCTGAACCCCAATAAAAATATCATATCCTGTAAAAGTGGAGAGGCATAGGAATTAGCTGAACAATTGGACAGAGTTCACACTGGGGAGGTGTGCCTACTGTAAAGTTTGAGTCCACAAAGACATATTCAACTTTGGCTTGATATTTTTTGGGGAAAAATACTGATGATATTTTAAGAGTGGAGACCAGCTTTTTATTAGTTAGAAAATTCTTTAGCTTCCACCAGGTTTTCTTTTCCATTTTTCTGCTTAAACAGTGTTCTCATTTGCATTGTAGATGATACGATGTTATAATGGGCTTCTCTTTAATGGATCTTAACTCCTTATTGAATGACATCAGTTGTTTTGATCAAGGTATCATGATAGGTTAGAGCAATCAGACAAAACCATTTGTGTCAAGTAAATGGAATTACTCAGAAGTATTAACACTCCTGTGGGGGCATAGGTGAGCTATTAGGTATATGTTAAGATCCTTATAATATGTATTACTCACCATAATTTTAACAATTTAGCGAAAAAAATGCAAATCATTTCCTCTGTCCTTTCAGACATCACTCTGTCAACTGACCCTGCAAGAAATCCAGCTTAATCCCCCCCTTCCATCACCCAGACAACGTCCACACACAAAAATGCATATGACAAGCAAGCAGAACTCCTGAGAGAGTACAGCAGTAACCTGCTTTGAATCAGAAGCTAGGAATACTCCTGAGAATTCGCGAGACAGGTGAAGGAGCAAGAATCTTTCCCTTGAAAGGAAGACACGTGTTATACAAGAAAGGAATCATTGCACTATTATTTGTCATCATTGACATTTTAATTATATGTGTGTATTCTCTACAGTATTTAAATGTTATTAATAAATATGTGTTGTTGTTGTTGTTTTCTTATACCAGTATTTTAGAACTCCATCTCAGTGCTAAGGGGCTCTGAGGCGAAAGTCTACGCTCATGGTTTGCTCAGGAATAAAGTTCAGTTTCATGTTTCCAAAATATGGCTTCCTGACATACAAATTATCTTGAATTTAATGTGATTAAGCATTAAACTGTGGTATTTCCTCGAATTCAATGACAGTACTATTTTCATGTCAAAGTGGATTACAAGAACCAGCTTTCAGAGTGAACTGTTTAAAATCCCAAATCATTAACAGATCATTTAGGGTTCAGCCTCACAAGCCTTCCTGGTTGGGAAACATCAGGTAAAGGTATGTGAGGTGTGTGTGTGTGTGTGTGTGTGTGTGTGTGTGTGTGTGTGTGTGGTTTTAGGAGTCACAATTGAGCCTGAAAATGCCAGGATAGAAAAGATGTTTACATCATCAATACTGCTGCTAATCTCAACACAAATATAGATGCTGCAATTCATGCTCATATATTACTCTCTGAAAATAGCAACGCGTATCATGGACCATTGTTCCCACTTGAAATGGAAATAGACAAATGACCTGTTTAAGACTTCAGAAGTTTAAAATCCAATTTTGGATGCTGATACTTTATAGTTTTACCCCAAGCCTGAATCTGACTCAAAAATGATTTCTTTAAAAGACTAAAACTGTATCATTCATAAATCCTCATTTTGGAAGTAAATTGGGTCACAGTCACATAAGTTTGTGTCTGGAAGGCTAAGCAATTATCTTCACGGGTCATGAATTTTATTTTTTGTAAGGATGACACCACAAACATCATTATTCTCAAGAATAAAAGCATCCCAACTGGGGTAGGGAAATGTATTTTTGATAGCAGATAAAGCTATGGCTCTCAAAATGTGGATTCCCTGTGCTTCCAGTGAATTTAGACGGCAAAGCCTGGGATGCTGTGTAATGTAATAAATCCCCGAGAGAGGAGAGCTGTTGAGTCAGGCCAGGAAATGGTTAAAGGCCTCCCTGGAATAAAGCAATTTTCCACATTCTCCTAAATTCCGATGTTTAATCTCACACATGAAGACTCCGCTCTGGGTTTTGTTTGGTTTCGGGAAATAAATTATGAATGCAAGCATTTCTAGAGCTGGAAAGGAGAAGGAAGAGCTGGGCTGTGTGGAGTCAGGGTCCAAGAGTCTCTGTGTTTGCCGAACACTTCATTCCTACCGTGTCCTCAAACCCGTCACTTTTAATCCATAAAATCTATGAAACACCAGGATGTAGTTGCCCCCTTTCATCCTTGGATAAGATATCTAGGAAGAGGGGGTGGGGGGTGGGGTGGGGCGGGAAGTAGGCCATGAGAAGATTATGAGCTAAGAGTCTATAAAGAGGGAGGGAATTGGCACAGAGAGAATCTGAGTTAGGAGAAAGAGAAGGGAGAACAAGGCTAAAAATGCCTAGGTAAACTACGGAGATGCTGGAAGGACAAAGTGCATGTGAGATGGTAGTTTAGAGTCGATGCCCCTGGTTTAATGGAGTGCCACACTTTCTTGGTCTAGTCACACTGATCAGTGCGTGCTGGAATCTTGCCTCAAGAGTCTGCAGTATTACTCAGAAACTCGATTTAGTTCAGGCCATGCTACATGTGATATTTTTTTTCCGAACTTACTTGAATCAACTTTTATTGCAGTTATATTTAGAAGATTATTGTGGTAACAGATTTGATATTAAATTTGAAGACTATCTTGATACTAAGTAGGCTCTAAAACAAACCTGGTAACTGGAGACCAATATTTCTGTGATTGTGGCCTTTAGCCCCTCTCTTCTCAGAATCATCTGGAGGTTCTGTATAATATACACATTCCTAGGCTTTTTGCTTTACAGATCACAATATCCAAGGATGGAATTAATAAATTGGCATTTTTAACATCACTTCAAGAACATTCTTATGCACCGGGACATGTAGGAAGTTGCCCAGGGCTAAATATTTTGTATAACACTGATGGATGCTTCAGGTTTTGTCATTTCCCTATTCAAGATGAAACTAGTCGATTTATTTGTGAAACGGACATATTCCTATTTAAAGAAGCAACCAAAATTCACAAGATGAAGAAGGCAAGGGTGTCCACCTAAAGAAATTTGAGTTGAAAATTCAGTGACACTTCAAAATTAGATTTTGAATCATTCATTCCAAGAATAGTAAGATCAATAAGTTATAAATCGAGATAGCATTTTTCGGTTGTATTTTAATAGTTGGGCTGCTGGGTATAAATTTTTGCTGACTATATTGTTCAATATTACATGTATGATTTTAAAATTATATAGGCTTTGGAATGAAACTTTAAATATGTATTACTTTTATTTATTATCTGAAATTAAAGAATTCTTTATGGGCAACAGAGTAGAAACTAAATCAACATGTATAACTTTTAACAGAACCCCCAAATAAATGTATTTAAAAAATGAGATTTTCTTGAATTGGGGATTTTACAGGTTAGCATCCCATATTATTGCTAAGATGGTTTTAAGATGAACTACTCCTAAATGTCCTTAAATTTTTAGCATAAGACATTATCATTACCTTGCCATCATCATTTATTTCTTTTGCAATTACTTGTCGCCAAAGAATATTACTTTATCAAAATATTATACTTAAGAATACCACCCTTATAAACCAATCTAAAGCCTCTGTTGTGATCAGTAGAAAAACCTCTCAATATTTTTTTCTTTTCATATATCTTGACTAAGCTAGTTACCAGTGCTACACCAGGAACCCTGTTATCAGTGCTTAGGTGTTGGCTGCTAGCTGCAAGGTCAACAGTTCAAAGCCACCAGCTGCTTGGCAGAGAAAGATGAGACACTGGACTCCCATAAAGAGTTTAAATGTCAGAAATCCACATGGCAGTTGTACCTGTGGTATAGGGTCGCTCTGAGTCAGCATCTCCTCCATCGCTGTGAGTTTGAGTTTTAAGGTTTTTATTTTGAGTTCTATACTTGGTCTCTTGCTCTCCTCCTCCCCCTCCTTTCTCCTTCCACTCACCTTCTCTGTGCATTCTTGCAGGTAAATATGCTGAGCAGCCGAACAAGGGTCATCTCATGGGACCCGCATAACAACTTCAAACACAATTACTATTATTTTGCTGATTCTTAAAGATAAGGGAAAGTAATTTGCCCAGTTTAAGTGGGAGAGCCAGGATTGATGACTTGATTTCAGAACCCAAACCCTTACCCAGGACACATTTCTGGTTAACAACAGAGGAGAAGAGAACTGGATCTGATTGTAAGTTCGTTTACACATGAAACACACATACAGAATCATACACACACGGAAATCCAAACTTGAGCTTAGTGAAAAAGAAGAAAAGAAAAAGCAAGGCCTCTTAAAAAAATAAATAAAACTCTGATGAGGATTCCACAAAGACAATGCTTTTTGCTGTCATTGTTGGTTGGGTTTGTTCTAAGGTGTTATTTTATAATGTGAAAAAATAACAACAAAACCCTTTTTCACTTGTACATTTTGTTGTGCAGAATTATAATAAAGTTGCCTGTATAGGATGTTTTTTTTAAATTCCTCCATCTATTTCTCTTGATGTGTTTCTCTAAGCCAAGGGACCACACCCCTCTGTGCACATGGTTTAAGGGCAGACTTGCAGAAGATGTCAGCTCCACAAGGTTGGTTCTCATTTCAATGCGCTGAATAGAGGGTAAGCACTATTTTCAAGGCTGGATATACTTTTGAGATGGTAAACTTTTGTGACTCTGATAAAAAAATTTTCCAGGAAGGAAAGGCAGGAACAACTCCCAAGGTCTTTAACTTGGAGAAGTTGCCAATCCTCTTTATGGGGCCAGGAAAGTTAAACAGGGTGAATTGTAAGCGTACTGCCACTTGAAATTACAAATCATTGAAAAACTGCCCATGAGAATGCCTGTGGGGATAAATGTGGATAATAATGGTTTATGTGTGGTTGCAAAACAATAATGAACCTGTCTAATCAATTGTTCTGAATAGCAATAGATCAGAGCGGAAGGAAAACTGCACCTCAGTATTGACCCCGTGTGCATTCTGTTACATTTCCTTCTTGTGACTTTTGAATGGCTTCCTTTTACACTTAATCACCCCGTGATGGAGTAACCCTCACATGGTTGCCCATAACTCTTTCAAATGGCAGAATTTAATGTAAATAGATGAAACCGGAGGAGCAAATAAACCCAGTATCTTTGTTTCCTTATGGATATGATGTATTAATGATAGAAAGTGCTAATGCCACATCTAGTGGAGCATAACTTTTTTTCATAATTTTTTAAACAATCTTAATGAGGGGGAAATTTGATAATAAAGAGACTTTGCATTTTGTATTAGTGAAAGTACAGGCTTGGAATATATCCATAAACAGGAAGAAAAGTAAACTCTGGCTTGATAACTTTCATTTATATTTATGATCTTAGAAATTGATGCATATTAGTGTGACCAAACATATTTTGCCTTGATCTGCAAAGACCGACAGACAGTTAAGAGATTGATTGTATTGGGCACATTCATTTTCTATGTACAGACATGCCAAATGCCAAATTCAGGGTTATATAATGGAGCATAGCTCCTTTATCTGTTCTTCACTCTTCACCCCCCACACCCCATCACCTTTAGTTTTTATATTAATGTCAACACAGTTCATATTACTGAGATCTATAGAAATAATTAGATTATCTTAGTCTATACAGATGATCCTGACCCAAACTCTGGCCCTCCAAAATGTACTTGTTACTCAAAGATCATTAGCATTATCGTCCAACTGAACTATTCCTCAAAATATCAATTTCATTTTATTCTGGGCTGGAATCTGACAGGACGTAATTGAAAGTTTCTGTCATAAAATGTTGTGGTAATCAAATGTGATATCATTACTTACACTTTAAAGGGGTATATAGAATTTATCATTAATCTAGAGAGAAATATATTTATTTTAACCAGTTTTTCTTATTCCAGTTCGACTCATGAAGTACACGAACAAATAAATATAAACCATTTTAGTGATAGGCTTCAGGTAATGATTATGTGAAGTTATAAAGGTAAATCTTTCAGCTTTATCTTAAAAAATGTTTCATACCAATAGCACCCATCTAACACCGGAAAAGGAAAGGAAATGGCTTATGGGAGTGATAAACGAGTTCTTCGGCTGGTTCCATACTCTGCTGAGTCACCCTTGTTCTTTCAACAAGTGCTTCTTGGAAAGGAGGAGTAAAATGTGCCGACGCCTGGGTCAGTGTCTTGGACTAAGGAAGTAGCTGTGTCATCAAGTGGCATGCCTGAAGTTTGATATGGAGCATTAGGGTTATCACACTGTTAGTCCAACATATCTGTGCCACAGAATGCTGGTGAGTTAACACTATGTGGACTGAGAATGAATGAAAAAGAAATGTGATTTGTCTCTTTGTGAGTTTTATCCATTTAATCTCACTCGCAATGATTTTGTTGCACGCGCGGTGTACATGTTATCAGGAGAGACCCGTTCCGGGAAAAGGACGTCGTGCTTGCTTGGAAAAGTGGATCAGGAAAAAGGAGGAAGGGCTCATTGAGAGGGATTGCCGGAGTGGCTGCCACAGGGAGCTTCAACGTAACCACAATTGTGAGGATGGCCCAGGACCCAACATGGTTTGGTTTGATTGTACGTGGGCCTACGATGAGTCAGAGCTGCCCTGGCGACACCGAATAACAACATTACTGATCTGCTGTGGATTACTTTTTTTAATGTTGAATTTTTGTGAGCAGCCCACTTTTTGCAATTTTCATGTTTATCTAGGAAACCTGTTTTGTAGTGCTTTTCATTCAGTCAAACACTTCTAAGGAAATGTCCTAATGTCCTTAACGTTAAATAACTAAATTTTCCTAGATATAAAATCTATATTTCCATTGAATTTTTGTAGTTTGAATGTAGAACGGTATTTTACTATGTCCATGTTTTGTCTTGTATTTTACACAATTTTATGACTAAATTAGGAACTTTAAAATAGGTTAATAGGTAATGCAATATAGATTTGTACATTTGGCTATTCAAAAAATTTCCTTTTGTGTATATATATATGCATATATTCTAATGAATGTAAATCTAAATGTATGTACTTACAATGGGGTTTCAAAAGGCTTGAGGAAAAAATATGGAATTAAAGGGTAATGATTTTTCTCATGAACTCTTTTTTTTCCCTCATGAACTCTTTAAGGCTTCCTTTTAGATTTCTATTTCCTAGAATAATTTGTCTTAAAAAAATAAATTAATCTAACCCAGATCTTTGGCTGCCTATACTTTTGGGGAAGATGTCTTTAAAATTTAGAATGGACCTAATTTTTTTTCTCTATTGTTCATCTAATGTATATTGTCAGCTATAAAAGAATCAGTGGAACTTAGGATTCTTTCATTTTGATTTTTTAGCATATCCTAATTGTCAAAAGATATATTCAGCAATAACAAGTGTAAAGTGAACCCGATGTGAGATTCACTTTATGGTCATTCTTTCCAAACACCTATCCTTTCATTTCTGGGACTTTTCCCCTGGATTTTCCAGGATGGTGACTTGGTGTGTTGTTTCCAACAAGATGGTTCTGGCCATGTATTTGATGATTTCAGTTTCTAACTATTGCAATATATGGGTTATATTTAATATAGACTTTTGTTTTGTGGTTAATTCTAATTAAGATTTGACGGTATAGATTAGTGTTACCCTAAATGCACTTGTTCCTATGTTTACCTTTTCTTTGTATTAAACACTATAGAACAAAAAGATGTTCATATCCTAACACAAATATCCTAGGGTGAACAAACTCGGGCTTCCTACAATTTATCCATTACTGTTGCATTGATGCTTTGTTTGCATGGTTATTTTTGGTAATTGCTGCAGAGCATCAGGAACAGGTTTTTCACATGATATTGTCATAGGAATTCAATAGAATTTGATAGATACCAACTCTGTGGAATGCTGCCTCTTTGTCACCAGGGAATGCAAACCTATTCCCACTTTTCCCATGTGCTTTGTTGCCAGAGCTCTTACTGAGCTTCAAATTAAGGAAATTTTTTCCCTCATGACCTGATGTAATTTTTTTTATGTGATGTGAATAAATGTGAGGGCAGAATTAATCTGAGCATGAAAATATAAGAAAAAAGTCAATTAGATTTTACTCAAATTAATTGTCAATTTTGTGAAACTGGATAATCGGAGCAAGTCAAACTTCATGATGTCAAATCAAAGCCAATTTCTTAATTTGTTCAAGCATTTATTCCATTGATAGGAAATACATTGGAAAGTAATTATTATTAGTAGTTGACAAATTTCAAAGAAGAAAATATTCAAGTAAGATATATATGTATAATATCTATGAAATGAAGGTTTACAAAATTCTCGTTTCCTAAATAAGTTCTAATTGTTAGGTTATGATTGATACACAAACAGAAAAATAGGCAAACAATGAGTGGTTCTTCTTAAAGAAGATTTAGTTTGCATAAGGAAAAATAATTACAGTGATACTTTAAATTGTTAAAAAAAAAAGACACACTAAAAGTTAGACTTTATCTGTAACTCTTAGACTAATTGCTCCCTGCCAAAACAACAAAAATCCTCAAAACCCATGCTGGCACCCGTTTTATTGATTATAACTCATAGAGACACGCAGGGCTCCCCAAGCTATAGATCTTTGCGAAAGTCCACGGCCACGTCTCTAGCCCACTGAGGGGTTGGTGGCAGTTTCAAACCACTTACCTCTAGCAGCTAAGCACTTTAAGCTCTGTGCATACATAATCTGGGAGAGTTTTTCTCCCAGATATTATTCACTTTTGACCAAAAGAGTAAAAAAAAAAAAAGTAAAGCATTCTGGAAACATGTATCAATGAACTATGTTATGAAACATTAATATGTTTCATATTAATGAACAGACCTATAGTTCTTCACAATATATATGATCAATTTTACCTAATTAAGAGGAGGTTTCAAAAGTTCTTGGAAAAAATCAATTTTCTACTGTTTTTTCAGGAAATTTTCAAGCCCCCTAATGTTAACTTTATACTAACTTTTTTGCTGAAAGCTATCTAAAATTTCTAAACACAATTGATTATTTTCAGCTAAAACAAATATCCATTTAATATATTACATTTCATTGATGATACAGATTCTGTCTAGTTTAACTTTCCTTAATATCCAAATTTGGTCACTGTGAGATATAGTCTAACAAAGTAAAAGCCAGAGTAAGGCTAAAACTATCATTTCATCCAAGTTAACATCCTTTTCTGACTGTTTTCGTTTGCACACTATATAAACTCTCTAATATTATTTAAAGCAAAATTTCAAAATCCTTGATTGCTTGATAACTTCTCTTTTGAAAAGGAGCATTTCAGTAAACTTTGTCCTGTTTCAAGGGAACAGAGCTCCTTTTAAAAATGCAGCAGATAGTTTCTGCATGATCTTTTCCTTTATGTTTTATTTAAAATGTTAATGGAGTAAATCCACAATTCACATAATTTATTTTGAAACACTTTTGTCCAGAATAATGCATTGTAAGAACAGTGATATACAGGCAAGTTCCCTTAAAGAACATGCATCAATTCTGTTCCCTTTTGAAGCATATTGCAAATGCCCTCTAACAGGGCACAGCAACATTACATAAATCATCTTATATGAAAAATTAACATGACATCAAATATTTATAAATATTAATGTGTATGTTAATATAACCAAAGCTGTAACAAACAATCATAACCTTGCCAAGTTTCCTAGGACAGGCGCCGCTGATAATGATATCCATTATCTCTGGAGGAACGCACAATTATGAAAGTTATACACAGGATGCTGTGTTCTTAGCTGCTTTTAAATTTCTCCATTAAATGTCTACCTTACATATAATATTAACCCTTCATACACACGTGCCTAAGAAACACAAAGACAGCTCATATGAGGAAATGTTTTAAAATATTTTTATTAAATTATTTACATGGCCAGTCTGATTTTTTTAATCTACTTTATGCATCTGGAGCATTTGGTAACCTATGAATAGGTTCACTTGGGATTGATCTCATTAACATGTGTCAAATACTACATATGCATTTAAATGCATGTAGGCTACGCCTTGCTTAAGAAAGTCACGCTTAGCAAAGATAGCTCTTAAAATACTATGCTCACAATGCATGGTTTAGGATGGGTGTGTGTGTGTGGTTGGGGTACTCACTGTCCTTAGTAGTGTCTAGCCCACAGATAGGTAGGAGTTTTGTTCAGCCCTAGGGGGTTCACAGGTCATAGGCATGGTCAGCTAGGTCAAGGTTTGCTGTGTGTGTGTGTATTTCAGATTAGCTAATTGAGAAAGGAAGATTTTGGGGGCAAAGTAAGGTGACAGCACCATTTGCGGACAAACAAACATACTTAGAGATATTTGGCTCCAACCATAGATAAGCTATTAAGCATCCTGAATCTGTCTAAATCTACTCATGAGTTAAGACTTCATCTTAAAGCCCCCAAATTTCATTTCTAATCTGACCCCTTGGTGTTACACATGGATGTCCTTTTATGGGCTTGGACTCTATTTCATTCACAGGAGAGACGGCTTATGGGTGTGGTGAAGTAGGAAACCCGTGTTCCACTTGTTTTTTGCTCATCTATTGACTCTAGGGTTCAGTTGGGACATTTGACTCGGGATAGCCATACTTTTGTTCCCCCCCCCCCAATTCACCCTAATTTCATCCCTGACAAACTAAATATGGACAGCATCACATCTCAAATGTTCAAGAAAAGGCCACTCAAGAATATCTTCCAATTAGAGATGCCTTTTACTGCAAAGCCTAAAAAAGTATAATTTACATCCAAAGGGATGTTGGGACTAATGTGTATCTTATTATTACACAGTTTAATGAAATTGGAAATCAGCATTCAACTCGGATCATTTTTAAATGCATCAGAATTTTGAATGGGATGCAAAGGAGAAAGGTGGATTCTGTGGACTAGACATTATGTGGCATATAGTCAGCGACTTGTTAATTTCAATATGTATTTTAAGCAACCTTTTGAATTCTCCAAAGTATGTTATATTTTTGCATCACTAAATTTGTCTCTCAGGGACAAGGTTATTTGCATGGGGCCCTACTGAATGATTTCAGCCTTCACAAACCTGTAGGTGATTTCTACAGGGCAAAGAAAGAGAAAGAAAGAAATCAGAACCTATACGACTCCCCCTTTCCCTGTCAGTTGATGCCTCGTTGAGTTGTTCTCCCTTTCTAGGACAATTCCTTGATAGTGTTGTCTGTATTTAATGACTCCTTTAAAAAATAAAGAAAGAGGAAGTCCTTTAACGTGATGGCTTGACACAATGGCTTCCACAATGGGCTCAGGCGGAGGAACAATTGTACGGATGGTGAGGGACCGGAGAGTATTGGGTTCTGTTGGGCCAAGGGTGGCTATGGGTTGGCACCTAACTTGATGGCACCTAACAACAACCCTCTACTCCCATTTTCCCTTAAACGCAATTAGGCTTTCACCTTCGTCATTCTACAGAATCATTACAGTTTTGCCTGCTTCACTTTCAGGACAACACAAAAACAAAACTCGATATCATTAGGTTCCTTCTGAATTTCTGAGGCAGTAAATCTTTACCAGGGTAGATAACTTCATCTTTCTCCTTCAGAGAAGCTGGTGGGTTTGAACCCCTGACCTTGCAGTTGGCAGCCCAATCTTTAACCTATAGCATCACAAAGGCTCCTTCATCTCTCTCTCCATCTATGTATGCCATCAAATTGGTGTGATTCATAGCAACCATATTTACAACAGAAGGAAACATTGCCTGATCCTGCATCATCCTCATTCATCATCCGTAATAACAAACAATTGTTGTGAAGTTGGAGTCTATTGTTACAGCCACAGTGTCAATCCATCTTGTTGAGGGTCTTCCTCTTTTTTGCTCCCCCTGTACTTTATCAAGCATCATTTCCCTCTCCAGGGACTGCTCTCTCCTGAAAAGTTGTCCAAAGTGCATGAGACAATATCTCCCCATCCTTGTTTCTAAGGAGCACTCTGGCTGTACTTCTTTTTTTTTTTTTTT
>NW_022103906.1:60941598-60980583 GCF_000313985.2 Echinops telfairi
TCTCCTCCTCCCCCGTCATCTGCTCCTGTGTGCTCTGGTCAGATATATCCTTCTCCCGAAGCTGCAGATTCAGTGCCATCGTTTGAGATACATTCTTCTCAGGGGAGGGCCCCAAGACGGATGTGTTTGTTCTCTTGTTAGACCATGGTGCTTTCAGTATGCTTCTCCAGCACCACAATGCAAATGTGCGGATTCTTCTTTGGTCTTCCTTATTCAATGCTCAACTTTCACATGCATATGAGGCAATGGAAAATACCATGGCTTGTGTCAGGTGCACCTTAGTCCTCAAAGTTACTTACATCTTTGTTTTTCGACCTGTACAAGAGACGTTGTACACCAAATTTGTCCAATGCATTGTGCTGCTTAATCTTTGCTGCTTCCATGAGCATTGATTATGGATCCAAGCAAGATGAAAACCTTTCTCCTTTTATCATGATGTATATTATGATATTGTAATATATTTATCACCATGTCAGTATACATCATATAGATTATATTATTATCAACGTGTTGATACATGGGCACCCTGCTGTGTCAGTGATTCAAGTGGTTGGCTCCTAATGGAAAGGTTGATGATCTGAACGGCCCCAACAGTTCCATGGGAGAACTATGTGGCAGTCTGTTTCCATAAAGATTTACAGCCTTGGAAACCCTTTGGTGCAGTTTCTACTCTGTCCTCTCCGGTGGCTATGAGCCACAATGGACTTGGAATATGTCAGGAATAGAAAGACTATGAGGAGAGATCTTTTTTTCTCTTTGATGATGTATTCCAAACACCCAGAATGGAGAATGGCAGTAATCAAGTATCTAATAAATAACTTTTTCCCATAAACCAACTTTTTTTTTGAGCTACTGAGAATACTTCTAATACAGGGGATTTGGGGGAGGGAGGTACTATGCAAAAATATTTTGTCTGTATTCAATTCTGATTAGATTGAGAATCCTGCCACGGGTGGTCATGTCTGAGTGAATATTGCACAGTTTCTTGGAAAGCCTCGATAGCCTCACCTCCTCCCAGTGAATCTCAGCTTCTTCCTGTAGCTAAGTCTTATAGAGCATCCTACTCAGCACACTGTGTCTTCTCATCAAGTGCCAACCTCCCCTCTGAGGCAGAGGCCAGGGCTAAAGAAGAGAAAGCAATGCAAGTGTATGATTATTTGTGTAGCAAAGATAAAACTGTCATAGAATGTAAAGGCACCTGGACTGGGTCCAGAAGTTGTGGATGTCTCTCCATAAATTAATTGGTGACTGTGGGCAAAATCTTCACTTTTCTGGGCGTTAATCCTTTCATTGATACAATGTGCATAATGGACCAGGTCAATTTGTGAAAGTCTAAATGACAGTATGAACCAAAGAAATAGCAAGCAAGAGAAGGAACCAAATAGCAAGTGGCAGAGGGCAAGAGATGAGTGAGAGAAACGAAAAGCTGTCTTGCTAGCCAGAATTGTTTGCTTGGAATACACTCAACAAGATATCTTCTGAAATTCTATTTTATCATCAAAGTCTCTCAAATGTTAGCCTTGTATTATTTTACCCTCCAATCAGCTTACTTGTAAAACTTACTTCTCACTGAGTCCAAGATGAAGAAATGTAGTGATAGTATTTAGCTAATATCTAAGACTGCCATTATTTTATTTATTTACCCTTCTATCCTTAGTTAGGAGTTCGTCAAGGGCAGGGACACCATCTCACTTTCATATTTATTCTTCCCTATTTCCAGCACCTAGGACAGCGCTTAAAAGACTAGGGATTTATTCATGATTACTTGTGAAAGACAAAAACTATAACAATAGAGAAAACTGATGATAATTAATTATGTTTGAGGCAGGGAATGAGAGTGAGTGATTTCTAGATTTTGTTCACGTACAAGTGTGAGTAGAAAAGTATTGCTACTAGCGTTCCAGTTAATGAATTTGTAAAAACAAGTCAAACAAACAAAAAACTTGTTTGTGTTGTTGTTGTTGTTTGTTTTTTGAGATTCATGAACTGGACCCCTAATGTCAATGCTTTCTGACTTATACTCATACATGAATAAAATCTACACACCCGGGGTTCCAGTCCATGCATGCATGAGTTTATTCCAAATAAAGCATATTTCAAGATTTAAAGGTCTCTGCAATCAGTGAATGACTGCAGACAAGTTCTCTCCATCATTAAATGTCTTAATCTCCCTCGAATACCTTCCAAAAATGGTCCAATCAAAACTATGACTTCCGTGGAGATCTGCTGGTCCAGTTAAACTCAAGGCAGAGAGGTTAGTTAAGGAGACTATGGTGCCTTTTGGGGGGGGGGGGGCTCGCAAAGGGATAAACTTGATAGATTTTTCTCAAATACATAGGACAACCAAAGGGCCTTATTAGGAAGGGGCTTTAAGAACATGGAAAAATGCAGTGGTAAGAAAACTCTAGGAAATCACACTAGTAATTGTATTTTCCTTCACTACGATGCACCTGTTTGTTCTCTGAGGATAGGAGGGCTATCCTACAAGAATTCCATTGAGAAACCTGACCCTACCCTACAGGCTTGAGCTTGCTCATTCAAATGTCTTTTTTATTGTCCAAACTCAAAGAACATTTAAAAGGAACAAGATTTGAGTTTCTCAAGGATGCCAAAACTTCCTTTGTGTTGTAGAAATTAAAAAATGCAGAATCGTTGGGGTAGGCTAGAGAGATAGAAACACTGCCTTCAGAATTGTATAGACCTCATATTTCTTTTTAATAGCTTCATATTTCAGCATATTTGTTTAATAAAAGTTTCTATGCTTTTGTAGCAATATTTTTAACTTACTCTGATAGTGTCTATTCAAAAATAATCACATAAATATACACAGATTTAAGGATAATCTTGTTTGTATATTTTACATACATTTTGTGCAAATATTTATTGGAAATAGAATATGATTTATTATGCATAAACTTTATTTTTATATGCAAAATGAGAACTTAGCCCCAAATTCCCATCTCATGATGAAGCTTGATTATATAAAGAAAACACATGATTGTATAAATTTTGCTTATTTGAACATGTGAATTATTTATGCATCTACTATATTCAATATATGTGTGCATGTATCTATTTTTTTCAAGAAAATTTTACTTTTTACATATATATTATAAAAGCAACTTTTAGTGTCAATTCCTTTGACTTTTCCTTTCCTGTATTCTACCCTAAATTTACACCTTCATATCTCAGATTCATTGATGTGGCAATCTGGACTATGTTCAAGAGAAAAAAATAAACAAACAAAACCAAACAAAAAAAGTGGTTTAAATAGATTATCAAAAGTCCTCAGGCAAAACTCTATGCATTTTACTCAAAGGGGTTTTTTAAGTTACTTCTCAGCAACTGTTTCTACCTTGTATATCATTTTAACAAGCTTGATATATGGTTTTGAAATAGATAGTGGTTTAGATATAGAAAATCAGAGATTCTGTTGAAAAGAGGAAAGCTGATAAAAAAGTATTCAAAAAAAGTTGAGTCGTCTGAATAACCAGTGTCAAGGGCAACCTTCGGTGTCTTCCAAGAACATCCTTATGCAATGTTTATATTGATGGCCTTGCCTATTTAGGAAAAGGTTAAAATATGTGGATATGTCATCATATTCTGATTTAAAAGGTAGGAAAGAATTCATGGAGAGCCCCACCACAGTGATTAAAACTAGCAAGAGTCAATCACTCTTTGATGCTTCTCAAATACAAAAAATTTACACACTCTCTCATTCTGTCATTTTTCCTGTCCCTCTCTGTCTCTTGCTATTAAACTTTTAGTTTTAGGGATAGTGCTTCTTTGATGTTTCATTTGCTTTAGAGTAACTTTGCTAGCATGGTGGGCTTCTATTTTATTTCAGAAAATACAAATCGAATAAGATTCTATTTCCTTGAAATAATCTGACATTTTCATTGCGCAGATAAAAAATGCATTGGTGTGTATTCATTATTCATTTAAGTCCAGTTAACTCGCAATTACCTCTGGTAATAGAGAGTAAGGACAGAATGAACAGGTGAAATCTATTCCTAGTCCCAAAACACAACTTTCAATCTCCTCTCTCAGTTCTTTACAAGAGAGCAATATTTCTCTCCCCCTTTTTTGTAGGCTCATTTCAATTGTGGAATGACCTTAAGAAAAACAACCGCAAGGGACAAAAAGCAGCAAAGCACACAGGTGATCTCAACTCTTCTCCCGCAATTAAGATAACAGATGAAATCTGTAATGTCTTATCCAAAGAAACAAACTAGGATGATTTTTCAAATATTGTCTCTGAAAGTGTGGGTCATTTCTAGATAAAACAATTGATTGCCCTTTATTAAATGGCACCAACTATTTTGCAAACCATTTCATCACTTTAACACTCAGCTCCTTATAAGTATAAATAAGCCTGAACCTTCAGATTTGAGGGTGAGTTTTAAACACGAGGGATATCATCAGACATCCCACGCTCTACAGAGGAGCAGGACAATTAGGACTTTGTTTAATAACATCATGAAATATACACTTAGCAAAGTCTTCCAAGTGTGCCGTCCGGACTGTAGCATTAGAGCTGACTTCCCAGGCCTCCTCTAACTAGCAGTGACATTGACCATTTTACGAAGTGTGAAGAGTATTATCCAGCGAAGGATCAATATCGAGCTGAAGCTCCAAGGTCTTAACAGCTAATCCTAAAGAGCACCGCTTGGCGGAGAATCTAGGATGGCAATTAGCATAAATTCAAAAATGAAAAGATCATGCAAACAAATGTGCTTTCATTTGTATACAGTTTTTATCATTGACACTGACTGTCCACTGAGGGAAATGGGAAGCAGCAGTGGGAGACACTCATTCCCGTTTTTTCCCCGTTGGAAAAAGCACATTAAATAATGAGTAAAGTGAAACCCTTTTAAACACATAGAAATGCACACTACAGTTTAACATGCATTGTGCTGTGGATGTCAATAGTCATTGATTACTTTCTTGGTGAAAACCCAATTAAATCCTATCAACTAGCGTTAACTTTGATGATACAGAGGGTGAGGGTATTAAGCACACTCTTAGTGATGCCACTCGCAGCATTTGTCTGAAGAACCTAGTTAGACAGATGTTGTGCACAAAACCTGTGTTCCCCACAGGTGATGAGGGAAGGGAAGGGAAGAGGGACAAGCTTTTGAATGTGGTTCTGAGAAAGGGACCAGGCAGCTCATCTAGAGACCATCCACAGTCATACAATATGTGGAACCAAGGAGTAAAATGTAGTCCCTCCTATATACATGAAAGAGAAAGAAGTATGGCCTATAGCCATACCTTTTAGAATGAAGAATATACTATTTGTAGCTCCGGCCAAGTTGTATGCCCTGAGAGATAAATTGGATTAAGCATTCACTGCATTTCCCATAGATTATTAACCAATCCCGCCCATATTTCCCCATCTTTCTGAGGCCCACTATTGTAGAACTGAGAACACAGGCCTGCTGGCTTGTTCTCAAGTACGCCAAGAAATCTCCCTTCCAAAGAAGGAAATGAATCCCCAAAGCTTCCTTTCTTAAAATGGGGACACTGTTGGGTTTTTTTTAGATTGTGGGAGACTATAAAAGGTCATAATGAAAAGCTCAGTTGTCATCTATCCATGGAAACACAGTTATTCAGTTGAGGAGGGGAGGGAGTTAAGCATTTGCCTCGTAGCGTATTATTTTCTCATTGCCCATGCATCTGTTACACGCTCTACATTTTCTTGAATGCAAAGATCCATATTCAATTGAGTAGATGCCCTTTAAAAAGGTGTCTGCACTTGGCTTTCAAGAACTGGCCATTCTAGACAAAAAGGCACCAGAGGAGTTCCTATGATTTATCATGTCTATGATCCATGAATTAAAAGGCCTTGGTGAGTGAGACCATTATGGTTTATTGCTTCTGGGATCCTAGTACTAGAGTGCGTGTAGAGAAGCTAGCACTGCTGCTTGAACAATGAAAGTCCCTCAATACTGATTTACCTGTCAGACTGAATTGGCTTGGAACAAATGGTAATTAAAAACAACAACAACAAAATATATAAATACAGATTTAGAGTCCTATTCTCCCTCAAAATGTCAGTAGAAGTCTACACAATTGTCAGAGGGCGCCATGAGTAAGTTGTACTTAACCATCTGTACTGTTACTGATTGATATGCTTCATTTTAGATTTCAAAATAGAAGTGTCAACAAAAATTTGTGTAAAGGCATTCAATGTTCTAACAATATTACTTCCACTTCTTTGTTGGCTAACTGCCCTAAGACTGTGTAATTTTACTTACTCTAAATATAATAAACCGAAAGTTGGTATAGTTTTGAGCATCTATTTGGTCCTCAAATTCAGCCTCATCTCTGAAGACAAATGTAAGCCTAAATTATGCCAAATTGCAGGGTAGCTATTCAATGTTTCTTCTCACATCTTATAGAGAGTTCCACTCTTTTAGTTTGAAAGCACATCAGGCATCATACTAGCATCACATAGGGGAAGATTTTTCTTATGATTAGCATAAACCCGCCTGCCAAAATGGGAAACCCCGTCTCTTAATTCTGGAGTAGGCTTTCAAGATACTGAAAGAGCAGCTCACGTGTCTCTATTCTTAAATGAGATCAGCAAACTTTTTCTCTAAAGAGCTAGATAGTAAATAAGTTTTGGCTTTACAGGCCATAGGGTCTCTGTCACAACTCTACTATAGGGGTTTGATTGTAGAAATAGACAAGATATACACAAATAAGCAGAGCTGTCTTCCAAACTTTATAAAAGTTTATGTAGACTGACCTTTACATTTCATGTAATTTTTGATGTCACAAAATCTTCTTCTTTTGCTTTCAACAGTTTAAAAATGAAAAGGCTCGGCTTATCTCCTGGACAATGCAGAAAGAGGTGGCAGGCCAGATTTGGAAGATGGCAGAAGATGAGACTACATTCTTTTCTTGGAGGAAGTGATTAAATCCCATCCCCTTGCCTTTTAAACCATCAACACATTTAATTTAGCGTCCTCTGTAACAAAGTTTAGAGAATAAGGGGTATCTTGATTTCCATAACAGAATACTACACGGTGGCTGCATTTAAAGAACAGAAATCTAAATTCAGTGTGTCCTTTCTAGGCCCTTCCGCGGCTCTTCCATTTTCCAGTTGCTGGTCTGTATCTCCCTCAGCTGTTGTCTGACGTCTTACCATTCCGCCGCTGTATCCCCATGTGTCTGGGCCAATTCTGTTCTCTTTATGAGACACAGAAGGCATTAGGGTTAGGACCTACTCTACTTCATTATGATTTCATTAACACAAAAAGACAGCTTCTATTTCCAAACAGGGCTATAGTTGCAGTATAGAGGTTAAGATTTAAACATACCTTAAGGAGGAACAAATTCAATGCATGAAACAGAGAATGTGTGTGTATGGGGGGGACTCAATAGAGTATCCCAATCTCAAACATAACCAAGGCAGTTGTAAGGCTCAGATGTGGGCTGTTTCTGGACTGTGGACACATTTGAGAAGCAATAATATATCTTTTCATATTTTGTTGTTATCTTGAAATACATTGATGCTCTTATAAGTTCTATTTTCTAACATTTTAATTAATGTGGTTGATTTCATCATGTGAGAGGGTAAGTGCAATATTTTCTTTTCTGTCATGATGAGAATGAGTCAGTTTTTAAAACTAGTTGTCCATGCTTTGCGATTCTCCACTAATTTAATGTACATTTTAGTGTAATAAAATATCTGGATTAAGTTATATAAATTCCTCTTTATAAAAAGGTTAACAAAACCACTCAAATTATTATATTTTCTAAATAGGTATTTTATAGAATTGGGATCTAATATGTTGGTTATGTAAATTAACCACTGATTCAAAAGCAAATGCAATTGGCAGGCAAATGTTTTAGATGTATGCATGGACAATAAAATACCTCTAATATAAGAAACAGTTGTGACTATTATAGAGTTTATGGATTATTGGTCTCCTCTTTTATCGCGCTAATATAAAATAGAGTGCAATGACCCTTAGCTAACTGAATGATTCATCGTGAAAATCTCTGTGTTGCTTATAATGGGTGCATAAACAGGAAGATTTCAGAAACCAGTACTTACAACAGTACTTACAACATCTACCCTCTATACTCTCCTGGTTTTCTCTTAACTCTCTGTATAGAGTTATTGTCCAATATACTTTGAATTATTTGCTTCCATGATTCTACCCACTGTTTCCCATATTAGCCTACAAACTCTTGGAGGGGTGGGATTATAGCTTAATTTTTTTATATTACCCCAAATTGAACAAAATGCCTAGGATAGTATAGAATGCAAATTCATTTTTGTCAAGTGAATGAATTGCACTATCTTTGTGAGTCAACTTGTCTGGAGTTATTATGAAAAGATCATCTTACATTTCCCTGCTCTGCCTTTCTGTAGGAAGGCACAATGGTTAAACATTCGGAAACTAATGAAAATGCAAGCAGTTTAAACCCAGAGGAGGCTCTGTGGGGGAAAGCTCTAGAGATCTGCTCCCGTAAAGATTACAGCCGAAGACACCCCGCAGGCAATTCTACTCTGTCCTGTAATGTAACTCTGAGCTGGAATTGATTTAGTGACATTCAGTAACAACAACAACCACCTTCCTATAGAGGGAACGGTGATCCTGATTTGGTTACTGTCTTGCTTAGAGCTGCCGTAACAGAAACACCACAAGTAGATGGCTTTAACAAACAGCATAGCTTTCTTCTCTCCAAGGTCAGGAGGCCAAATCCCGGTGCCTGCTCTAGGAGAAGGCTCTTTCTGGGAGTCAGCTCTGGTAGATGGTCCTTGTCTCCAACAGCCGTGGACCCAGTGTCCTTTGGAGATCATCATGTATCCTGCCATCAATCTTCCCTGGGTCTAAGAGGTTCTTAGCACTGGGACTCTGGGTCCTAAGGGTGTGGTTCACTCCTGATTTGTCTTTCTTAGTGGTATTGAGCAACCTGCACTGAGAACTTCTTAGACTCAGGGAAAGATTGATGCCAACACACCTGGAGATCTCCAAAGGGACACTGGGCCCATGAATATTGAAAGAGACAAGATCTTCCTCTTAAACTGTGAGTCAACAGAGAGGAAAAAACAAAAACAGCAAATTTTCCTCTAGAGCCAGGGCTCTGCATTCAGACTTCTAACTTCCTAAACTGTGAGAGAAAAATATTTATTTGTTTAAGTCATCCACTTATGGTATTTCCGAGATGGCAGCACTAGATAGCGAAGATGTTTCCCCAGCCTAAGAGTTTCCGTGAGACAAAGTGAAGAATCTCATAGTTCCTAGGTCGTCATACAAAAGTTTGGCCTTCACAGTGTCATCATGTAGACACTTAACAAAACAAACATGAGAAATACTGCTATTCTACAGATTCTGTTATTTTCAGAATAAACATTCGATAAGGATTATCCTGTACATAAGGTATGAACAACTGGGGCTGGGCATTTGCTGATGCTATAAACTGTGTAATAAGCTGGCAGGTCTAAATGTAGATGCAAAATATCACATGGGTTAACACAGGGCATAAAATGTTATGTTACTTGTTTTACTAGCACTGGAGATGAGATGCTTCTCTGTGATAAAGTACAGAAAATGTCAAAACAAACTTAAAGTAACTTTAAGAACCTTGATTTATGCTCCTTGAAAACACTAAGCATTTTATTGCACCACACTTACCTATCTAAAAAATGGGTAAAGCAACCATTTCAATATGTTAAGGGCTGCAAAGCTATTTGGAAGACAAGTCCTTTCGTTACACAGCAGTTCTGACTGAACGGCTCTCTTGAAGTTAAGCATCATAAGGGAAACATCTAAGCCTACTTAATGAATCAAGAAACTTCCTACCAGATTTTCTTCAGCTCACTCAAAAAATGTCATTAGCAGAGAAAAAGGAAAATCTTTTTAAGTGTCTGCCCTTCTTTCAAAGGCTGTGACTTTGCTGGCTTCAGGGACAGATTTATCCTCCACTGGATAACCAGTTCTGTCACTTGAAAGGATGGATACCACAGACTTTCGTTACAGACAAGCCAAAGTCCAGACAGCAGAATATAGTCCAGAAACTACCAATTAGATGGCCTGGGACTCGACTTGTAGAGGACATGGAATCCTCACTTTACATGAGCACGTCTCAGCTTAATTCTTGGCACTGTAGGGCAGCACTTTTTATCCTAAAATATTATCTCATCGTTGATGCCGGATGGGAGGGTGTGTGATTTTTAAGTCTCCATGTAGCAGGCCAACTCTGGTAGGTTTCTACAACTACACTGGTACACTCAGGCTGATAGTCACACACCCTGCACAGAACTTAATATGTGGCACGCTTCCAAGTTGCTCGTGTTTATATCTGTAATTTGATACTTTTATTAAATAATCCTGAATTTCGGTCTTTATTCCTGGATTGAGAGTCTAGTAAAGAAAAAAACAGAAACAGCCCCACTCTCTCCAGCATCAAACAAAACGCTCAGCTAAAGAAACCCCCCCCTGGAAATGCAAGGCGCCTTTGCCAAAGCAGAAATCGGACACCTTGTGGGCTCTGACACCCTCCAAGAGTGGCCTCAGATTCCCACCACAACATCAGAACTTCCCAGGACGATGGTTTAACGAGCAGATTCCAAGTGGCATCTAAACCTGCTGAAGGTTGAGAAACTGCACGATGAACAAGCTCCCGCTGGACTCTGGTGAGATCACCGAGAGAATAAATAGCTGTCTGTCCTGGTGGTTTTACTGCCGTTTGGATTCCTGCACGGCTTCAACTAGGTCCCCACGGCTGCTGTCTCCTTAGTTCATGGTCACTTCTTCCCTGAGAGCATGGTACTCTGCGAGGCTGCATGCACACCCACGGCTGTCAGCCTCAGCTGCCATTCAAGGCAATTTCTATTCTCAGAAGAAACGAATTGGGCCCACTATAAGAAATGCAAATATGCCAAAATACTTTAAGAATGCTAGTGTTGTTTCCCGTTCAGCTTTTCAGGTAAGATTAAGGCTTGGAAATGAACCCAATGTGTGAAAAAGAGAGGGGCAGTAATGACCCTGGATGACCTGTTAGGAAGGCTCCATTTAAGAAGATTTTTTGCTTTGTATTTGAATTTAAATTCTGAGCACCTTATTCGCAGAAGGTCTCTGGATGCCAGTGAAAGCCCCAAATCCATGCGAAAAACCCCACCTGGATGAAATCTCCATCGAATTCTTTCTGATCATTAGCCAAGGATGTAGGTCCTGTTGCCCTCAGGCAGAGTGCTTTGGAACATGGCTGACCTCCACCTCTCTCCGTCAGCCCAGAGAAGGCCCGTCTCTTTCTCGACGAGGCTTTCCTGAGTGCATCGTGGATGGAGTGCACCGTACCAGGGACAGTATATGGGTGGCCTGTTCATTAATCAGTTGTGCCCTGACTCCCTTGGCTGGAAGACCCTGGACTACCTTGTAAACTCTTCTATCTAACATAATGTACGTGTTTCAACCATGGTCCTGTCCCACTTAGGTAGTCCTACCTGTCACTGGGACCCTATGTGACAGAATAGCAGTGCTGCCCACTTTAGGTGTCTAAGACTATAACTGTTTAGGGGAGTAGAAACCCTCCTTACCCTGGATCATTTGATTCCTTCTCTGAATGCTTTAGTTTTAGAAGCACCTCCAATTTTCTTCTTTTCTAGTAAGCAGCCAGTTTAACTTAGCATTCTGATAATGTCTTGTAAAGCCTGAAATCATGTTCCCAACTGGAGTACACACTTACAAAAAAAGGGTGTGTGTTGGGGGCGGGGGCGGGGTCTTCAGCACAAGATATCAGTGATATGCTTGTGCTGGTTCACTTGTAGTTCTTCAGCAACATCACCTTGATAGATTGGCATGGTCATGGTTGGAGTAGTTACATCACAGAAGTTGGAAACTATACAAATTGTTAAATAAGTACTAGCACTTCCTTGGTCCAAGACCAGGCAGGTACCAAGGAGCTGTGTTGACATCTTTTATCTGCATCACATAAAGGAGCGTTGATTTCCATGCACAAACCTGATCAGACTCCAGAAGCATGCCAAGTGCACTCTCCGTAAACTAACAGGACACCGGATACCACGAAGGCCATTGGCCTACCTGTGTCAATCAGTGAAGGATGGGGTTCATCTTAATTTTATGAGTGGCATTACAGGGTGCTTGAAAGGGAGCGCTGGGATATCAAGTGTCATTTGTCACTCAGTCTTCATACAATGCTCATTATAATGGCCCCCAACCATAATGGTTTCAAAGAGCCTTTTGATTTCAAAAGGAGGAGTGTTTCTGAAGTGGAATGAAGGGAGTGCCTTTTCGCTGTCACTGCTCTCTCAGAAAGAAGAGGCTGCCGGAGGTGACGTGATGAGTGAGGAAAAGCTCCGAATTTCAGGTCTTGGAATTGGGCTTTGCAGACTCGAGAAGATGCAAACGAGCCAGGAGTTCTGTATTCATTGTCATCTTATCCTACTTTACCTTTCATTCTAATTTAAAAATTTGAGTGAAGATGTTTCATTATAAGGGGCAATTGATTGAACTCAAAGTTAATGCTGTCAGATGACTGTAAGACTTTTTATCTCCCTGGTCTTAATTATTAAGATTTTACAGAGGGAAATGAACAAACAATTGATTTCTGCCTTTGTTCAGATGAACTTTTAGTATTAGACATATTTATCTAGTGCCTTGGGCAATATTAAAAGTATGTCTTAGTTGCATTTACATTTTAATTCTCTAGAATGAACTTACTAGGCATATTTATATGCCCGGGGAATTTTTAGATGGTGAGTCCTCTTCTCGCATATAGTGAAGATTAATACAAGGGTAACTGGGGAAAAAAAGTATCACTACAAAATCATAGAAATCTATATTAAACAAAAATATCAAAATGGGAAACTGTTTCTCAGCATCTCTTCCATCTCGGTCTGTATGCTTGAAGGCAGTGTCTTAATTTTTTTAGCCTTTTCCTAATGAATTTTGCATACTTTGATTTACAGCTTGTCAAAATGGCAGTTTTAGCATCTTCACATGACTCAAATTGTGTCCAAAGAAGAACTCTTTGAGTTTTGAGAACAAAACTGAGTCTGAAGAGGCAGATCAGGGTAGTGGAGTGGATGGGGTAAGGTTTCCCAACAAGGTTCTCATATGTCAGCCCATGCAACCTTGAAGAATTAATAGATGCACAGTCATGAGAGGGGAAAAAAACACTTAGTGCAATCTTCCTGACCCTTTTCTCATCCATTCGTCTTCCAATGTTCTGAAAACGTCCTCATAATGTGCCTCCATGATAGCCTTGCGTCATTTGCGCAAATTCATACCGATTCCCCTCTTGGAATCCCAAAAGGCAGGTACAGTAAGTGTTTTTGCTGAGAGAACTTATCCTCCCTCACCACAGAAACATGTATAACTAACTATGTTTTGTTTGGAGATTCTTTGAGGACGAAGGTGCACCTGGCCCAAGCCATGGTGTTCTCCATTGCCACATACGCATGTGAACGTTGGGCATTGAATAAGGAGGAACACAGAAGAAGAGATGCATTTGAATTGCAGTGCTGGAGAAGAATATTGAGAGTGCCGCAGACTGCTAAGAGGACAAAGAGGTTTGTGTTAGAAGAGAGAAGGCCAGAGTGCTTTCTTCGGGGCAAGGCTGGCAAGGCTTCATCTGACGTACTTTGGACATGTTGTCAGGAGAGGCCAGTCCCTGGAGAAGGACATCATGTTTGGTTAAGTGGAGAGGCGGCGAAAAAGGAGGAAGGTCCTGCTCAAGATCAGTGCACACAGTGGCTGCATCAACGGCTCATGCAAAAGAGCAATTGTGAGGATGGCACAGGGCCTTGCAGTGTTTCCTTCTGTTGTGCACAGGGTAGCAGTGAACTGGAGCTGACTCAGTGGCACCTAACAACAACAACAACAACATGTATAAACTGGAACCCCAGGAGCAATATTACGAGACTTAGCTTCATATTTGTAGAAAATTGATAAAGACTAGTTTAATATCATTCTGTGTTAACTACTTGTTGCTTGTGAACAAGAATATTTTTAAGCGGATCAATTTTAGTCTGAAAATTAAAGGTTTCTTTTGGAAATGTTTCATTTTAATCTAAGAAGCCCTGGTGGTGCAGTGGGCATGTGCTCAGCTACTTATGGAAAGGTTGGCAGTGCCAATGCGCTGGTAGCTCCCCAGGAGAAAAACCAGGCAATATTCTTCCTTCAAGATTGACAGCCCTGGAAACCCCACGGGCAGTTGCACCCTGGCCAAATACGCTCACTACACCTGAAATAATAAAAACAATTGGCCATAATTATACATAAGAAAAATTACCTTTAATACTATTTTCTTAAATTTCCGATTTAAACATAGTTTCCTGGTGTGAAGACTACATGGCAGCTGAAAGAAGAAGGAGCATTTATTGAACATTTACTGAGTGCCAGATGCTCTCCTAAGCACTTCAGGTACCTTATCTCATTTAATCCTCCCGCTAGCTCTAGGAGATAAATACAATCCTGATCCTGGTTTAGAGATAAAGAGACTGAAGCTTAAGGGGCCTAAGAAATGGACCAAGGTCAAACAGATTTGGGAGGCAGACATAATTTAGAGCGTCTGATATCCAAGGCTATTCTTAACCCATTGCAGTAGAGTCAATTTCAACTCATATTTTTAACTCTCTCCCAATTAAGCCTCAGGCTACACTCATGAAGGAGTCAAAGAAGATCCTAGAATTGATCTGTCTTATACATCAGATTCTGAATATAGCATATTTTGTGGTGTTCACAGGAAAGATATCTTTTCTATCACTGTTAAAATGAGATTGAATTCCTAAAAAGAACATTTTGCTTCTTGACCATGAGATTAGATTATTCCAAATGCTCAACATCAAAATTTGTCTTCTAATCATAGCTAGTATTTCATTGATGGATGAATGAATTAAGTAAATAATAAATCAACCACAGGATCCTTAAGGCCTTTCCAGTCAAGGTAACTCCTAGGACAAGGTAGTACAACGGTAGTAAGAAGCAATTGCTACTATATTTTGGTTCATACTTGTCCATCACTATGGAGTAGACTGTGACTCCTAGTGACACTATGTAGGATTTCAGTGTTTTGCAAATCTTCAAAAGAGCCCAACAGCCTCCTCTTTCTCCCATGGAATGGATGGTGGGTTGGACCTCCAAGCTCAAAGTTAATAATCCACTGCTTAGCAGACAGTGTCAGACATAGGTTTATAACCTACCCCCACCCTCACGGCCAAAAATGTTTAATCAAGCCATCAGTGGATAGCTACAGACAAGTTCTCTGAGTAATATACTTTTCTTGATCTTGTTAGAGAGAGAGAGAGAGAGAGAGAGAGAGAGAGAGAGAGAGAGAGAGACTGTCATGCCATAGAGAAAACCCATTTTGAGGTCACAGCTAATACCAAATTTTTAATAAAATTCATGTAGACATCTTAAATTGTTAAAGCTTATAGAAATGCTGCTCCACATAAAATAATGAAGCAAGAATTTTAAGCAAAGTCAAGAAGACCTCAAAGAGAAGCTAAGAGTGGGAAGACTAGAATTACCTTTGATGTAATAGCTGTTACAGTTGGAAATCTCACATGGTTCAATATTTTCCATTTTATGTGAACATTTTAGCTTCAGCAAAGTTTCAGCAATGGGTACCAAAGGCATTGTATGAAATTAACTAGCTCAAAGAGCTGATCTATCAGTCTGTTAAGCAAGATCAAAGCTACTAAGACAATTTAATGGAATGAATTGTAACCAGAAATAAGTCTTGGATTACCAATATGATACAAAGACCAAATGCAAATTACCAATAAATAAATAAAGATTTTTTTTTTAACAAAGATGTGACTTTTTCTTTTTTAAAACCATTTTATTAGGAGCAAATCCAAACATCATTCCATGGTTCAATTACATCAAGCAGTATTATACAAATGCCACCAAAATCAGTTTCAAAGCATTTTCTTCTTCTTGAACTCCTTGATATCAGCTCCCCCTTACCTCCTATCTCTCACACCATATCCCATAAACAACCTTTATTCTGGTTGTTTTTATAGATTCATCTGTGGAAAAACATAAAAAAACACATAACAAAGATTCAAGAAGGAAAAAAAAAAGATTCAAGAAGGCTACAAAGATTGACAAAATACAACAGAGATAAACCCTAATATGAAAAAACTCTACAGGAAATATTAAGAATCAAGTCCAAAGTGTAGAAGAAGGGAGATCAAGTGACAAGGTTTTAACTGTTCAAGTCAGATTTATCATTTTAATCTACAATAGTTGTCTCTCCAATAGTCTCTGTCTGGTCACCAGGTTATTCCCATCCCTCAATCATGATTAGAGCGAAATCACTGGAGGCTTATTCCCTGTGTAGATCCTGCAAATGTATTTTGGGCTTCCACTCTGTGGTAGTCATTTAATCTGGTGTCAATTTGAGGATTGAAAGGCCAATGAGGCCTTTGTGTAGGTAGGCATGGCTTCCCCTGAGGATTCTAGGTAAAACTCTGTGATTTCCTCCTTGGAGGCAGAAGACACACTCTCTCTACTGACTTCCTCCAAGACATCCCTGAAGAAAAGTCACATGGACCTACCCTAATGCAGCCCTGGGTGCTGGAGAAGTCACGAGGAGACCCCTGCCAGTGCTGAGATGCTTACAAACCCACTGGATCCAAAGATTTTTCTACCAACTGGCCTGTGATCATCCTGCATTCGGCATCATTGCATGTGTTTCGTGAGTCTGAAGAGGATTTTATAGATTGGTTATGGACATATGGGCTAATATCAGACTTACGGACTTGATCTGGACTGGGTTGGGTGTTTTTTCATATTCAACTGTTCTTGTTTATAACATTCTCTTATACACACATGAGTGTTTATGAATTTGTTTCTCTAGTCTACCCCGACTAACACACACTCTCATCCATAGCCTTCTGCATACGAGAATCTTACAATGTAGGCTCTGATATTATTCCTTCCCTTGGATTTGGATTATATAATTTACAATCCTTGGATCACGGATGTTCATGTGCTTCTTTGAAGTAGCTCTGTTAGGCCAGTTACAGTCAAGGCAGAGGGCTCAGCTCGGAATGTTGTGGCGACTATTTGTTTTGTTTTCCAAGTGGGTCATCATGGCAGATTTTGTTGAACGACAGAGGAAGATCATAGAAGATTTTTATGAAGAAGTTTTAAAAAAAAACTGAAAACTGAATTGATGAGAATAAGGCCAGGAAAATTGGGCCAATATGCACTTTTTCCTCCATCACAACAATGTGCCTGCTTATTCTTTGAGGGCAAAAAGGGCTGTTCTATAGACACTTTTCCTCATAGACACCACAGTCCCGATCTTGTCTCTTCAGACTGCTTTTCCTTCCCCAAACTCAAAGGGACATGATTTGAGTAACATGAGGATGCAAAGACTTCCGGAGAGTTGAAGTGGCATAAAATTAAAGCACACAGAATTCTTTGGGAGACGGGTTAAAGAAATGGGAAGAGTGTTTTTAGAAGTGTATTGATCTCGATCGAGGATATGTGGAAAAACAATAGCTTTAAGTTTTGATATTTTTGTTTAATATAGGTTTATATGATTTGTTGAAATACTTCTGACTTCCAAAGCTCATGGTCATAGAGTGAATTCTGATCATGGTGACCTATAGGACAGGGTAGAACTGCCCCTGTGGGCTTCCAAAGCTGTAATTTTTATGGGAGTAGAAAGCCTCATCTTTTACACATAGAGTTGCTGGTGGTTTTGTACTACTAACTTTGCAGTTAGTAGTAACCCAACTTGTAACTAAGTTGGCAGTGATGCTCACTTTTGATGTACCCTTGTGTAATTGCTACATTCATGACCCGTTTTATGACCAGGACACCCAAAGGCTATGGTTGTTGTGTTTTCTCAATATAATGTATGCTCTTCCTATTTGAATGCTTTCTTACAAAACATATTCCCTAGTTATTTTTTGTAAATTTGCACCCTGCACAAATCTCAGCTATGTTCCATTGAGTTGTAGCCATCTGATTTCAAATTCACACGTTCAGAGTCAGATATTGTTCCGGGGTACATGGTGCTATACAAAAGGCTGGGCACCAAGAGGCTGTCAGCATTAACTCCTGATTCTAAGAGAACGAACTCTCTCGTTGGAATATTTGGGCCCAGAAATGAGTTCTGAGTACCAGCCAAACACTTCCTTTTTTTGAGTCTCATCTTGTAGCCACAATTTATGAGTCTATCTATGAGTTGAATCCTGAATGGCTGAGTCCCTCATTGATAGTCTTAACCATTTTTACATCTATTCCCATAAAAAGATCTTGAAGGAAGGGAAACATCAGATAATGAGAGCCTGAGATGTTATAGAAAAGGCTTGGAGTCTGTACTGTATAAGTCGTGAAGATAGCAATTGAATATTTGAAGTAGGAAAAAGACATGATGAGAGGAAGGTTTTAAATAATTTACATATGAAGTGAAAATATCTCATTGGTGGGAGGCATTGGGATAGAAATGAAGAGAAGGCATCTAAGTCCTATGTATAAAAAAAATATTGTAACTATTTCACCAGGTTTTATGTTGATGGAATTAAATCCAACATTTCTGGTGGTCTTAATGATGCCAGACTCAGGGGAATTGGGATTCAGAGAAGCAAATTAAAGTCACCTTGTATGTTATGCTTTTTCAGGTTGCCAGAGCTAGCGATGTGCTTAACTTAGACATACATACTGTGATATGTATAGTTTTTGGTTAACTTGGCTCGGTCAGAATTCTCAGTGGCTTGGTAGTTAGTTATGGCCTAGGAATTCTACCCAATTCTACCCAAGACAAAGTATCAAGTCCATAACGGGATCTTCTGTGAGCAGTCAAGATTAGAGTGAAATGCAATCCCCTTACTCTGGTCACAGTTCTGATGCAACGGAAAGGAAGCGTCCTTGGGGGTGTGGCCTGTTTCCTATACAAGTGAACCACGTGAAGAAGTTTGTTTGCTTCTTGCTAAGTTTGGCTCCTGCATCTGACTTACTGGATCCTGACAACCTTGGAATTTATTCACCCTCTCAGTCACAAGCTGGACCTGTGCTCATTGTGGGTTCATCCGGCCCTGAAGCTACATGGGTCAGCAGAAGCCTCCAGCTTCACATCCTTGCTTCTATAATGGTGTGAGCCATTTTCTTGACAAAAATTTCTCTCTCTCTCTCTGTTTGTGTTTGTGTGTGTACACACACACACACACACACACACAATTTTTGCTTCTCTAGAGAACTCACCTAAGATACCTGTACAGCATCTAATTGAGTTTTACTGTGGTGACTCCTCGTGGGTCAGAGTAGAGCAGTACTCCTTAGTAATGCTTTATTTTGGGGGTGGGTGGGTTCTAAGCATTTATTACAAGCTCGCTGGTATCAACAGGGGGCGGGGGTGTTGGAAACATCCATTTGTCCCTCGGGTAGATCTTGGGGCCCAGCCTTCAGCCAGATGCGCTGCAGGTCTCTCTTGAACTTTATGAGCTTCCACTTCAGCCGAACGGGTCCTCTAGACCAGCTTGCGGTACTTGTAGAGGCGCATCTTCCGCCGGCGAATCTTCAACACCTTTTTATACTGTATCTGCTGCGGGTCCAAGGACCCCTCCCCACCCTGCTCAAACCCCTGTCCCGTGTGGCTAGGTGGGCAGTCCTAGAGCTGGGCAGGAGGCAGCGAGCCATGAGGCAGCTCTCCAAGGGGCTCCTGGCCATCTTCCAGGGACCAGCATCTCCTCCAGCTCCCTTGTCAGGGAGGACGGGTGCTAGGCTTGGGCCCATGTGGCGTGCTGCAAGGGAGTCCGCGGGCCTGCACTTCAAGCACTGTGAACATTGTCCATAGCAGTGGCTCCAGGTGCTCAGGGGCGCTGAGAATATTCCAAATCCAGCTCACACCCGCGTCTGACCACACTTAAACCCCGGTGACTTCAGGCAGGTGACCAACCCTGCATGGGCCCGTATCCCCCACGGAGGCACCGGAGCCCAGAATGCTGGGCTGTGATCCCAGGGTCTCCGGCTTCAGGGTTGCTATTCGCTGAGACCCTCCCGCCTGACCCGGAGCCTGCAGGCCGCGGCCACTCTTGCACTCAGGCCTCTGGTCCACCCTTCCCCAGGCCGACTCCGGCAGGCTCAGTAATGCTTTTAAAGGCAGTTTTCAAAAGTAGCGTGGCAGGCCTTTCTGCTGAGATGTTCCTGGGAGGACTGAACCATCACATTGTCCATTGCATATCCCCGACTGATTTGGGGTTTACTACAAATATGCATAAAGAGGTCAGAAATGACACAAATAGTCTATTCATGAGACACTTGAATATCCCCCGGATATAGTAACCTCAACTTTCTATGCGCTCCTTAGAAGTGCTGTGCCTTTGTCTCTAGGCCAGGGTAAAGCATGGACTCTTGCCTTCTTTTCCATTGCTGCCTATGCTACCAGGCCTCTCTTCTCCTCCTCAACTTGTGAAAGCCAATCTTTCATTCATAACTTCTGTTTGCCCCCGATTGCCCTGCCTCGGAGCTTTGGACGGCTCTCCTTCTGCTTTTGTTTTGTTAACCAGTAGGGCTTCCCATAGTCTGCATATTGCTGTTTGAGACTCCCGTCGGTCAACAATCTATTTTTTTCTTCCCCATTTTCTACAAATTGGCAGTTACTTCAGACTTGTTTAGACCCAGTCTCAATTCCTTAGACAAGATTAAATCTCAAAACCAAACTCCTGCCCCCGAGTCTATTCTGATTCATAAGGACCCTCTAAGCCAGGGTAGAACTGCTTCCGTGGGTCTTTGAAAACGAGATCTTTACAGGAGCGGAACGGCTCCTCTTTCTCCCACAGCGCAGCGACTGAGGTCCAGCTGCCAGCCTCATGGGGATCAGCCCCACACTACCCAGTCTGGCAAGACTAGCATTCCTTCCAGGTTAGCCTGAGCTGTAGTTATTTTTGGCAAGATTACACAGGCATAGAATGTGTGGTTATTTTTTGTGATCTTAGCAGCCAAGGATACTTAATGTTCATATATCATCATTTATGGTGGTTGCAAAATTTAGTGATATTTTATATATATACTATTTCTTTTTCATTTTTTAATTGAAGTACTTATATGAACAGATATTTGCCATTGTCTATTTGACTTTTCACTCGTGTAGTTCGTATGAAAGAGACAGACTCTATTCCCACCTCCATTTTTAAAAATCAACTCTCAGAATAGTTAGTTTTGTTTCTTCTATTTTATGATAGGAGAAAGATGAGGCTTTCTACTCTCGTAAAGAGTGACAGTCTCAGAAACCCAGAGTGGAAGTTCTACTCTGTCCTATAGTACTATTCTGCCACGAGTTATAATTTACTCGATGGCAGTGAGTTAGTAGTTGTCATACTTTTCTGAAGATGAGTAATTATTTAAATATATATCATTAGGAATTCATAGATCTAAGCAAAAGTTGGGGGTTTAAATCCATTTTAACGTTTACAATTAGTGAAGTTCAATTTTTTCTTTAATCTCCAGCCATTGGGAACCTTTTCACTGACTCTTAAATGCTGTTGACATGAAATTGTTTTTGATACCTTCTTTGCTACCTACTATTACAAGATAGTTCATGCTAACTCTGTACTTTTTTTTTTTAACCCAGACCTAGGGTTAAGAAGTCCTGGAATTTTTAGTGAGCATAGATATTAACGATCATAAGCTTTGTGACAAGAGATGCTCATTACACCTAGGTGAGTCATTATCAATCTTCCTCTCCAGTGGGAGAGCCAGGCAATATACATGTCCATTTAATGATAAAACTCTGTATGTGTTCATATTTACATTTTCTTTCATATTTGAGATAACAGGATGTTACAGATTGAATTGTTTCCCTGAAAATGTGTGTCAAATTGGCTAGGCCTCAATTCTCATTATTACACAATTTACCTTCATTTTGTTATCTGATGTAATTGCCTTCTATGCTATAAATCATAACCTCTCTACCGCGATGGTGTTTTTTCCATCACTCCTCTGTCTGTCATATTGTGTGTGTTTCTGTGATGCTGTCAGCTATACCAGTACAATTTCATATATGACCAGGGTAACCCTGGGTGGACAGGGTTCAGTGAAGCTCACAGATTAGGATAGACAAGAAGGAAGGAAGAGGCACTTCCCTTATGGAAAACCTTTTACTGAAAACCTTATGAAGTAAAGCAAATAAGTGTCTGACATAGTGTCAGAAGATGAGCCCTTTAGGTTGGAAAACACTAAAAAAAAAGTATCGTGAAGCACTCTATCCTGAAAGCAGAGTTGACCTCAATGATGCAGATGGAATAAAGTTTTCAGGAACTTCATTGCTGATGTGTCATGACTCAAACAGAGAAAAGTAGCTGCAAACATCCATTAATAATTGGAACATGGAATGCACAAAGGATGAATATAGGAAGATTAGAAATCATAAAAAATGAAATGAATGAATAGAGATCAACATAATAGGCGTTCCTATCCCAAAACAAAACAAAACAAAACAAAACAAAAATCCAGTGATTCCATCACACAGTGAACCTAGGAACAGAGGAGAACTGTTCCATAGGCTTTCCAAGCCTGTAAATATTTATTGAAGCAGAGTGCCTCATTTTTCTCCCAGAGAAGGGTAGATGGATTTGAACTGCTAACGTTTTGGTTAGTAGCCAATTGCTTATCCACTATTCTATCAAGCCTCCTATTTTAGGCATTCAAGAGCTGAAATGTGCTGATACTGCCCAGGCCATTTTGAATCAGACACTTAAATGATTGATCATACCAAGAATGACAAACTGAAGAGAACTGGCATCAAAGAACTTTCCAAGACCCATCCTGAACACCAGCGCTGCCAGTAAAGGGTAATGCCGTATGCCTCCAAAGGAGATCAGCCAATACAACTACCATTCAAACTTATCCACCAACCACTGATGCTCGAAATGTGACCGCTGAAGTTCTTTACAAAGTTCTGTTATCTGAAATTGATCAAACATGCAATCAAGATGCAGTGATAACTACTGGTGATTGGAATACAAAAGCTGGTGACAAAGAAGGATCCATAGTTGGAAAATAATGGCCTTGATGATAAAAATGGAGCTGGAGATCACATGATAGAATTTTGCAGGACCATTTGACTCATGGTAAACACTTTTTATTCCCAACCGCATAAAATAATGACTTTACAGCTCATCTCATAGCATGGAATATATAGGCATCAAATCAGCTGCATCACTGGAAAGAGAAGATGGAGATGCTCAGTGTCATCCACCAGGACAGGCTACATTGCCTACTGTAGAAGAGATCATCAGTTGCTTAAATGCAAGTTCAAGTTGATGTTGAAGAAAAGTAAAATATTCGGTTAACAATGATCTTGGAGACCATCTGAAGAATAGATTTGATACATTGAACATTAACAATTACAAACCTTATGTGTTGTGAGATAACACCAAAGATATGATAGAGAAAGCATAAGGTCATTAAAAAGACAGAGAAGAAAGAAAACACCAACATGAAGAAGCTGAAACTTGCTCTTGAATGTAAAATAGCCAAATTAAAAGGGAGAAATGATGAAGTAAAATATTTGAACAGATTTTCAAAAGGTGACCTGAGAAAACAAAGTAATGTATGACAATGATATGCGCCAAGTTATCTGGAGTTAGAAACCCCCAAAGGAACAACAGACAGTGTTTTTCATGTTGAAAGAAATGAAGGAAAAAATTTATGTAATATGGAAAAATTCTTTGGGTAAAATCTTGCACAATGTAGGTAGAATCAAAGGAAGATGGGAGCACTGATACACTGCGTCACTCTACCACCCCCCCCCCCAAAAAAAATCAGTGGGTGTCCAGCCATTTGAGGAGGTATCATCAGATCAAGAACCACGGGTTGTGAAGGAAGAGGTCCAATCTTCCCTGAAGGGTTTGGCAAAAAACAAGGCACCAGGAATTGACGGGATACTATTTGAAATGTTTCAACCAACAGATGCAGCGCTGGAGGTGCCCACTCATCTATGCCAAGACATTTGGAAGACAGCTACCTGGCCAACCGTTTGGAAGGGATCCATCTTCAGGCCCATTCCAAAGAAAGTGGATCCAACCGAATAGGGAAAGTATTGAACATTAGCATTAATGTCACTCTCAAGTAAACTTTCGCTCAAGATAATTTAAAAGTGATTCCACATTGACAAGGAACTAGCAGAAATTCAAGCTGGATTCAGAAGAGGAAATGGAACCAAAGATAGCATTGCTGATATCCCATGAGTCTTGGTTGAAAGATGAAAATACCAACGGTTATTTACTTGTGTTTTACTGCCTATACAATGACATTCAAACATGTAGATCATAACAAATTATAAATAAAGTGCAAAGAAGGGGAATTCCAGAATGCATAATTGTGCAATTGTGCTTCTGTGGAAGCTATATCTAGAAATCAAGAGGATGTCTTTCGCACATTAAATAAAGGGACACTGTGTGGTTTAAAAACAAGGAAGGTGCAGGTCAGGTTGTACCATATTCATTCAATCTGTGTTCAGAACAAATAAGCAAGACGGCAGATCACAGGAAGAAGAAAGGGACCCCGTGTTGGAGGAGACGTCAGTGACCTGTGATGTGCACAGGACACAAACTTGCCTGCTGAGAACGAGGAGGACTTGAAGACCTACTGATGGAGATCAAAGACCACCCAGCCTTCGGTCCGGTAACACTTGAGCCTGGAGACAAAAGTCCTCACCAATGGCCCACTAAGTCATAGAATCGCAAGCGGAGGGAGGAGGTAGTTGACCTCTCAAAGATTTCATTTTACTTGGATCCACAATCAATGCCCATGGAAACAGCAGTTAAAAATGACATATTGCATTGGGAAAACCTACTGGGAAAACCAAAACCAAAACACAAATGCTTTAACGTGTTCAAAAACAAGGATGTCCTTTTGAAGACTAAGGCGCGTCTGCCATGAGATCTTAAATAGCCCCTTACGTCTGTTCAAGTGGGAGAAAGCACCATGAAGACAGAGCTGATGCCTCTGCATGGCGGTGTGGGTGAAGAACAGTAGATGGACCCAGAGCTGCCAGAAGGGCCTGGGAAGGACCACTGGACTGCTCTTGAGAAGTGAGGAGGGAAAGACTTTGTCGGACATACCCTTTGAATGTGTATCATCAGAAAGGGTCCGTTCCTGGTCAAGGACGTCGTGCTTGGCAGATCAGCAACAAGAGGAAGACCGGCAACGACATTCAGTCATCCGTTTAACTCAGCAAACTGCCAGAGATGCTGATCTGAAAACCCGTGAGAGTGTCTTTGGAGGGAGAAATCTACTGTTTTTAGTGAAAAGCTGACATAGCAAAGTAGTTTCTTTTTTAACAGTTTCCATTCAATTTGTTTAGTGATATTAGTTTAATTTAGTGGACCATGTGTCAGCATTCTCTTGATTTCTGTTCTAGTTCTTCCATTTCCATTCATCGATTTCCTTATCCTCTCTTACCTGCTCCTATTTGCTTTGTGGTGAATGCTGGCTGTTGGGTCTCACATAGAGAACTAACATGTTTTTATTTGCTAAAGGAGCATAGTCCCATGGGTGATAGGGTTTATTTTATGTGTGCATCACTTTTAGCTGAAGGGTAACCTTAGGACTAACTCAGGTCAAGGGTGAAAGGTTGTCTCCGGCAGTAATCTGAGACTCGAGGTGTTCCTCTAGTCTCAACAATATGCCTGGAGATGCTAAGCATTTGCGTACTGTTGTACCACTTTCTCCCATTGCACCAGGGTTGGTCCATGTATCGTGTCCCTTCTTGATCGGAATAATTGGTAATGGCACCATCCAGTTTTCTGATGCAGGATCATATAGAATGTTGGTAGATTTAAAGCCCAAACTAGCAAGTTATCTCAGCTGCAAGCCAAGCATGTACTGGTTATTTGCCCTGTTTCTGTGCTCTGTTTTTGTCATTCTGGGGTACAAACTAGTGGTCTCTCACAAGGTTGTGGCAAAAGGAAGGAATAAGCAAAACCAAATAAAAGAAACCCCACTTTCTTTTATTTCTTTTATTTCCAGACTGTTTTTAGGAGAAGAGAGCTAAGTAAGGTTCTTGCCCTCTCAGCATCAGCTAAGCTGTGCCTCCCCGGAGCTACCATGCCAGCCCTTCTGTCTTTCACAGCCAAACTACCACTACGTTTGTGGACTTCTGAGGCCTGAGCATTAAGTGTGTGGAGACCCCTCCTTTGAGGACCTGGGTTCTGGAAATCTAACCTCTTTAGTTTCCTAGTCTTGAGTAGGACTCTACTGTCTACATTTACTACTATTTGGTGTCTTTCTTACCTGTGCTGTTGTAACATAAATACTATACATGGGTGCCTTTCAAAACCAGGAATTTATGTTTTTCACAGTCCAGAAGGCTAAGCGTTCTAAGTCAGGGCCCTGGCTGTCGTGGAAGGCTGTCTCTAACAGCTCTAGGGCATCATCCTGGTTTCAGCTGCTCCAGTGTTCTTGTTCCTTGCTGGTCTTCACTGGCCTGGAACGCCCTCTGCGTGTGTACTCCTCCTTGTGTCTGATCTACTCATGACGTAACTCAGAAATCATTGGATTACACACTACCCTGGTATGACTTCTTTAACAGCACAAAGAAAATGCTATATACAAAAGAGATTAAATCCACCAGTATAAAGTTTAAGATTCCAACACATATTTACTAAGAAAAGCAGAAGGTACAATTTAACTAACACACTAGGCTACTTCAGCCATAGAGGTTGTATCTGCTTCCTAGGATTACTGGTAATTAAGTTACCTCAGTATCCCTTTTTTCCCCTTTAGTCTTTTTTATTTCTGACACTAAAATTTAAAATGTTCAGTATCATTTCTGTTTTCTTGGTTGTTTGTTTGTACTGGTTTTGCAAACTCTACTTTTTTTTTTAGCAACATGACTACTTTGTAACATTTATCACCATGAATACTGACAATTTATGGCATATCTATATTCATACATATAATTTATCTATATATGTATATGGAATTGAAAGGCAATAGAATTTTTCAGGAACTTTTTGAAACTTTCTCATATGTATAAAATACTAATTTTTTCTTAAAAGGTAAAATAATAATTTATGGCCCAATATTTTTAAGACATCAAATAGCTATATGAACCGTTATGCCATGAAAATTGGTTTTAGGACAATAACACAATTTCAGAAGGTCCAACTGATTAGAAGATAACACTTAAGAAGAAAGATTAAATAAACTGTTATTACTTCTCCAAAGACTGGAAGGATGTTTAATCTTAGAATGAGGAATGATTTGGGGTAGATAATAAACAGCTATTCTCTGTATGAATCATGGGGTGACACATGCAGATTGCATTTCTGCTGTGGAATGTGGATCACAATGGATTCCTTGTACAGAACATCGTTAGTGAAGTGAGCTACTTCGAAGTAGGAAGGCTTCTTGTCTGCCAAAGATGAGTTACGGGAGCCCTACCATGGGTATGGTTTGACCCACTAGCCTCTCCATGGCTTGCTCAGGATTTCAGACTGTAGCTGGAAGAAGAATTTATGATCTTCTTAGCTTGATTCCCTCCTAGTTCTGGTTTTGTTTGTGAAAAGCATACCCTGTGATCTTGATTCAGTTGCAGGGGCTGCTAATGGATTTGAAAAATGCATCTCGTCCCTGGTCGCTCTACTCATTGACTGATAGAACAGTTGTTGGTCTGACGAAAGCCAGGCTGAGATGCAGTTCCCACTATGGGGTGGGGGTGGGGGACAGAGGGGCGGTGGGGGGATGTTGCTCAGCCCTGTTGCTTTCACTCATCAGTTGCAAAAGCACACACCCTTATGTTGTCCCAGAGTTGTGCTTTATTTCAAATCATTTCATCGTTGTTTTCAGACTAATGTCATTGTGATCAATCATTAAATCACAATGTATGAACCTCAGCATTTTAGATCAAGGATCCGGCTTCTTTTGGGTTTTGTTTTTCAGTGTTCAGCAGCTCTCAAGGGTCCAAACGCCTGAGTCTGATCAGCAGATGAGTCCTTATTCAGATACTGAAATTAAGTCTGGGAAGTTATACTTCTCTTATCATGAATATATATATATATAAATTTGTAGCCCAGAAATCAAATGGACAAGCAATCCATGATGTCTTTTCTTTAAAAATACCTACTGTGCTGATTTACATTCGCTAGCATTGGACGAGAACCCCTAATAATTAGCATGACATTGGAGAAGTAGAAAATCACAATTCCAATGAAATTAAAACAAAACCTTGTTGACGAAGGCCACATTTATCATTTAGATAGCTATTATGTTCAGCTTCCACACAGTGTAGACAGCCGCAGCCAGGATCCTAGCAGTCTGAAGGAGTGGAGTGACCCCATGCGCTGCCTGATTGGTAACGGTGGGGATAAAACAGCCAAAATGTTGTCTTCTATCATATGAGAGCAAGAGTCTGGTCATTTTTTGTTTTTTAATCAATAAAGCCTCAATAGGCTTGAATCTCTTACAAATTACTGTGGCTAGGAGGGAGCCCAAGTCAACATTTGCACCTGAGTTGATTTTTCAGCTGGTAATCAGTTTCTTTTGAATCCTTGTGGTTACAGCTGTAGAGGTTTAGGCTAGGTTCCCAAGGCTCAGGTTAGAGTCCGCCTAACTCCTACACCTGTCTATGGGGAGTCTCCCGTTTGCTCCTCTCTCTGCCCCTAGGTAAGCTGTGGCTGCACTGGCAGTCAGGGGGCCTGATTTCTGGTCATGACTGTAATCTATAACTGTGCAATGTGACTTGAAAAAAGTTTACTTGTCTACAAAATGCCTTTATTTATTTTTTAATATTTAAAATTATTCTCCTTGGTTACTTCTAAAGCAGTGAATATTACCACTCAAGTGCATTTTTATGGAAAATCCCAATATGTTACTAAATTAAGCAAATTGAAGTGGACATTCTTGCCAGTGGCTTGGAGAGAAGGTTGGGGCCCTGACCACTGCCTGTGTCCTCGGATCGGCCTGTGCCTCTTGGGAGTCCTAGAGATGAACTGTATACTGTAAGATACTGTTTTAAGTGCAATTTATTTCATGATCCACAAAATCTTATGGTTATTTTGATATCAACAACAATAGATTATCTTTCAACATAATGTTTAAAGAGCTCAATATCAACTCATGGTAGAGAAATCTACTATATGTTTTGTCTAGATTCACTGGAGTAAAATTGTATATATATACCCTTGTATATATATAAAATACATATACCCTTGTGTGTGTGTGTGTGTGTGTGTATAATCACTGGAGTAAAATATATATATGAAGCCTACTATATGTTTTGTCTAGATTCACTGGAGTAAAATTGTATATATATATATGAGAAATTTACTATATGCTTTGTCTAGATTCACTGGAGTAAAATTGTATATCTATATATCTATCTCTATCTCTATACCTTCAGGTATGTCCCTAGAACAACAGAGTGATGTGGAAGGTGATAATAAGATCATATTAAACAACTCAGAACTTGACAATGTAATTCAGCTCAGTTCCACTCAATGAGCATTTATGGAGAACCTACTGTGCAGAAGCCACTGTGCAAAATTCATTATTAGGTTCCGAAGGCTTACAAAGATGAATGATAGAATCTGCCCTCAATTTATTTTGAGGCTCTCCCTGTCAGAAATTTTAACTTTTAAAATACATTTTAAGGATAAGAAGTGTAAGGTACCTAGGGGGAAAATTGGTTTGAAACACAAAGAGTAAATTGATCAAGAGATAAATGTCCTGAGATAGGTCAAACATCTCGTGGCCATGTAGGGGCATCGCATATCAAGGGTCAAATAAAACTGTCCCTGAATGGAGAGCTATTTTGTCCTTCTTGTTTATTAATGTCGATGCATCTATACTAATGGATTTAGCATGAAAGGAAGTAAGGTGGGGGTCGGGATGTGAGAGTCACTAAATCTCATACTTCCATCTTTCATTAATATTGATGTTGTCTTCAACGAGTGAACGTTGGTACAACCCAGCCTAAAAGCTTAATACAAGAAAAATAGTTCTGCTCCTTACCTATGTGTTGCCCCCTGCCAAATTGTATCTCTTTTTAACTTGTAAATAAAATTTCCACAGATTAACCCATAATCATCCTCTATTGTTCCATATTAACCCTGAGTATTACCAGACTTTCTGTGTAGGAATGTATTTATTCTGTAAATTACGACAAAATTTCATCTTTTGGATTTGGTACACTCTCACTGGAGTCTTTTTTTTTTTTTAACTTTTACGGGGGGCGCTTACATCTCTTATCGCAATCCATACATTCCTCCGATGTGTCGAGCACATTTGCACATATGCCGCCATCATCATTTTCAAGTATTCTCTTCCCACTTGAGCCCCTGATATCAGCTCCCCATTTCTTCCCCCTCCCTCCCCCACCCACCCTCCCTCATGAACCCTTGATAAATTATAGATTATTTTTTCCGTATCTTACATCATCTTCCATTGCCTCTCATCCACCTTTCCATTATTTGTCCCCCTGGGAGGGGGCTCTAGGTTGATCCTTGTGATCGATTCCCCCTTTTTCTCCCCATCCTCCCCTAAATCTCCTGGTATCTTTATTCTCCTTGTTGGCCCTGGATTCCCTGTGTTGTGGGCTCTTATCTGTAGCAGTGTGCGTGCTCTGGTTTACTCCGATTTGTAAGGTAGAACTGGGGTCATAATAGTAGGGTGAAGGAAGCACCAAAGAGCTAAAGGAAAGTTGTGTGTTTCATCGATGCTATACTGCACCCTGACTGGGTCATCCATTGGAGTCTTTTGGATCAGGTATGCACATCAATGAGACGGAATTAGAATGTAGTCACAGGAGTCATCGTCCCGAAGGCCCTGAGCTGTCAGACATGGGAGGGGGTGGGCTGGATACAGAACGCATAAACGATCAGCTCAGGGGGGTTGTGATCATATCTATATCCCAGGTTAGATTCTGTTCTAACTTGCTCTGTGAAACACACACATTAGATGGTTTATTCCTCCTTGGAATAAATAACTTAGGGAGAACTGAAAAGATTTACTTATAATGTTAGAATGATCTCAGAGATAAGAATTGAGGACCAGTGAGTTTATGCATTTGATGTGTTTAAAATTACTGAGCGAGTAATTGGCAAAGTTGGTAGTTTCTGAAGCCTTGTGCCTCTCAGCGCAATACTCCTTCTCTTCAAAAGATGTGATTGAAATTCTCCGGAACCAAAGTCTTTGATTTAGAGACCCACTTTATCTTTCAGAGTATGCAAATGAAAACCAAACAAAAGGTTAGGACTGTTTTTACAACTCTAACCTAATTCCACCACAGTTTACCTGCTGCTTCTTACCTTTAGATCGTTACTCTACCCTTCAATCTTTCTTACTCAAAAGTAAATTCAAACAGTTGATGTCAGAAAAAAATGCAACCCCCACCCCCAAAACCCACCTTAAAACACCTTCTTATAAAAATCCCACCAAATGCATTTGGAAGAAAATGAATGGGTTCCGGGTCTCTGTCCACTTTGCTTCCTCCCTCACACTTACTGTCCCTTTGCTCACGCCTTGTTAAAGGGCCTGTGAGCTGACACACGCGTCATGAAGAAAAGACAGAAACGGGTCTTTCTTTGTGTCTTGATTCGGTGCCCCTTCTTTTTAGTATTAAGAGATGTTAGAATTTTCATATGTCGGTTTTAGGGTTGGCGTGTCCGGCTCTGGCTGGGAGGCCTGAGCCAGGATCAGACCAAAACTGTCAGGTATTATAGTTGCTTATGAATTTTTGCCCTGAGTCCCATTTTAATAATCAGATATTTGCTTCTAAATTTTTTCCTGAAAAACAAGCAGAAACCGCCAAATGTCTTAATTTCTAAGGCCACCTGTTTCTTAGGTAGAGAAGCGATATCCATTCTACTTATGTTTTGAAAATTCACAAGTTATTATTCAGATTACACAGTTCAATTTATGGTCACTTTGTTATGGAGACAGTTTGCTAGAGATGACAGTATTTGGAAAGAGTTGGTAGATGATCTTCAAGATTAATATTTCTTTTGGACTTTTAGGGGGAAAAGGCAAATAAAGCAGAAAAAGAGAAATGGTTTTTAATACCAAGTAGAAAAATGCAATATATATGTACAAAATAGATGTTTCATTTGAATTAGTATTTACATGTTTTGTAAGCTCAAATAATATATGTTTTTCATTATTTTAGTAAAATTAAAGAATGGGTATCCAGCTATCTTTAAATTTTCATATTGCTCACGCTAGTTTAGGCACGCCACATCATTTTGGCATAATATATTCCTACACGAATAGTGCACGGATACTAAAAGACGGTGTAATATTTTTCTTTTAAATGTGAATTGAAGAAAAATATTAATAGTTACATATCATGTTAGCCATTATTAGAATTTACTAATGAGAATCTGACATGCTATTTCCTATTGCTTTAATATGTTATATATTATAAAATGTTTCCCCCCTATATTGTAGCTGTCAATTGCATCATGCTACTTTTTTTCACAGCAACGTCTTGTGATTTATGGACCTGCCGTTGGTGACTAGGTGTGGGAGGACTTTGGCTTGTGTGAACTTGTGGGAGGAAAAGGATATGTAGAAAAATCTAGGAAGTACAGTTAGAAAAGGGCACCGAGGAAAGAAAAAAAATGAAATCTGCCCTGCTGAGAAGCCAGCCTTTTTTGGGATGACAAATGTCTGGAGTTCTCAGTTTTACAAAAACAAGGGCTCACCCCTGGCCTTTTCTGCCTTTGTCGCGTAGGTAAGCCAAGCTGTGGCCAAGCCACCATCTGGAGAGAGCTGCTGATTCCCAGAGCCGGCCTTATTCCCCGCCCCGTCCTCGTCCTTGTCCTCTGAGCATGGCCACCCGGCTCGGAGGACAGCTTTGGGGAACTTGGTTTAGGACACAAGTCCACAGGCTGTGGCAGAGAATCGGTAGGCTGGATGTTTCTATGCATTTTGCCATCCAGTTCAGAAGGCTGATCGGTTTGTTGTGAACGGCTGGGCTTCAAGAAGTCTTCTAACTTCTGTCTTAATTGAGCATTGATGGGATCTGGCCACCTTGTGAGGTAAGTTAGACACAACTGCCTTGTGATTTAGATGTGAACAGCGTTGCTCTGTGTATTGGACATACATCTTATTAGTGTGCTACACTTCTCGGGTATAATGGTCAGCTGCAGAAATTCATCCCCAGTGCTCCTTACAAATGATGACATCCTTCTTGTCATTAAATCATACAAGTGATGTACTTATACTTAAGAATTGCTGTCTTCAATGGAATCTTTCTAATTGTTTAGGTGACTAGCCATGCCTAATACATAGAAATATAGGATAGTTGCAGCTTACATTCTCCTAAAGTAGGGACAGTGTTTGGGCCAGTTAATGGGAGTGCAAACCACAAAACAAAAACATCTTGAGAAATCAATCTGGGATTGAGTGCTCCTGATTTAAAAAGCATCTCCTTGACAAGTATCAAATGAACGTCTCTAAACATCTCATCCGAAGGCAAAACAAACTTGTTAGTGTGATTATTAAAACAATTGCTACTTTCTAGTGTAAAGTGATGTCAACAATGAGCAGTTTAGTAATGCCCTTTGCTTCAGTACAATCAAGCGCTCAGAACTACCATGGAATGGGCTCCAGACCTTTCCGTTCATATGAAAATGAATTCTCCGCACTGAGCGGAGAGAATGCAGATTGCCCATGCCTACCACCCCCAGCCCCATGCCCAGCAAGCATCTAGAAACAAGCCTCTATATTTTATATATTAGTTACTTCTCTATGTGTACACGTGCATTTTAATAAGTATTTTGTAGGTATATTTCTCTCTATATATACATATACACACATAATTCAAAAAGTTTGTGGAGAAAGGAAATCAAAAGGTAACCGTATTTTTTCCACAACTTAACTACCTGCAGCCCGTTGGTATGTGTGTGTTTGTATCTACCAAACATAGGGGGAAAGGCAGAGTCACAAGCATTTTATCACGTAAAGAGTTATGGTTGTGTAACTGGATTGTTTCCTAAGGATTGCATCACACTAAACGTTATAGTTCCTCAGAAGGGGGACAATCTGCCTGGATGCCCTGGCACCTCGTGATTTTGGCGATTTCTTCTCTATAGGAGAGCAGAGTCCACTCTGGGTTTACTCTGATTCTCCCCCAGGGAGAATATATATATTAAACCTCAAATATGAAGACTTCCACTCTTCTCAATAAAGGTAAGTTAGCATCCATACAAGAACAAATACCACATCTAACCAATTTTTTGATGCCCAATTGTCCTGCGCTGTATATTAAAAATATTGTGAAAGTAACAATTCTATATTTTAAGACCATGGATTTAAGAACTTACTTATCTAAAATGGTAAGCATATATTTACTACTTGATTTCACATGTAAAATTTTATATTTCACACCTCACAAAATTATCCTTTGTGTTAAATCTGTTAACAATTCCTCTAATTTAAAAAAAATGGTATATCTGAACACTTCTTGAATTTCTGCAGTTGATGAAGCCAATATAGAGTTAAAAAAAACCAGCAACAAAGATTAGGTGATCAATAGTACATTTCTTCTCCATTAGATTATTTTTTCCCAGTACAAAATTTCTGTTTGATTTTTCAATTATTCAAAATGTCAGAATGATAGATATAAGAGAGTAACCAACTAACCAGGGAAATCTCTGCCTAATAATATTCAATATAAAGATTGAGAGTGATGCTTCATGATGGATTAAACTTCCCCCTGTTCTGCCTCATTAGGGTTCTTCCAATTTGACCCAATCCAAACCTATTACTTAACATATATCTAACAGTAAGATTGCATAAATGTTCACTAGTACAATAGAAGCTAAATGAGCAGTTTCGGATAATTTAATTAAGTTGTAGGTCTTCTAACATAATTCAGTAAGTATGTGAACTTTTAACTTGTGTTAACTCAATTTCCTTATGCTTTCATTTACCATTTGGTGGGGACATTATAGTGATTAGCCAAAGTCCTTCTAGCTTCTAATGTTCTCCATAAATTTTGATTTAAATTGACTGTCACTTTCTTACTATAATAAAGTAGATATTTGACATCTCAAATGGAGATCTGGCCTAGTATATTACATTGTCAAGTAGTGGGACATTTTTTTCTCTAGCACACAAACTCACCTTAATAAAGACCATTAAAATAGTTAGAAAAAACTACGTTGAGTACTATATAGTCATAGACATGTACACACATTAGCCTTTCTTGAGAAAATAGGTTCCTATGTGCCATGTTCCACATGAAGAAGTACAGTCACAGTGCTGTGTGGATGTGACTGTTCATCCTAAGGATCAGGTACAGTGGCACCTGGCAAAAACAACAAGCTGTCCTTTTGTTGTTCTGTTAGCTTGTATGTTGCTGTGATTTCAGCAGCTGTGCTACCAACATTGCAAGTACTTACTGTGCAGAGGTTTCCGGAGATATTTCAAACTAAGACTGTGAAAAAAGACTTGTGATGAAATCAGCGAATGCAAACTGTATGAATCACAACAGAACCCACTGGGCTTAAGCAGGTTATCCAAGAAAACACGACAAACTTCACTGCCGCTGAGCTAACTCCGACTCACAGTGACCCTGAGGGACAGCATAAACCCACCCCTGTGCGTTTCTGAGACTGAAATTCTCTACTGGAGCAGAAACCAACCGGTGGTTTCACACGGCTGACTTTCTAGTTAGCAATCCACCGTGTGAACCACTACGTCACCGGGTTCCTTCAGACCGGTCTTTAGGAGGAATCAGTTATTACAGGAGAAGAGTTTGGTAAAGTAGAGGGCCAAGGTGAAGGAGGTCTTCAGAGAGCTAGCTGGCATAATAGACTTGACTATGCCAGCAATTGTGAGGATGATTCTGGACCAAGCAACAGATAGATCATAATGTCACGAGTTGGAGTCAACTAACTCAATGGCATCTGCTATCTACCTACTCACCTACCTACCTACACACGTGTGTGTACCTGTCTACTCTTGGCATTAAAAGACCAATGGTATCATGTTTCCATTTAGTTGAGAACCTAGTGACTCTCAACATCTACATAGTCACTTAGTTAGTTATGATTAATTTTACGTATCATCTTGGCTAGGCTTTGGTTGGTCCAATATTAGTGTAGATGTTATTTAGAAGTGACATTTGTAAATGTCACTAACATCTATGATCTGTTGACTTCCAGGCTATCACCCTCATATAATTAGTAAGAGGCTTTAGGAATAATACAATGTTTCTACGAGAGGAGTTCAGCCTCCAGATTGTAATGTACAAATACGGCTAAGTGTCCTGCCTGCTCGTTGGCTGTATGGATTTTGGATTCAAGTCTGAAGCATCAATTCTTGCTGGAGTTTCTTGCTTGCTGGCCTGCCCTATAGATTTTAGACTTGCCACAGAAATGTGAGTTAATTTCTTAAAGTCTCAGTTCATGCCTCCCTCTCCTATGGTTCTATTTTTCTGCTGAACTCTGACCAATACACTCTGTTTCAAAATAGAAAAGTAACAGGTGTAATATTTCAATTGCAGTTCAAGACAAGACTTAGCCATGGGGGTTGAATTTAGAAATCTCTCATGCTTTTTCAACACAGATAATGATAAGGGTAAAATGATATAATCATGCATTCAATATTCTCAATGCACTTATTTATTTTCAAGCATAGTTGTACAAAAGTGAAATTGTTTTCCCTCAAGGGCATATTTATCCCCAAATCACTTTAGTTCCAGTAGAATGGCTAGTCAGTAGGACTTTAATATTGCCAACTACTGCCTTTGAAGTTATCTAGACAGTTCAATCTGGAGGCCTCAGTTCAGCTTCTAGACTGGCCTGAAAATGCAGAAATGTTATAAGTAGCTTTTCTAGGTCCAGTGTTGAAATCTACACATCAGCTAAGCCAACAACCCACAGCTAGCCAGAGTTTCTTAACCATATTTGGAAGGTTGCAAGGGTCAGACAATATCAATCTCTCTAGATGCTAGTAGCGTCCCATAAACCTCTGCTTTTAAAATGTGCTTGACATTGGCCTTCACTGAAGACAACCTTCCATAATTCACTTTCTGCCTATAAAATAGAACATTCCATGCTGTACATATTCATGTCACCTTTTCAAGGCAAATTATTGCTTTTCATAACACTAAAGTTGTACTAACTGTTTGGAAATTTTAATTTTGCAAGCAATTTATAAGGTGTTTTTAAAAATTTTTATTAACACAACTCTTAAGAGTTAGCCACCATGCGATCCCCATGTTACACATGAAATACCTGAGGCACAGGGAGGTTAATTAAATTATCATAGCTGGCACAGCAAGTAATCCAACTTTGTAGTCATTGTTCTAAGCCCTGATGCTAGGCTGACCTCATTATGGCAACATTTCACTTGTTTGATGATGGTATGTAGATCCATGGATATTTATGAATATTAAATATTATAACTTAGCTATGTATCTTGCTTGAACAGATGAGTATGATAAATGTAGACACTATCATCTAAAAGAATAAGATTTATTGCTTATCTCACTATTCAAAGAGGACCATTTTTAAGGTTTTATTTTTTATCATTCGAGCCTTTTTCTCTACCTATTTAAATACAACATTTAATTATATCCATCGCACTCTTTTATAATCTTATTTTTTACTTACTAGTTGATAGTGGACTATCAAACACCTTTCTAATTGAATGTGCACCAGACTGTTTTGCTTTTGAAAGAAGTCTAGGTGCACCGCTTTAGAGCATCATGGTTCAACTTGAGTTCCACATCTAGTCTTCAGCAGTGCTAGCATCACTGTCGGATTTCTAGAGCACGTTTGTTTATCTGGGGCCGTACTGAGGTGGCAGGTGTACAGCATGGGATGTTCTATTTTATAGGCCGAAAGTGAATTATGGAAGGTTGTCTTTAGTGAAGGCCAATGTCAACTACCTATGGGCAGTTGCAGACTAGCTTACAGGATGCTGTGAGCTGGAATACGCTTGATGGCAGTGGCGTTATGCAGGGATGAGGGGTGATCAGAGAACTGCAAAACCAGGCACAGCGCAGGCACACACAGGCATGCTCACTACTCAAGCTCTTCCTCCTTCTCTTCTTTTCATTAGTTTCTCTGCATGACAAACACGAGCGGCTCTTTTACATACAGCAATTCTGTAAATGAGTATTCCCAGGTATGGAGGTAAAATAATTGGTTTACAATGAAATTTCGTGAAGGCTTAGGAGGAGGGCACAAAGGATTCTTGACCTTTAGTTGAGAGCCTTGGCCACTCAAGTTTCTATTACTTTCCTCCTCCACTGTGCCTGAGGGTAAAGGGTGGAAGTGACATCTTTACCCAGACCTTCCTGGTCAAATGCAATCAGATTGACTGAAAGCTCTCAGATAACTCAACACAATCCTCCTGCCCGGGCAGCACACACTGGCCGGAGAAATGACTGATGAAGAGTCACTCTAGTAATGTTGGACCATCCCCTCCACATCTCATTTTAAAACTGCACTGAGTTTAGGGTGGTTTTGAATTATGTATTAAACTCAGCTTCCAAACATAGCTTGGTTGAGTATTTCAACTAAATGCCTCTGAAGCATCAATGTCCACAAAACGCAGGTCTTACTCTCTTGCTTGCTGGTCTGGTTGTCACTTCCTATAACTTTTTACTCTTGACTCTGGCACTTTAGCACCCACTATCCAGCTTTCAATATTAAACCACCATCCACCGCCTGGCTCCTCATCCTTTGTCTTGAGCCATGAAAATTGCCAAGATCGCCACTTTTCCTCAAAGCACATGAACTCTGTCTGCAATTTTGATGAAAGCACAAATTGGTACTTATTGTTCACTGGGGAACACTTAGCTCTATCAACCTTTCTCCAGTATCAAAGCCTCCGTTATACTCTCACTAATAATCACTAATGGAAGTTGTAGTGCTCACTGCAATCTTCAGATTCATCAAGACCAGCGTTCAAAATACTCTCTGGAGACTTCACTGCTGGTACAAGAGTAGGGCTTGGCGCCTGAACCTCTTTATAAACGTTACCCTGCCTTAAGCACAACCTTCTCATCCTTCTCCACCCC
>NW_022103906.1:60980683-60990023 GCF_000313985.2 Echinops telfairi
ATATATATATATATAAATGTATGTCCCTTCTTCCATTTCCTCAGCTTTCTCTAGCTCTGGCTAGACTTAAGTATGATTCAGATTTATGCACTAGTCCAGTGACTGGTCTTCCTAGTCTGGCACAGTAATCCTCACTCTAGTTGTCCATATGGTAACTAAAGTGATTAAAAACAAAACAAAATAAAATATATCATGTTCAAAGTTGATATGGGGCCAATGAATAGGATATCCATATATCTCATTTGATTGAAATATGTATATATTTTGCTTGTTAGAATTACTTATAGCATCCGCCTTTAGTCAAGAGTGTTCTGATCTAGAGAACAAATTACATGGCAATATTACCATAGTTCATACCTTCACTAGCTCCTGCCTAATGCCGCTGTGACCCACTTTTTCCTCTGTCCCTTGGAGCCATATTGCCCAGCCTTTTGTAGGAGGGACCATGTGTCTTCTCACTCGGGATCTTTGTTCATGTTGTTCCCTCTTTTGGAATGTTTTTCAAACTACCTCTACCTTTTCTCTAGTGTTTACTCTCTATTTGAACCCTACCATTTTGATGATATGTAAACAAACAAACAAACAAACAAACACAAAATCAAAACGACAAAGCAACGACGACAAGAACAAACCAGCTTCCCCCAGGTGTGTCAGAGTAGAACCACGCTATAGGGTTGACAATGGCTAACTGGTCTGTGTGGATCTTTATTCTTCAGCATCTCTAGATAAACTTGAACAGCCGAGCATTTAACTACAACAGTAGGACTCTGAAAAGTTAGGTGCTTCTGGTGTTTCAGATCACTGACAGTACTGTGTATTCCACCACAATTTGCCTGTTAGTTTGCGTTCCTGTGGAGTCTTAGATGTGGCAGTGATGCCGGATGTTCTGCCCCAGTGTTTCCAATACAGCAGGGTTGTCTGTGGTGGATAGGCTTCCGCAGAGCTTCCCGACTAAGACAGACCGGGCAGGAAGACCTAACAATCTACTTTCACCAACAATCAGAAATATTGCCTGACAGGGTGCTAGGAGATGACCCTTTAGGTTGGAGGACACTCAAAATACAACTGGCAAAGGGCTGCTTCCCCAAAGTCAAGTCAACCTTAATGTTATCAATGAAGTAATGCTTTCAGAACTTTTATTTGCTGATAGAACAAGACTCAAAATGAGACTAAAGAGCTGAAAACACCCATTAATCATTGGGACATGAAGAGTGACAAGTATATTGGACAGCATCAAAATTGAACTGGAAACGATAAAGCAGCGGTTCTCAACCTGTGGGTCACGACCCCTTTGGGGGGGTCAAATGACCCTTTCATAGGGGTTGCCTGATTCATAACAGTAGCAAAATTACTATCATGAAGTAGCAATGAAAATCATTTTATGGTTGGGAGTCACTACAACATGAGGAACTGTATGAAAGGGTCGCAGCATTAGGAAGGTTGAGAACCACTGCCATAAAGGTTGATGTCCTAAGCATTAGTGAAGTGAAATGGACTGGTGTAAGCATTTCAAATTTGAAAAAACTTGGTCTACAATGCTGCAAATAATAAATTAAATACGACTGGCATCACAGCCATCATCAAGAAGAACATTTCAAGATCTGTCAGTGATAGGATTAAATCCATATTCCAATAAGGAAGATCAGGAACTAGTGGAATATATATTGGCTGCTAACTGCAAGATCCGCAATCTGAAATCACCAGGCATTTCACAGGAGAAAGATGAGGCTTTTAGATTTACAACCACTGGAAATCCAAAGTGTAGTTCTAATACGCCCTGTAGGATCACTATGAGTTGGAATTGAGTTGATAGCAGTGGGCTGGTTGATCGAAGGAAGAGCAGTGAAGAGAACTATTATTCAAAGTTATGCACTTGACCATTCATTCCCAAGATGAAGACATTGGAGGTTTGTTACTTCTTTCTCAATTCTGAAACAAATCAAACATGCAATCAAATCTATTGAAATTAGTGGTGACTGGAGTTCTGCGGTGCTGTGGGCTTGGACAGCTAACCAGACAGTTAGTGAGTCAAACCAGCCTGCCACCCCACGGGAGAGAGATGAGGTTATCCACTCTTATAAAGATTTACAACCTCAAAAACTCTATATAGGGTCACTATGAGTTGTAATCTACTTGATGGTAGTAGTTTTTTTTACTAGGAATGTGAAAATTGGAGACAAAGAAAACCTTATAGTTGGAATATATGGCCTAGGTTATGGAAATGATGCCAGGAATTCCATGGTAGAATTTTGTAGGACCAAGACTTATCCATTGCAAATACTTCCCCCACTGCCACCCCCACCATCAGAAATGGCAACTATGAACATGGGCCTCACTTGATGGGATACACAGGGATCAAGTCAGCTATGTTTGTGGAAAGAGACATCTGTAGAGTCACTCAAGATCATTAGCCAGAACAAGATCAGGAACCGACTAAGGAACAGATCCACCAACTACTAATATGCTACCCTGTTTCCCCGAAAGTAAGACATCCCCCAATATAAGACCTATTTACAGTTTCGACTCTCACTGAAATATAAGACATCCCCCCAAAATAAGACCTCCCCAAAAATAAGGCCCCCCAAAGCTACCGTAACTCTGGACGCTGGACCAAAGCGGCGGGTACCGCAGCGCAGCCGGAGCAGACAGGAAGCGTGAGGTCTCTTAATAAAACAACAAACAATAAATGTGCACCATATTCTTCTTCATGGAAAAATAAAACATCCCCTGAAAATAAGACCTAGCGCATCTTTTGGGGCAAAAATTAATATAAGACACTGTTGTATTTTCGGGGAAACATAGTTCGAATTGGAGCTAAAGAAAATTGAAACAAGCCCATGAAAGTCGAAGTGAAGCCCTGAGCACATCTGACGTGAATTCTGAGACCACCGAAAGAACCCATCTGAGGTGACAAACATCAGTCACCCCAACCCAGAAGATTACTGGGCTGACATCAATCACGCTATCCAGGAAGAATCCAAAAAGTCATAAAAAATACATGAAAGAAATAAAAGAGTGAAATGGATAACAGAAAAGACTCTGAAACCTGCTCTGGAACGTACAGTAGTAGATAAAGTGATTGGAAGAAACAATGGCGTAAAATAGCTAAACAAAATATTTCAAAGGGCAGTTGAGAAGAGAAGGTAAAATACAGCAATGCATTATTTGAACATCTGCAACGAAAACAATCAGAAGGAAAGAATGCCTTTTGGTGTTTCTCAAGCTGAAAGAACTGAAGAGAAAACTAAAGTCCAGAGTTGAAACAGTGAAGGATTCTCTGAACAAAATATGTAACAAGGAAGAAAGCATCAAAAGAAGATGGAAGAATGCCCAAGAGTCATTCTACTAAAAAGAATTGGGGTCTGCCAAAAGAATTCAGGAACCAGCCTAAGATCAAAACCTCATAGTACTTAAGGAAGATGCCCAATCTGCACGGAAGGAATTGGCAACCCCCTCCCACCCCCCACCCAAGGCTCCGGGATTTGATGAAACAACAATTGAACTCTTTCGACAAATGAATGAGATATTGGAAGCATTCCCTCTTCTAGTCCTGGAAATTTGGAAGACCAACTAACCGGAAGAGCTCCAATCTGTACCCATTTCAACAAAGATAATCTGGTAGAGTGTGGAAATCACTGAACAATATCATTAATAGCACATACAAGTAAATTTTCTTGGAGAGAATTTTAAATGCTTGCAGCAGCACATGGACAGAGAACTGGTAGAAATTTAAGGCGGATTCCGAAGAGGATGTGGAATGAGGGATGTTATTGCTGAGGTTAGATGGATCTTGGCTGAAAGAAGAGACTGTGAGAAAAATGTTTACCTGTGTTTTATTTAGGATGCAAAGTCATTCTCTGTGTGGATCACAACAAATTATGGTTAACAGTGTGAGAAGAAAATTACAGAACAATTAATTGTGCTAACGTGGAACCTGTACACAGATCAAGAGGCAATTATTCAAACAGAGAAAAGAAGATACTGCATTATTTAAAGTCAGCAAGAATATGCATCATGGTTGTATCTTTTCAGCAATTTTATTCATATTGTATGCTGAGTAAATGACCTGAGAAGTCGGATTTTTATGAAGAAGAACATGGGTTCCGGATTGAGGAAGACTTATTAACAACCTGCAATATGCAGATGCTATAACCTTACTTGCTTTAAGTAAAGAGGACTTGAAGCACATACCGAATGTATCAAAGACCAGAGCTTTAGTATGAATTACAACTCAACATTAAGAAAACAAAAATCCTCACAACTGAACCAATAAACAATATCACGATAACCTGGGTGCAGTTGCCAGGATTTCATTTCATTTCATTTGAATCCACAATCAACAATTATGGAAGCAACTGTCAGGAAATCAAAGAATATATTACATTGGGCAAATCTGCTGCAAAATACCTCCTTAAAGTGTTAAAAAAAAAAAAAGTGAAGGGCATAGATGTTGCCTTGTGGACTAAGATGTCACCGAACAAAGGCAAACAATTTTCAATTCCTCTGCCTGTAAAAGCCGGACAACGAATAAGGAATAGCCGAGAAGAACCGATGCCTTTGAATTGGGGTGTTGGTGAGGACTGTGGACTCCACCATAGACTGCCAGGAAAACAAACTGTCTTGGAAGGTGTCTCACTGGAATGTTCCTCTGAAGTGAGAATGGGGAGGCTGCCTCATATACTTTGGACATGTTATCAGGGGGTACCTGTCCCGGGAGGAGATCCTCATTCTACATGAAGTTGAGGGTCAATGAAAAAGAGGATGCTCCTCAGTGAGATGGAGTGACATAGTGGCTTCAGCAATGGGCTCAAACATAACAATACTTGCAGGACCAAGAATGACGCAGGACCAAGAAGTAATATTTCCTTCTGGTTACACAGGGTCCCTTGGATCAGGACTGTCTTGCAGGCACTTGACAATAACAAATGCAGGGCAAGCTTCAATATAGTGCTGACACTTGCCATATAATGAATGGGGAAAAACTTGGTGCCTTATGTCCAGGTCAATCATATGACGGAGGGGTGGAGTGAGGTGGGGTGGGGGTGGGGGTGGGGAGTTAACTAATTTTAGACTCTGAAAATCTAGAATTGTAGAAGCTCTATTGAAGAGGAGAGAAGACATTGAAGTTCTCAGAGAAAATTTATTTTAAAGACAAGTCTTACTCTGTTCACACAGTGCTTTAATATTTGGGGGGGGAAATGAGTGGTCCAAATTATAAAAAAGGATATTTTTCATGAAAATCAGAATAAGAGACAACACTGGGCCTGCATTCTTGGTAACAATAGATTAGTATCAATTATCTGCAGCAGAATCATGATCTTTGGAGTTGGTCAGAGTAGGCCAGGTTTGGACTTCTTTAATTATGTAATGTTGATGTTTGCAGATATTGAAATTGCTGACCTACTATGCTATAATCTTGAGACTTTCTCATGATATACCTTCTCCCATCTGCCCTTTCCAATAGCTTCTATGTGTACAATTTGATGATATTGCTCACATTCTTAGAATGCAGCCATTCTCATCATCCTTTTCATCCATCTCATCATCTTCAAAACGCATGGCCATATGTTTTCTATCTAAATTTTTGGATTACCTTTGTCAATTTGATTCCATGAAGATAGTTCTTAAAAAAAGCATAATGCTTAAGGCAAGTTCCCTATTCCTCCCCCCTTTCTAAAGTAGGTAAGTTAAACTATTTGGTTTTAAATGATTTCAGGGAATCTTTTTGGTTTAAATTTTCAAGATTATCACAGGGCAATAGTATCTGGGTGTTATGTACCCTTCTTTGTTCCAGAAAGAATACTATGCATGAAAATCTAGAGAGAGAGAGAGAAAATAAAGTTCAACATCTATCCCACCTTTTGATCAGGATTTTAAAAATGGAATCCTTGATAAATATGTTAAGTAAAGGTAGCTGGACATCCAGTAGTTCTTCATATCCTCCTATTTCTGGCTTTCTTTCCTAATAGAAACTAATTACTGGAGCTTGAATAACTGCTTGAACGTTTTCAAGACAACGCACAATTCAGTCAACTAAACCCACTTCCTTAATTTTTAACACTGGAGATTTTTTTTTCTTTTTGAGCTCTGCTTTTTTAGATGTTTTATTGGAGTGTGGTAGAACATCTGCCTTGGGACCACAACTTCTGATTGCATTCCATTGTGGCATATCTTTCTTTTATTTACCTCATTACATTTTGAGATCTCATCTCATCTTACCTGTAAACGAAATATTGTTATTCCCCATTTAATATTTTAACATTTTCATCTATCCTTCTTCCAGAGGTCACCACACAGCTTTAACTTATGCTTTTCCAATAGAGTTTTCTTTTTAATTCTTCCTGAAACAAAAATTGTTTCTCCCATGAAAGTTTTTGAGAGTAGCTTGCATTACATTCCCAAGAGAAGTCTTCAAATTCTTTCATACAACGTTTCTCTCTGTCTGCTTGGCTGTTAAGAAGGATACCATGCATTTCAACATAACTCTTCATGATACGGGGTTCCAAGAGGAGGGAAATGCCATAAAATTGCAGTTAATCTGCTGCCACTCGTGCTGAGCTGGGAGCTTCCCGCTACAGCTCCCTGGGACATTGCACTTAATGCTGATGTACACCCCCCCAAAGCAGAGAGTAGCCCCACTCAGGGCCCTGCTAAGTAAATGCTATATGCACACGGCTATTTGTACAGCCTTGGTTATGATCAGGTCACATATGTTTTACGTTGTGAGGGGAAAAATTGGCTAGAATCCTTTCTCAAAAGCAGTCTCTGAAGGAGCTGAGACCCTGCCAGAAGACTTACTAACTAATTTTTCATATTTATCAAAATTACATATGATAGCATTTCTGAGGTATGGAATACCAAATGCTTAGGGAAACATTTTATCCTGATTGGAAAAGACCAGCCACTAACCTAATTCCGTGACCTTAACTTTCCCCTAGCTTGTCTGCAAAATGAAAGAGTTAATATAGATGATCCTAAGGTGCCTTTCTGCTAGTTCTGTGACTTCTGAGATGAATGGTGGAGCTGAGCCGGTGCATGGGGAATCTTAGTTACCAGGGCGCATAAGCCAAATTACATGGACCAAGAAGCTGCTGAAAGCCTCAATTTCTCCCTTGGGTAAGGGCTGAGACGAGGCAAGACTGAGTGGTTATACAGAGCGTTGTGTGATGAACTGAAAAGAGCATGAGCTCTGACTACAGACAAACAAGTCCCTAGTCAAGCTCTTCACTTTTGTGATTGGGCTGTTTCTTCACCCTCCCTCACTCCACTGCTAAATGAGTCTAGTGTCTACACTAGAGGGCAGTTGTGAAAATGAGACAAATAAAATCAGCTGATGCATTTACAATACCTGACAAAGTTGCTGAATTCTATCCAGAGCTAGGTATAAAACCCAGAGTATATAGTTCACTTGAAGTAAAAGTTCAGGCATCGTTATATTAAAATGTACTTATCAAGGAAGAGATGAAGCAGCAATTGGAAATGTTTAAGTTTAGCAAGTCAGGCACCGGACCGTGCCTATAAATAAACTCAAACTTGAGTTGAGTTGATTCACTCATAGTGACCATACAGGACAGACCAGAACTGCCTTGTGGGTTTCCCAGGTTGTCAACCTTTATGGGAGCAGAAAAGCATCATCTTTCTATTGTGGAGCAGCTGGTGGTTTGAACTGCTGACCTTGTGACTAGCATCTTTGCCTCTAAGGAGGACTCAGGCTTTACTTCTTCCAACACTGATCAGTTGTCTTTTGAGTAGTTCATGATACTTTCAATATTCTTCTCCAGCACCACAATTCAAATGCATTTATTCTTCTATGGTCCTCGTTATTCAATGTCCAACTTTCACATGCACATAAGGCAATGGAAAATACCATGGCTTGGGTTAGTCATGCCTTAGTGTCCAAAGTAACATCCATGCCTTCAATTCTCTGAAGAAGTCTTGTGCCCCAGACGTACCTCATGCCACTTGTCTTTTTATCTCTTGACTGCTGCTTCCAAGAACACTGATTGTGATTTATGTTTTATTCAAGCAAGATAAAATTCTTAACAATGTCAATCTTTTCTCCATTTATCATGATGTTACCTATTGGTCCAGCTGTGAGAATTTTGATTTTCTCTGCATTGATTTGTAATCTATGCTAAACCTTGCAATTCTTGATCTTGATCAGCAAGTGCTTCAATTCCTTTTTACTTTCAGCAAGCAAGGTTGTGTCATCTGCATACTGTAGGTTGTTAATAAGCCTTCCTCCAATCCTGAGGCCACACTCTTCATCATATAATCCAGCTTTCCTAACGATCTGCTCAGCATATAGACTGAACAAATAAGGTGAGAGGATGCACACCTATCCCGATTGTAAGCAGTATTCCCCGTGTTCTACTCGCACAACTGCCTCTTGTTCCATGTATAAGCTCTGAATGAGCACAAAAAAGTGTTCTGGAATTCCCATTCTTCTCAAGGTTACCCACAGTCCATTTATTTATTTATTTGAATCATTTTATTGGGAGTTCATATAACTCTTGTCATAATCCATACATCGATCCATTGTGTCAAACACATTTGTACATTTGTAGCCATCATCATTCTCAAAATATTTTCTTTCTATTTGAGCCGTTGATATCAGCTCCTCATTTTTACCCCCTCCCTCCCCCAACCTTCCTCCCTCCCAAACCCTTGACAATTTATAATTTTTTTTTCATGTCTTACATTGTTCAGTGTCTCCCTTCACCCACTTTTCTGTTGTCTGTCCCCCAGGGAGAGGCTTATACATAGATCATTGTGATCAGTTCCCCCTTTCTCCCCCACCTTACCCTTACCCTCCTAGTATTGCTACTCTCATTATTGGTCTTGAGGCATTTATCTGTCCTGGATTCCCTGTATTTCCTCTGGTCTAACTGGATTTGAAAGACAGAATTAGGATCATGATAGTGAAGGGAGGTGGGGTGGGAAGAAGTATTAAAGAACTATAGGAAAGTCGTATGTTTTAGGGGTGCTACACTGAACTCTGACTGGCTTGTCTCTTCCCCGCAACCCTTCTGTGAGGGGATGTCCAGTTGTCTACAGATGGGCTTTGTTTCTCCATTCTGCTTTCCCCCTCATTCACAATGATATGATTTTTGTTCTTTGATGCCTGAAACCTGATCCTATGGACAACTCGTGATCACATAGGCTGGTGTGCTTCTACCATGTGGGTTTTGTTGCTTCTCAGCTAGATGGCAGCTTGTTTATCTTCAAGCCTTTAAGACCCCAGATGCTATATCTTTTGATAGCTGGCCACCATCATCACCACCTTGTCTTTGGCGATTATGTCGGAAGGTGAGTATCATAGAATGCCAGGTTATTAGAA
>NW_022103906.1:60992141-61010488 GCF_000313985.2 Echinops telfairi
ACGCTGTGTCACTGGTGTTTCAAATGCCAACAGGGTCACCCAAAGGGAACAGCTCTCTTAGAGCTTCCAAACTAAGAACAGACAATGAAGAAGCTTCCGGCTCCTCAATTCAGAAGAAGGTGCTAAAACCCCATGCAGAGTTTGGAAGCATTGTCAGAGATTGGAAGCCTTCACGAAGGAGGCAGAACACTGGTGGAGCTCCTGCCGGAGGAGAGGCCCCGGGGACTGAAGAGGACGGATTTCTTGGCTTGCCTATTGCAGTGGTGTATAGTTCCTTAAACATCATTTAAAGGCTTCATTTCTTTATCGTCAGTAATTAGAAGTTTTTTTAGTATCTTGAATTAGCTAATTTTCTAGGTCAAACAAAGGGGTGTTGCCCACGGTTTACTGCTCTCAAGCAGGGCCATTCTTTGATGTTACAGCTACTATTCTGTGAGCAGATACCAGCTGACAGTGGTCCACCCTGTTGGGAAGTACAGGCAGATTATGAGTGCAGCTGAGGCCTACTTTCTGATTGTATAAACAATGTTAATGCTAACTAGATAGATAGATAGATAGATAGAGAGAGACAGACAGACAGACAGACACACAGAAAGAGAGCGAGCTTGAGCAGGAGAGTTAGAGAGTTGAAGAGCTCTCCAATAAGCTCGATGGTTGAGCAGTACCCCAAAGACAGTTACAAGGTAAGGGGCACTGTCATAGAAAGAAGCAAAGCAAGACCACTGGGCACCACAGATGCCTTCAAGATATGAATGAATAATCGGACGCTGATAATATTATCTATTATTTTTACTAAACAGAGTCCCTAATACATAAGGACACTGCTCAACTCTGTGTTTCTATTGGTTCAAACATGGGTGCTTCTGTTGACTTCTAATTATTTTAAGTCTTTTGAATATGACTTTTAAGCCTCGCAGCTACTAGCTGAGGAGTTGGCAGTTGGCACCCACCCAGCTGCTCTCCGGGGGAAGGAACCGATGTCCTGTTTCTGTAAAGGTCATTGATCTTGTTACCCCTTGCCAGCAAGTCAATTCAGACGCACAGCCACACGGTTGGATGGCATCGAATTGCTCCACAGCGTTCTCGTGGCTGTGAATCCTGCCGGAAGCCGACTTCCTCATCTTCCTCCCATGGAGCAGTTGGTGGGGTCTTTTGCCCAACAGCCCAATGCTTAACCCACTGTGCCAACCAGGCCGCCTTCGTTGCTCAGTCCCATCAAGTTGGTTTCAACTCCTGGTAACAAGACTGCAACACTGCTCAGCCCTGCGCCATCCGCACGCTGTGTTTCGCTAAGCCTGCACCCACTATTGCAGCCACTGTGCCAATCCATGGTCTTTCAGGGCTTCCTCTTCTTCACTGTCCCTGGACTTTACCAAGCGTGATGTCCTACTCCAGGGCCTGGTCCCTTCTTATCACATGTCCAAAGTATATGAAGATTCTCTGGTTGTACATCTTCCAAGACCGATTTGTTTGTTTTTCCGGTATATTGAATACTTTTCACAAATAGCACAATTGAAATGCATCACTTCTTTGATCTTGCTTATTCATTGTTCAGATTTTCCATGCATACTAGGTGATGAAGATACCATGGTTTAGATTTGGTGTACAATAGTCCTCAAAGATTACAGGCTTGCAAACCCTCTGGGTTACTGTGTTACGTGAGGTTCTTTGGCATCAGAACCAACTATATAGAACCCAATGACAACAAGGTCCATAAAAATCAAATAAAAAATCCCATAGTATAAATAATTTTCCAAAAAACTTAAGAAAAAAACGATAACAATGAAACACCAGGATGCTGTAAACTAGTGACAAATGTCTTCTAAATCCCCAAGGGATAAGAATCAGGGTCAATACTAGGCTGGTTCCTCTGAGGAATCCTTTCACCATTTCTGACACCAGCCGCCTAGACCTTTCCATTTATCTGCTAGGTTTGATTATTCATTGTAGTGGCCTCACAGAATTCGCGGGCTATATGACAATTGTGAGCTTTATTAGCAAAGTCATAGGATCTAACTCAAGACAGGATGATGTCTGCTAACCAAACAACTAACAGTGAGGACCACTCTCTGTTGGTCTAAGCTGTCCACACAAGCAGGCTATTCTTGAATCTTGTAGCTTGTTGACACTTCTTGGTCATGCCAGTGGATGTCCCTTGAGGTAGTTAGTTTACTGGGCCAACCTGGCCGATAAACACATGTGGGGTTAATTGAAGGGCGGAGGAATAAATGGTTCTGTAAGCCTCGCCTTTTGAGTCCTTGGACCTCTTGCTTTCTGATGGTCAGACCAGGGTGCAGCTGCCTTAGCCAGTTCCCTGCTTCCGCTGGCAAGGCTCACTTCCTGCAAGACATCCCTGAGAAGCCACATGGACCTACCCCGATGCAGCCTTGGGTGCTGGAGCACCTGTGTGGAGACCCCTGCCAGTGCTGAGAAGCTTACACATTCCCTGATTCATCTTTCCTCCTGCAGTTGGCATCATTGCGTCTGTTTTGTGAGATGAAGGAGGATTTTGTGGACTGGTGTTGGACAGATGGGTTAATGGGTTAATGTTGGACTTGTGGGCTTGGGTAGCATTGGGTTGGGATGTTTTCTTGATATGCACTTAACCTTCATATAAAACTCTTTCTTATACATGAGTTTCTGTGGATTTGTTTCTCTAAAGTACCCAGACTAACACATCCCTCATGGCCCTAATCACAGGCAAGTCACTCTTCTTTGTCCTTGTCCTCTCTGTTGTTAACTGGCTTACCTCATGGTCAGTCAGTTTCGCTTCCCACTCAGTTGAGACCCTCCTAATGCACTCGTGAATTCATTGATTGGGTTGATTACATGCATATTCATGGAGGTCTCAATGACTAGGAGAATTGACACCTTGAAGCACTTGCTCTGGGGACTTCTGGATCAGTGAGAACATCCAGCCAAGCATGGGACACAGAGTGGCATATCTAGGAACAACAGAACTCCCTTGCTGGGCAGCTTCCTGATCTTGCCTGAGGCAGGGGCGGGTGTGTGTGTGTGTGTGTGTGTGTGTGTGTCTCTAGCTTGTATCCTTTCTGGTTATAGCAAATGGGTAACTGTAAGTATAGGTAATCGTTTTCATGAGTTCTAGGAGTCATTCCAGCAAGTGATTGAACCCCCTGTGAGAAACGAGAAACAACAGTAAGGCTGATATTTGACTATTTTTCAGAAGATGCTAAATCCTGGGTGGTTAGGGTTAGAAAGAAAAGGTGCTATGTGGGTGTTTGGTGACAGAATGATGAAATGGGAAAGTTGTGATCGGGAGTTACCTTCATATTTTGGAAACTAGTTTGATGTTGGCTATTACTCACACAAGCATTCACTATTTAAGTCCAGAATAATGAAATTGGATAGAGAGAAGACGTAGGCATACTTTGACTCTGCAATAAAAATGTCTGATTCAGCAAGATTTTGAATGTGGCTGAACTGAATGGGGTAATTACAGTGGTCACATATGGAGAACTGTTCCTGAGAAAAAGAAAGCCTTCAATGAAGCGGTAAAAGGGAATGTCAAAAAGATTTGCTACACAATCATAGATACCTTTATTCAGCAAAAATATCAAGGTGTGACACTATTGTTGCTCAACATACTGGTATCTTCCATCTAGATCTACAAACATCGTAAGGTGGTATTTTCGCTTCTGTAATCCTTCCCTAACTCAAAGCCACCCTTTAGGACAGAGGAGGACTGCTCCTCTGGGTTTTTGAGACTTTAAATATTTATGGGAGTATGTTGTCATGTTGAAGTCCCTGGAAGTTTCCAAGTTTGTTATGAAGAGGCAAGTCTGTCAACTGGTTGGAATAGAAGAAAAAGATGTCTGAGGCTCATGCCCTGGGAAGCAGCAAAGAGCACATCATTTCAGCAAAGATAACGGATGGGGAATTGCCCCAAAGGAACCAGGTAGATTCAGGAGGCACTACAAGGAACTACTAGAGATATTTCTGCAAATGGAAGTACTTTATGAGACAGATGTGCCTGAATCGGTGGAAGAGAGGTGATTTTCAGGTTGAGATAATGCATTCCTCAATTACTGATTAAGACAAGCAAGTAGCACTTCCTAAGAGGTTACTGAATATCAGCTACATTTTACCAACCTGATCTTTTCACTCTCTTCAGATCTTATATTTTTTAGATGCATCTTTCACCATTCATGTAATTTCCCCCATTCTACATATTGGGTCTGTTCATATATGTAGTCTTAATCAACATAAGGGATTTCAATTATGGTGTTGATGAAGTATATGGAAACTCCCAGGAAAACTACATAGTCTTGAAAGATGCATAGTCAGAATGCGCCTTAGAAGTAATGATGGAAGACTGTCTTACATACCTTGGGTATGTTATCAAGAGAGACCCATCCCTGGAAAAGAACATCCTAAAGGAGAGGTTCAGCAAAAAGAAAAAAAAAGGAAGACCCTCAATGAGATGGATCGACACAACATTGGGTTCAAGCATGACCACAATCGTGAGGATGGTGCAGGACCAGGTAGTATGTTGTTCTGTTCTTTGTAAGGGGATTGTGAGTTAGAACCTACTCAACTGTGTCAAACAATAACTTATAAGGCATTATCTGAGACTGTGGAGTTATGTGAAAATAAATAGGACACTTTATTTGTGCACAAAGCATTTAGAATCAAGGGCAGGAGAAATAGAGATATGCATAATTAAATGTATATTGTTCCTGACCACAGCTGTCTTCTAACTTTCACTACTCTACTGCTTCCATGCTGGAATTCGGTCACACAGAATTCCCGGAAGTTCCTAAATATCTTAGAGCATGCTGTGCTACTGTATCTCCACACAGTCTGCAGTCCTCATCTAGAAGTGTTTGCTTTCTTCTTGCCCGAATAAATGCTTCTTAGGCAATGGCTGCTCAGAAGTCTCTCTTGGCCTTCCAGTCTGACAGCGATGACCCTGACCACCGTACTGTGCTGTATGTATGATGCCTTGCACTACCATCGTCCCTGTAATGGATGGTCTTTATACAAAGAAGAGGGAACAGTAACTCCTCCCTTCGCTTGTCACATTAGCATCTGGTATGTAGGAAGTTAGGAAGCAGACGAAGGGCAGTCAGCACCTGATACACCTGGTTTGGCAAGAGGAAGAAACAATTACCAACCCTTATCTGGTGTTTATATAGCTGGGAAACCTTGAATAGGAAGGGTGTGTACACTACACACCTTTGTGAAAAGAGCAAGCAAGCAAATGTGGTGTGCACGTTCCATTTGAGGGTTCCATCAAAGCAGGCGTAGATGATCGATATCAGGGGAGGGTGGGAGAAATTGCTAGAAATTAGACTCTAACCTATCCTGCTTGCTGGTCCCCTCCAAGTGCAATGAAGAGATAAGGCCTGGGAAAGAGGATTTTGGAATTTGTTGAAATAGTTTTATGATGTTACAAAACAATGTAATTTAACATAAAAAATGTAATAGAACATCAAAATGCAGTACAATGGAGTGTTGATATTTCACTGCCAGAAATTAAATTGGAATACTTATCTCAATATGAAACAAGCGATACTTTTGCTGTTTCATTTATTATTCTCCTTTTTTCAAAGTTACCTCAGCACATTTTTAAAATCCATTTTTCCTTTGCCTATTACTGGGTCTGTTCCTGACATGGAACTAGTTTATTTTCTTTTCTACCTTTAACCTAACTTATGAAACTTCCTATTTTTTTCCCCTCTTACACCAAATTACAAGTTGAGAAGGTTGTCTACTTCTGTATTTTATGTCACTTTATGCTGCTTTATTTTCTACCATATGCTTACAATTTTTATCGCTCTGCCATGTGGACGATTTTACAAATCTAACATCTACTAATTTCTAGTGCTTTACACTATTTATTTTAATATACTACAAGATGTTCATTTTTTAGTATCTTGTACTACCACTAAGATATATCATAGTTTTCATCTAAATCATTAATTATTATATTCATCTCTAGTTGCCAAAATTCTTTATGTTCACAGATTACTACTCAAACATTTTGTAGGATTCATTAAAATGCAAATCCAGAGGTGTGTTTTCATTTACAAAATCTTTGTGTTTACATATGTAGAAGAAAGATCAGTTACCAAAATGTTTGAGGAAATTTTGGAATAAAATGAAAGAAAGGTTGTACTCTAAATATTTATTAAATTTTCTTTTAAAACTATAACATTGAATGTAATTTTCATCAAGCTGGGAAAATAGTGCATTTATTAATTTCTTTTTAAAAATATTTCAGTTGTATTTATGAAGTTTAATTGCTATCATGAAAACGTCCTCACAGGCTCCTCCTAAACACCAAGAGATGCTCACTGCTTAGTAAATGCAATCTAGGTTTTAAAAAAAACAAACCCAAACATATGACCCATGATGAAAATCCTCAAGGATAGCACGTGAATGCTGAAAGGGAAGGATTCCATATTTTTATTATTCTAAAAGCTGGGATGCTCCAAACCAAGCCCGCTGCTCAAACCCAAAACTTTGCAGGTAGGAAATATATGGAGCCTTTTGGTAAAACAAATATAAATGTCTCCAGGTCACTCTATATGACATAAGCTTTGGGGTCAATCAGAGATATTCTTAAATCACCACTGCCACCCCAGCTGTAGGACCACCCGAACTCTCTAAGTCTCAAGTTCGGTGCAAATCAGGGCTCATATCAGCCAATCTCAAGGAATTGTCTCACAAATGCCTTGCCAAGCATGGTACTCGATGCAGAAGGTATTTGCTACCTACTAGTGCCTTTTATTCCCATGTAGAGATTTACAGTCTGGGAAATCCACAGGGGCAGTTCTACTCTATCCAATGGGGTTGCTCCGGGGGCAGCATCAACTTCAATGGCAGTGAGTTTGAGCTTTCTGGCAAAAGGGAATCCTGGTAGTTATGTGTTGGGCTGCTAACATCGAGGTGGTTATGTGTTGGGCTGCTAATGTCAAGGTCAGCTGTTCCAAACCACCAGCTGCTCTGTAGGAGAACGAGGACACCTTCTACTCCTGTAAAGAGTTACAGTCTCAGAAACCCACAGGGACAGGCCTTTCCGGATCTCACACCATCACGATGAACTGGATTTGACCCAATGGCAGTGGGTTTGCTTGTTGGTTTGTTTTCTCTCACAGATTTCACGGTCAGCTGAGGCAATACAAATACTCACTGCTATCTCCTGTGCTTAACTGCCCCATAGGGTTTCCATCACTCGACTCTTTATGGAAGCAGATGGCTTTGATCTAAAGTGTCACTGGAACGTGCCACCTAAAGTCATAGTAATGTACATGACTGGGGGAGGGAAGAGACCCTAAGAAAAAATGTTCTAGATAGAGAAATCTGGTGCTGTCAGTTAATGCTAACACAAACTTTTAAAACATAATTAAAACATATTTCAACCTAAGTAGATTAAAATCATCTTATCCGGCAGAGACCAGAAACGGTTAGTCCCCAAGCAGAGGAAGGGATTCCCACCACATCCGAAGGGCCTTAGAGAAATCACCAGGATGCCAAGCAACGGCGAGTCAGCTCCATCTCAGGAGGGAAAAGTTCGGTTTCTCAAGGTAATTTAGAGCTCCCAAAGCCCACAAAGGGTTTTCTCAATCCCTTATAACTCCTGGGATTGAATGTCAATGGGAAGATGATTTTTTAATTAATGCTGTGGGTCATAAATCTCAAAGTCCTGGCCAGGAACACTTTCAGTTGAAGATAGTGGCACTGTGGCTCTTTATTTTGGCCTTGAATTCACCCTACATACACGCAGTCAGGCGGCTTTCGCCCAGATACACTGAACCCTGAGTGGAGACGTAGGGGAGACGCTCCTTTGTGGTCACCAATAAGCTGCTGAAGTTTGATGCAGCCCGGCACAATCAGGTCCTGTCATGAACACTCCATTCATCCGAGATGTGCCCTGCCACAGATGTCATGTCTAGCTTCTGTAGCTGTATTTCGGCATCACTCGGCAGCAGACAGATAAGGTAATCTCTCTACAGGTTCCAGGGAGGAATGCTGCCTGACTCTCCTCACTGAAGTCCCTTCTCTTTCAGTCGGTCTGTCTGCAGGCTGCACGTGTGGAGAAAGAAGGAAAACCGAGGACAAAAGGCAGAGAGGAGACGTGGACCCAACTGAAAACTGTTTCTTTGAAATGGAATGTCCATCTTTCACTGGCAAATGTGCCTGGGTTTTGCTAAGGTGACCCCTGTATTCTAACTTAGAGTTTTACAAAAACCCTTAGAGCCACATGTTTAACAACAACACCAATTCAGAAGAGTCCTAGATTGGGAATCAAGACTCTCCTCAGTTTGATTTCCTTACAGACTTGACTTTTATATAAAACTAGGATGCGATGGAGCCCAGACTAGAATCCCATTATTATTGTTGCCATTGTTATTATTGATATTGTCATTACTAGTTACTATTTTGTATAATACATGCTAAGTACTTTACTTACATTTACACAAAATTGTTGGTTGACTTGGATAGACATTTCTCTAAAGATATACAAATAGGCAATGTATATATGAAAGGATAGTCAACATTATTAATCATTTAGAAAATACAAATCAAAATCACCAGGAGATACAAACAACTTCAGACCTACAGGGATGACTAAAACTACAACAATAATATAAAACAAAAGTAAAGGAGGAAATAACAAGTGTTGATGATCTGTGGAGAAATTTGTATCCTTCTACATTTCTGGGATGAACGTAAAATGGTTCAGTCACTGTGGGAAATCATGTGGTGGGTACTCAGAGTTAACTCTATAACTGACAAATGACCTACAATTTCACTCTAAGGCATCAAACCAAAAGAAGTGAAAAGAAGTATTCAAACATATGTCAGCATGAATGTTCATTTAAATATTATTCACATTAGATAAAAGGTAAAAACATCCCAAATGTCTATAAGTGGAGGACTGAATTAACAAAATGTGGTATCTACATGCCATGGGATGTTATTCAGCCCTCTAAAGTAATGAAGTATGATACATATGAAATGTGGATGAACCTTGAAAACATTATGCAGAGTGAAAGAAGCCAGACCCAAAGTGTATATGATTCCATTAATACGAAATACCCCAAACGGGAAAATTCATAGACAGAAAAGCAAATTAGTGGTGGCCAGGGGTTAGGGCCATGTAGGAATGGGAAGTGACTACTTAATTGGTAGAGGGTCTCTTTTATAGGGCAATAAAATATCTTAGAACTAAATAGAAGTGGTGATTGTGAATGTACTAAGTACATTGAATTACATTCAATGTACATTGAATTGCTCACTTTAAAAGGGTTAATTTTGTGTTATGTAAATTTAATCTCATTAAAAATTTGAGTTCATTTAATACTTATTATGACTGCGATATTGTTATTATTTTCTCTCATTTTCAGGTGATTGAGTATTCTTTTTGCTGAGATGCATATTTTGTTGTTGTTGTTTAAACAAGATGAATGAGAGTATGACTTTACAGATGAAGGAGAATTCAAGAAGCTACCTTTTCTAGAAGGTATAAAATGACCTAAATTGCTGCTCAGGTTTAGTGAATTATTGCTGTGGATTCTCATATCCTGTTGGATAGAATCATATTTCACCCAATAGAGTTGAAGCTTAGCTTCTCCACTATCTCATTGCCATCTACTTGAATCCAACTTAATGAGACAGTATAGAGCAGAGGAAAATTGCCCCATAATGTTTCTCCTATGGGATGGCAGCTGGATTTCAACCACCAACCTTTGAAAGATGGACTGACCGAGTGGCGGAAACAATTGTGAGGATGCGCGGGACCGGACAGTTTGTCCTTCTGTTGTACATTGAGTGGCTGTGAGTTGGAACCTATTTGAAGACATACAACAGTGTTAACCTTTCAAGATAACAGGTGAGCATTTAGACTAGGGCTCCTTTACAGCGACTTCTTAGTAGCAAAAAGAGTTTGAGAGCAGAGTATATAAAAAGGCCAAGATGTGCCTGCTTTATCCTCTCTTGAAGTACAGAACCATCCCATGAGTATTTAATTTCAGAAATAAATCGGTTGCATGCGAGGAAGGGAGATAGATACAGAGTAAAGGAAGTAGGAGGGAAATTTATGAGCAAACAGCTACAGCCTAGCTGTCTTCACCCATTCTCATTTGTAAACATGCATCTCAAAAAGACACACTCTCAAAGGCTTGTTTTTGCTTTCAGTCAGTGATTATGACATAAATAACGACTAGAGAAAGCCTGTTGTGAGTAAAGAGTTCTTTGTAGAGATTTAGCTATAATGAAATTTTAAAAAGCACTATTTCCCCTTTTAAACACTCCTTCTGTTCCATCCCTACTTCCAGGCCCATGTCAGACTGACTGCACGTCACGTCTCCTCCATCACAATGGCTCCCTTTTCCAGTCTCTCCTCTGGGTGAGCCCCCTGCACCCTGTCCTTGTCGCCCGGTTTTCTAAGCACTGCTTTCATGACGTCATCTCTCTATTCAAAAACTCTGAATAGGTCTCCAGCGATTGCTTAACAAAGTCAGGACTCTTAGAGGAGCATGCAAGAAAGTCATCCACGTTTTCAGATGCATTTTCTATGACTTTTCTACTTAAGCTAATTGGGGCTGCTTCTACTTAAAAAAAGAAAAGTAAAAAGAGTTAATAGCTTCAGTTTGTTGACGACTTATACCAGACCCAGGGTCGAACAATTTCTATACATTATCTCATTAAATTTTTATAATGACCAACAAGCCAGGTATAGTCCGAAGAAGAGGAGTTAATCTACAGAGAATTAATAAGTTGTGTAACTCATGAAAGACAGAGCCAGGTTATGAACTCAAGTCTGTTGGATATTCAAACTCAGGTCTTTAAGTACTGGTCTTGACATTGCCTTTTATTTCCCGGCCTCAGTATCACTTCTGCAGCATTTAAACCCACTGCCAACTCCAAGAATGTCTTCCGGCACGTTCTTCTCCTGCTTTTCTCCAAAGAATCTCCCTGGTCTTCAGGGTTGGAAGAGCTGAATTTCTCTTCTTTTGAACTCATGTGGAACACTTGCTGAATGGTTGTTGCTGGCATTCATCTTTTTATAAGTCTAATCAGCACACTACTCATTAGTGATAGACTAAATAGTAGGGATGACATGTGACCCTTGGTTATATCAGACCTTGTTAACACAATACTTTATTTATAATAGGTGTTCACTAATTATTTATTCAATAAAATTTATAATGTATATGGCAGGAAAATTAATTACGTTGTGTAAACCTAACAAACTCTTTGTAAAATTAGATTTTAAGTCTGCAGTCTTTACTGTGAGCATTTTTGTTGTTATTTTGGGAATATTTGAACAAATAGGGTGGGCACTATTAAAACTTTCCCAGTTTTACCATAGGACTATAGTGGGTAAAATAGTAACTGTTAAAATTTATTTTTTTTCAAGTGCTTACAGGAACCAACATTGAGACTATAGGGAGAGAAAATTACCTCATGTCAATCTGTTACTTTAAACCCCTTATTCTCATGAGCTTCCTGATAGGTCCATATAGAGAAATTAATTTACAGAAGTAGTCAGCAGAACTGTGAAAAAATGCAAGCATACAATGCAAAGCACTTTTTCTTTGTGTGACTTCTGCATATTTCAATATTCAGTTCATCACCTTTAAGGTGTTCAAATTCACCATCTGTAAGAATTCCTATCAGATTATAATGCAGCACTAAAAATAAACTGATGTAATTGAAAATACATGTGTCAGCATCTTTTTAGCTGAATTGTTTTCTCATGTGACTCATACTACTTAACTAACTTTTTCTTTGTAATTGTTCATTTATCATATCAAAAGTTTCTTTGGACATCTGTTTCTTTAAAGGCAGCCTCGTTAAAAATATTCAACAGAAAACAAATCAAACAGCACTCTGGTCTGCACTTAGAAAAGCGAGACCTAAGGCCAGTTACTATGGATTTGGCTGAGGACCTTCCTTCATTTCTTTAAAGGAAGCCATATAATTTTCAATGTCAGTGTCATCAGTTTACCAATAAAACTTCGTTACATGGAGCTCATAATGCCAAACTTCCCAAAGTCCTGCTGCTTCGTTTAGACAAGAGGATCTTTTTGATAGAGCTCATCTCAAACTCCCTTGGAGTCCAAAGTGTCTATGCAAAACCATTAATCTCAGAATGCGTCTAAACACTAACCTCCAGACAGGCTGCAATTTACCGTTCTCGGTGACAGACAAATAGCTAGGGGAGCTCTGTCATTTAACCCCAATGCTTTCTTGGGTAGACAGAGAAAGAAAGGTTTTTATATTGCCCTGTCATAAAAAGACTACAAAATCCGTCAGTACAGTATAACTTTACATATAAAAGTAATGCTCTGTATAGATATTTCAGCCATCATGTGAAAAATAAACAAGACAGTCTTTAAATCAATGTTGTTCCAAAGACTTGGCCTGGAGCTGCCGAGGTTGATTTTATAGCTAAAATAGAAAATGTATGTTCTCATTTGCCATGGATGCTGTGGACAGAGCTGGAACCTGTGTACTCAAACATCAACTGGTGAAGGCATTTCAGTCATAAAAGGTGGCTTGTCTTCCCTACAGGCCATCACATGGATTTGCTTTAGATTGAATTTAAGTGCCTGACTGGTGTTATGTGCATTTCACACATGCAAATTTACCTAAAGTCAAGCAAATATTAAAATATCCAATCAAGTATATGATGGCAGTCCCACTGAAGTGCACTGAAGAGTTAACCCCTGAAGTTTGACGTATAACTAAAACCCGTTGCCATCAAGTCAGTTCTGATTCATAGGGACCTTCTATCGGACAGAGTGTAATTGCTCTACAGGGAGGCTGTCCGTTTTTACTGAAAGACGGTCACGTCTTTCTTCCATAGAGTGGCTGGTAGGTTTGAAGCACTAATTTTTAGATTTGCAACTAAATGCTTTAACCACTGTGCTACCAGAGCTTCTAAGAAGATGTATAATTTTTTCAAATGAGCTAAAAAATAAAAACTTTAACCTATAGACTTTTTTTTTACTTTAAAAGTCACACATAAGAGATAAGATAATTTAATTGGCTTTCCCTATTCCTAGACCAATTAAGCACCATACTTATTAATCTATACATTGAGCAAATAATCTGAGGGGCTGGAGGTGGTAATATGGGTTGATGAGAGGAACAAATTCATGAACACCCATATGTGTATAAGAAAGAGGTTTGTATACAAGAGCACTTAAATATTGAGAAAACATTCCAACCTAGTCCAGATCAAGTCCATAAGTCTGATATCAGTCCATATGTCTGATACCAGTCCATAAAGACCTCTTCTGACTTACAACACACATGCAATGGTGTCAAATGCAGGAGGATCATAGGCCAGTGGGTGGGAAGTCCTGTGGATCCATTTGCGGTATAAGAATCTCAGTGCTGGCAGGGGTCTCCATGTGGCTTCTCTGGCTCCAGAGGTCTGGCTCCATCAGCATCTCTCCATGTGTCTTCTCCCTAGGGATGTCTCCCAGGGCACGAGCAGAGATAGAGTGTCTTCCATCTCCAAGGAGGAAATACAGGAGTTCCCAAAATTTTTAGGAGAAGACCATGCCCACCCAGAGGCCTCATTGGCTATATGCTGATTGGCAGGCTAGATTCCAACCCTATACTCTTAATCCGCAAATTGACACCAGATTATGTAACTACCACACTGGACTATATGAATAATGCAGGACCAGGGTTGGAGGAAGGCTCATTAGCAACCTTCTATATGCAGATGACACAATATTGCTTCCTTAAAGTGAGGAGGACTTGAAGCACTTAATGAAAATCAAAGACTGTAGCCTACATTACAACACAATGTAAAGAAAACCAACTTCCTCATAACTGGACCAATAGGTGACATCATGACAAATGGAGACAAAACTGAAGTTGTCAAGGATTTCACTTACTTTGATCCACAATCAGTGTTCAAGGGAGCAGTGGTCAAGAAATCAAACAACACATGGGTCAACCTGCTGCACAGACCTCTTTAAAATGTTGGAGAGAAAAGATGACCTTGAGGACTGACTGAGGTGTGCCTGGTAGTTTGTCCTCATCTGCATGTGAAAGTTGGACACTGGATATAGAAGATCTAAGAAAAATCCATGCATTTGAAAGGTGGTGATAGCAAAACCTATTTTGAGTACCTTGCATTGCCAAAAGAACAAATAAATCTGCTGTTGAAGAAGTATCACCAGAATACTCCTTCGAAGCTAAGATGGCTTCTAAGTCATGGTCACGTTATTAGGAGCAACTAGTCACTGGAAAGAACATCGTGCTTGGTAAAGCAAAAGGGCTGCAAACAGAGAAAGACCCTTGACAAGATGAATCAACACCGTGGCTACACCCAGGGGCTTCAATATAACAAGTGTGAGGGCGGAGCAGGACTGGGCAGGACTGATTCGTTCTGTTGGACCTCATGTTGCTATGAGATGGAATGGGCCTGATAGATAGATAGATATTTACAGCACGAAGGAATATAACAGCTGATTGATCCACACAGCAGTACAGAGGGCTCAGTTCAACTCACTTCCAGGAAACATCTAATATACTGGAAGTCCTTCAACTCAGGAAGGCTGCTGCATCCAAGGTCAAGGAAGCAGACAGCTGAGTCTTCCGTAGAGCGATGCAGGCAGTCTGGCCAGAGGAGGCAAACAGCAGTGCGGGGCACCAACAGTCAGCCAGATGACATAATCCATCAGTCCCAAGCTCAAATGACTTATACACCAGCAATGTAGTGAAGCAGGTCTCGAGGGAACCTCAAACTCTAGCAATACAATCTCCAGGTTGGGTGTCCCACAGGTAGTGTAACTTGCAAGTTGAGGCAGAGAACTTGCTAAGGCAACCACACACTGGTCTGATCACCAGAGAGCAAGAGAGAGACAGTCGGGGTTTGCCGAGCCATTTATCTCTTTGCTCTCCAATCAAACTGCGACCTTAATAATCCCACATGTTCCTGTTGACCAAGTTGGCACAATAAACCTACCTATCACAACCACCAAATATTTTATGAGTCATTCTCCGAAGTATTTCTGTCTTATGCTATTGTTAGGTAGCTCTGAGTCAGTTCTGACTCAAAGCGACCCTGTGTACACCAGAACACAGCACTGCCGGGTCCTGCCCCATCCTCACACTTGCTATGTTAGAGTGCATGATTGGAGCCACTCTCCACAGCGACCTTGTCGAGGGTCCCTCTTGTCTGTGAGAACAGACGATGTAGAAACTCCACAGCAGCAGGTAAGATTCAGCCAAGGTCAACCGCGGAGCACATCATCAACTGCTTCTATGTAAGCTCAGGTTAAAGCTGAAGAAAACCAGTCCAGAGAGCCAGTATTTAGAGGAAAGGATAATTACATTAGCTTCTCATCATATATTACAATAGGGATGATTTGTATAGTACCGCGGGTAATCAAAACTGATGTGTAAAGTGATAGCCCAGAAAACAAAACAACAAAAAACTAGAAGTCATTTAAATAGCTTTGCAGGCTTTAGGGGTTTTTTTGTTTGTTGTTGTTGTTGTTGTTTGTGCTTGTTTGGTTTTGAGTGACGGAAGACAAAAGTACAGCGTAGGAAAGTGACTAGCTAGTCGAAGTGAATGTCGTCTGTTTCAGTAGCATTCTTGCACACTCTGCTGACATGACACCTTTTCATCCACAGGCCATTCTATACCACTGGGCACCCACTTCTCCAGCATTAGCAACTTAAAAGCTGTGCAAAGAACTAGAAGTCCTTCAGTGGCACAAATGGTTTGCACTGGACACTTAACCTAAAGGTTGGTGGTTCAAAGCTATAGGCAACCTTCAGTGTTGCCTCTGAAGAAAGGTCTGTGGATCTGCATGTATCAAGATTACAGCCAAGCACACACGACTCTGTAACACAGGGTAGTTTGAATCCGTGGCACTGGGTGCTTGTTTACAAAGAACTAGAGGCAGCTAAGAGGACAGAAGTTGGAGGACGACAAATATCAGCTTCAACATAGTCTCAAACTGCATTTAGAAGAAAATGACAATTTCATTGAGTCTTGCCCAGGCAAACTGATCAGATAGAGTTTCACCTGGCATATAAATTTGAACAACGTGATGAACTTTCAGAAAGAGGTGAAATATTGAGATATGAAGCACATTGATTTGATCCTTTCAAGTGGCGAGTTAACGAAAATGTGTATCAGTGTCATATATCGCAAGAGTTGGAAATTGTGTATATACATTGTCAAATATAGATATGTATTGGAAAAATATGTATTTGTTAATTTTGGGTATATGAGATCTGTAATACTTCAGGTCACTTTTTGGATAATTTAATTCCATAGCTAGTGAGCTTTACAAAACCCATTTGAACTACATTGGCAATTAAGTAATTATTAGTTTTAGCTTTATCATATTCTAAAATTCTCCTCAGCTTGTGTGTTTCTATGTCTGTATGTATATGCGTGGCAACTGAGTTTCTATAATTTAGGATCTGTCATAGCAAATATATTTAGGTAATGGTTTGCAGAATATTTTCCTTTTAAGTTTGAGTTGAGCACCAAAACATTTGTTGATATTTTACATAATATTGCCTTAGGAATTTTAGCAGTAAGGTAGGTGATAGAGCTCTTTTCAAATACTGTAACAATCCAAATTTTTTTCAAAAATAAAGGCAAGGCAAAGCTTAAAGAAGCCAATACAAACATTATTAAGTTAGATTTATTGTTCTTGAAAATCAAGGGACTCATAAGTTGAAGGGAAACAGGTTAAAATTGCGCCTGGTGCATGGAAATGGCATTTAGTGGCTTGCGAAATGGAGCAAGTTTTCATCTTTTGCCACTATTGCTAAAGCTACATTTATATCCCAGCATGCACTGCCATCTCTTCACACTCGCCTTCCCTTAATCCTGCCCCAGACACCCAGTGTCTGATCCAGGATACTATTTCTGATCCCAGGAAAACATACAGAAGATTTATACTTTATTCTTCAAAAATTTTGTTTTGGCTCCCTCAAAAATAGCAAATACCTATTTCATCTTCCTAATTTCTACATCTTAGTCACCCTTTTAGTTTTTTGAAAATTATACTATTACTCCTCAGAAATGGGGAGGAAACTTTGAATAATGACAACGTAAGTGATTAAGATCATTTTAAAGGAATAAAATGGTAATTATGTGTTTGATAAAATGATGGATTTACTTCTTCGAGGTGTAGATGCAATCACAGACGTGTACATGAACATGAAGTAGTGGATGATCATATTAATCGCTTCTAAAATGCTGCTGTTGCCAGGTGCCATCATGTTGGCGCTGACTCACCGTGACCTTCAGAGCAACAGAAGGTCAGCACTGACCGTTCCAGCGCCACCCTCACAGTTCGCATGTTTGAGCATCTTGTTGCAGCAACTGCATCAATCCATCTCACAGAGAGCCTTCCGCTTTTTCTCTGCCCCTCTAATCTACCAACCACGATGTCCTTGTCCAGGGACCGGTCTCTCCTGACAGCATGTCCAATGTACATGAGACACAGTGTCACCATCTTTGCCTTTACAAAGCATGCTAGCAGCACTTCTCTTGGCAGTCAGTGGCACTTTGAATATTCTTTGCCAACACCAAAATTCAAATACATAGATTCTTCTTTGGCTTCCCCATTTCAGTGTTCAACCTTCACATGCATAGGTAGTCCTGGGAAATCACAGTTTAGGTCCTTAATCACCCTTTAGGTCCTTAGCACCTAAAGTAACAGCCTTGCTTTTTTAACTCTTTAAAGAGGTGTTGTGAAGCAGACTGACCCAAAGCAATGCGTGGTTGATCTCTTGACTGCTGCTTCCATGAGTATTGATTGTGGATCGGAGCAAGATGAAACCTAGGACTTCTTCAAGCTTTTCTCCATTTGCCACAAAGTCACCTACTGGTCCAGTTGTGAGGATTTTTTGTTTTCTTTACATTGGGTTGTAATCCATACCTTTTGGCACGACCTTTGGCAGTGTTCGGCTTCTGTTCATTAAGTTGTCAGTACGTGACAGTCTTCTGATGCTATCCATAGGTTGTCCATGGCTAATGCCTCTTAAGTGGAAAGCCAATTTCTTTGTCATAGCCTGTTCTTAGTCTTGACACTCTGCTGAAATCAGCTCACGTTGAGTGACTCTGCTGGTATTTGAAATACCAGTGGCATGGTCTTCCGCATCACACAACTGACAAGGCACCACAGTGCAACAAACTGACAGACAGGGGTGGAGCACCTTTATTAAAGTTGCCTCCTTTTGAAAAACAATGTGCAAGAGTACATTTTCTAGTGAAGTGTTTAACTTGACGTTCAAGGTAAGGAAGCTTTCTTTTACACCTGGGGTCAGTTTTACTGTATTGCTTATAAGAATCTATAAGCTAAATCTGAAATTATCTT
>NW_022103906.1:61010875-61059021 GCF_000313985.2 Echinops telfairi
CTCACCCCCCTCCCCACAGCCCCATCTTCCCCCTACCCTCCCAGTATTGCTACTCTCATTTCTGTTCCTGAGGCGTTTATCTGACCTGGATTTTCTTATCTGTACCTGTGAACACACTCTGGCCTAGCCCAAAGTGAAAGGCAGAATTTGGGGTCAAGATAGTGGGGGTTGAAGAAGCCTCAAGGAACCGAGGAATATTGTGTTTCATGGGTGCTATATTTCACCATGGTTGACTCATCCCTTCCTTACGAACCTTCTGTGAGGGGATGTCCAATTGTCTACAAATGGATTTTGGGTCTCTGCTCTAACCCTCCTTGTTTTCAACAATATATCTGTGGGGTTTTTTTGTTTGTTTTCTGGTCTTCTTATGCCTCTTACTTGATCTTGTAGACACCTTATGATCGCACAGGCTGGTATGCTTCTTCCATGTGAGCTTGTTGCTTATCTGCTAGATGGTCGCTTGTTTAACTTTAAGTCTTTAAGATCCCAGACACTATATCTTTTGATAGCCGGGCACCATCAGTTTTCTTCACCACATTTGCTTGTGCATCCATTTTGTCTTCGGTGATTGGGCAAGGATGGTGAACATCACAGAATGCCAGGTTGTTAGAACAAAGTGTTCTGGTGTTGAGGGTGGGCTTGAGCAGAGGCCCAAAGTCCATCCATTTCCTCAATGTACTGCCATATAAATATATGTACCTATGCCAAATACCTCTATTTTTATAAATTAATATAGTTATATAAATGCACCTCTATGTTTATACCTCTTTTCATAGCTTTGTTTCCTAGATGTTTCCTCTTTTCCTTTTACCTTTCTCCTTTCCCACCATCACACTTGCCCTTCTTCTGCCTCTTAGTAATTCTTCTCAACTAGATAGCTGTTGCTCCAACACCCCCAGGATCTCTACATCCTCCTCATGGTTGATTTTAATTCCCTAGTTGTACCCCTGTCTATGGCATTGTTTGCTCACCACTCTCTTCCCCTGGCTAGCTGTAATCTTTAAGAGAGCAGAACTCTAGATCCTTTCTCCCATGGAGCCCCTGGTGTGTTTGAACTGCTATCCTTTCTGTTACCACCAAAACAGCCAGTGCACCACCAGTGATGCTAGGGTCAACCTCCTTCTGCCATTGAGCTGATTCTGACTCATTGCGACTCTCGAGAACCGAGACGTGGGTTTCCAAGAGTGTAAATCTTTAAGGGAGCAGAAAGCTTCATCTTTCTATTCTTTAGCAGCTGATGTGTTTTAGCTGCTGATCTTGCATTTAGCTACCCAGCACATAACCCACAATGCCACTGGGGCTGGGCCTATAACATTATAGGCCTTTTGAACCTTTCCTAACTAGGTTTTGCTATTTTAAAAAGGTGTACTTTGTGTATGACCAAAGATAGCAGATAACTCCTGGACAAAGCCTAACCTCTTACTCTACATCTGCAATGTCTTGGTAGTCATATACCTGTTTACAGCCTTTGAACTGCTTCTACTTTGAGATTAAATCCTGTGTATGCCAATGGATTGTGTCTTTGCTTAAAAACAAACAAACAAAAATACATCAAAAGTTCTCATCCTGCCGTTGAAAACACCAGTGGGTTTAGTTCTGAGAGGCATCACTTTCCCACTAAACTAAGAATGATCACACCCTGAAGGTCCCGTCCCCTCTTTGGTGACTTGAGTGCATGCTATCTAATCGTGTATTGTAGTTGAGATGGATCTTTTAAATAGTTAACACAGTCAGTGACATACAGATATTTAAAAAACTGTGATTTAGGGGAGAAAAAAACCACAAGTGACTCATTTGCCTGATTTTTAAAAACCCAAGCCCCCAGGACCTTATGTGGAGCTCAGTCTTCTAAGGGAACTCCTCTCTTGGCTTGCGCTCCTTTGAAGTAGAGGGTGCTCCTCATTATGTTGAACTTCATGCCAAACTGTCTGAGTCTCTGATGAGGCTAGTCCAATGAGGTGTGCAGGTAGGGAGAGAACCACATGGCAGCTGGAGGTCAAGTGAGCAATTTGGGCCTCGATAGATATACCTTCTGTGTTTTGTTTCTTTCCAGAGAAATTTATCTATTTTAACCTTAAACTATCTGATCCCTCCAGTGTCATTCACAGTCTCTGCGGTTCATGCTTTATTCCCTTTCAGGATCCACTGCCCTTCTAGACATTTATCATCCGGTGCGTTGTATGAAGAGACCTCTCAGCAGCAGACTTTGAAGGGAAAGATAAAGTGTGGAGCATCAGAACGCTTGCAGGTATGGGGGGTCAGTCGCTGGATTGCTTTCTGTTGAAAAGGATGGCTATCCCCAGAGGCAGCCAAGGCAATCTTCACCATCTTCTGAACAGTCTTCAGAAACCAGCAGTATCTGCCCCCTCCCACATGAGTAGATTGATTGGGTTGAAGAGATGTTTCTCTCCTCGTCCCTGGCACCTTCTGCTCCTAAGAATTAACGGTGACTCAGACAGAGGCACGCCACCGATCGAAGAAAGTGAAGGGCATTTGTTGTTTTCAGAGTTTGCGACACCTGCATTTAGCTCACAACAGGATGGTCTCCCTTCCCTGAAAAGGACTTGCAAACTTTCCAGTATCGTTCTGGGAACTCAAATTTCTGGAGTCTTTTTAAAGGTTGCTTAAACCACAGAAAACGCAAGCATGGGAAACCACTTGAGTTTTCTATCGGAGGTGGGCAGGACGAGGAGGACGCCGGGCTAAACCAGTCTGGTTTACCAGGAATGAGCTCTCTTGCTGCTAAGTGATCTTCGGAAGACAGGAGAGACGTGGCAAAGTGCCTGCCATTGAAAACAGCCAGGAAAACCACAGTGTAGTTGGCATGCTTCTTAAGATGCATTCTTGGTTGGGCCCAGGAAGTCATTTGCCATAGCGCTGGAACGTGACATAATGTAATGTGTCAAAGACATTGTTAAACATACAAACAAATTGGAATTGAGTTTCATATCGTTCGTCTCAGATCTCTCTGTCTGTTTCACACATTGAGACGGTCGAACACGCAGAGCTTATAAATTCTCCTGTTGAAGAGGTTTTGGGAGAATTTCACTCGACTCAGTGGGATCTTGGGGATGCTGACATCTACCACTGAGCTCTTTAATGAGAGCTGAACAAGAGAACACCAGTCCTAATGTACGCAAGTGGAACTCAATATCATAACAAGGCAATTGCAGGCCACTGCTCTTTTATGGAACCAATTTCCGTGCTGTGCTTTTTTAACTCTTTTATTTACCAGTGACTTGGATTTGCGTCCCAAGCCTGAATTCTTCCCCTGTGTTAGGATGTTCTTATACAATTCCTTCAACACTTTTGCTACCATCAATTCTATATAAATATATATTGTCTGTCCACATAGAACACAGATATGAGTACATATAAAACACCATAGTTCAGTATTCTAACTAAAATCATATGGATCTATATTTCCTGATCAATTCACCATCAAACTCTCAGTATTGCATTTTTCAATTTTACAAGGTACCCCAAACCTCAAGGCAAACCCAGTGCTACAGAGTCAGTTCTTGCTCCTAGTGACCCCAGATAGGATTTCGAAAGCTATGACATTTTAGGCGAACATACAGACTCATCTGTCTTCTGTGGAGTTACTGGTGGCTTTGAATCACCAACCTTGCAGTTTGCAGTCCATTGCTCATCTGAGAGTAGCACTAGGGCTCCTATAAGATGTGCCAGTGCTGTGTCATTTCTCTAGTCAGCAGAGACATTTGAATAAGTCGCCAGACCATTAGCACTGCTGCCCTAGGAAAGAATGAAGTAAGAAGCACATGACCTGCCAGCCCATGAGGAAAGCTACTCCGCCTCTGCTCCTCTGCTTGGCTGAGAGTCGCCTCTCCCAGATTGTGTCCTAAAAGGTTGATGGGTGTGGAAACGAAGCACAGAAAGAGCGAGCGCCACCAGCACCGTTCTGCTAAGAGGCCTTCAGAAGTGAGCTAGGTATCCATCCCCATCTCATGGGAGGTGAGATAAATGGGCTTACTCCACAGCAGGAAGTTACCGGAGAGGAGCAGGGACTCCCACAGGAATTCAAAGAGGCAAGAGCTCTTTTTACGTGGGCCCAGAGGACGTAGGTTGGTGGTGGGAGAAATCATCGTGGCACATAGTGTGGGCCATAGAAAATGAGACATTGAACTATTTAATGATGTTGTCCACGGTGACCTTTACTCTAGTCACAAATTATTGGCGGCCTTACATTTGCTGCCCTTTGTCTTGGACTGCTCTTTCTTCAACTCTCATAGGATTCTAATTCTCAATCTGAATGGTGTCTCCCAAAGAGTCTCCCAGGATCTTGCCTTCTAAGGAAGCTTCTCTGATTCTTCTCTTTCGTGAGTTCTTATTGCTTTCTGTTCTGCTGCATCGTACTTTGTAATCATCAACATGATTATTTGGTGTAAGCTCTTGCTCCATATTTGCACTGCACAAGTGACATCGCCCTTCTTTTTCACCTCCGTATTCAGAGCACTGAGTATATGGCCTGACACTTAGAAGACAAGGGAAGAATATGTTTTCAATAAAATGTGCATAGAGATGGATTTATGCAGGACAGGAGGGTGGAGGGCAGAGGAGAAAAGGGAAAGGCTATTGTGGGCCTCCAAATTGGATGAGTCTTTGAAGTGGAATCAAAAACTTGTTTGGATTGGCTAGAGCACATGGGAGATGAATGTGAGTCATGAGAAAGAAAGTGTAGGCCAGCATGGTGGAATGAAGACATGGTACTTTCTTCTTTTTAGGTACTTGATAGTTTCCATCCGTCCGTCCGTCCGTCTGTCTATCCATCCATCCATCCATTTATTTTTGAGGTAGCTTTTAAAAAATTTTAATAAATCATTTAATTGGGGGCTTTTACAGCTGTTATAACAATCCATACATCAATTGTATCAAGCACATTTGTACATATGTTGCCATCATCATTTTCAAAACATTTTCTTTCTACTTGAGCCCTTGGTATCAGCTTCTCTTTTTTCTCCTCCCTCCCCAACCTTCCCACCCTTGTAAACCCTTGATAATTTATAAATTATTTTTATTTTCATATTTTACACCACCCGCTATCTCCCTTCACCCATGTTTCTGTGGTTTGCCCACCAGCCAGGGGTGGTGGCGGTGTTGTATGTTGATCATTGCCATCGGTTCCCCCAGGGAAGTAACACTTTTTCCCCCTAGATCATCTTATGCCTTCAACCTATAGACTTAGAGGAAGAACATGCCTTTACTTTAACTGCATCTTGTGTCAAAGCTGTGATCTTTTGAGCCGACCCATGGTCCTCAGAGGGAGTTGGTTGGAACAGTCAGGGGCCGTGTATTTAAACTGGAATGAGTTCCAATGACCTGCTGAGTCTTACAGCATGAAGGTCCACATCAGGCCAAGTCCAGAGTCAGAGATCAATTCAAGTCAACAGATTAAATGCCTCTAGGGTGTGCTCAGCCCTGTAGTGAAACACAAAATGAATCAAAAGGAGGGTTCCCCTGCCTCGAAGAGCATGAGAGAGCTGTCTCTGAGGGGGTTGCTCTCCGTGAGCTCCATGCTTGCAGGTGGGCATGCAGGCAAAGCTCAAGTACAAAGGACCTCTTCCTAAAGAGCTCTCTCTGTGGAGTGAGCCAGCAGCACTCTGGGATCCAGAAAGCACTACAGTCCCACTGCAGACCTCTGTGGCTATACGTCCACACTGGTGCAGACCACGCGTGAGAGGCAGCATGAAAGAGCACCAAAGGAGGAGTTGGATGACGGGGGGCGCCAGATCTGTCACTGAGAGACCATGCTTCCCTGATAAGTCATTTGAATAAGAAAATGTGTTTATAATTAAACACACAAACAAACAAATGAACAAGAACGAAACATTGGGCATCTGTTAATTAATCAGGTAGGTATTGTGCACCCACCAAAAGTCAAGCATTCTTTTACCAAAGTCACACACACACACACACACACACACACACACACACCAAGTACTATGTGAAATAGCACAGCATTTCCTAGGCTCATTGGAGACATGGCTGAGACGCGTGGTGGTAAAGTTGTTCTTCAACTGCAAATATAGAGCGCATGGCTTCAGGCTCGTCTGGCAGCCCACAGAGCAGCCCGAAGTGGTCAGCATCGTCTCATTTACTTTGGTACTACCAACACGCCAGCGTTCACTCGAGACTCTGAGGCCTAACCTGTGATAGAGATCAGTTTGTATCAGAGTGTACCAATAGAACCACATGCCCTTAGCGGTGTCAAGGTTAAAGCCCTGGGCTGCAGTGGGAACTGACCAAGCTCTCCTGTGGGAGAAAGAAAAGGCAGTGTGCCCGCAGAAAGATTTATAGTCTCAGGAACTCATGGGGCAGAGCTACACTCTCCCTCCGACTTGGTGACCATGGGTGAACAGAACCACATTATCTGGCCTCTAATAGAATCCCAGCATCTGACCAATGAAGGCATTTCTTTGGGAAATTGAATTCGTATTCATAATCTTGGCTTACAGAAGCACCTATGTACACGTCCCTGACAACAAGAGCAAGTCCCTCTGTCTCCGCTTCCCATTTGTCATGACCAGTGTGGTGATTCAGCGCACCAGTGTAGGAAACTGGCAGGGGGAAGGCTGAACACGGTGGGGAAGGATGGGCCTGGAGGCTCCTGGGGAAAGGGAAAGGACCGGAGCTCCTAGATGAAGTGAAGAGTGAGAGCATGGAACAATGAAGAAGAAGGTTTGGCAGCGATGGAAGGGGAAAGAAAAGGGAATCCTTGCTGCAACTGAAAAGGCAGAAATTTGTGGTGACTTAGCCACAGCACAGTGGCCCTTTGAGAAGAATGCCTTTGGGCTTAGCACCCATGATGGCTTGTGTTGTCTGGAGGCCCATTATCAGGCCCCTTAGTGGGATCTGGGCTTCTCCATGTGTCCGGCCCAGTAGCATCTGCATTCTGCATTTGGCCCCTCTTCCTTTCTTTCTTCTCTTTGACACCTGGATCTTGCTCCCAATGTCATGACCAACAGGTGGCTGGATTCTCTGATTGGTCAGCAAAGGACCTGCTCCTATGCAAAGGACACATGACTATAAGGCTTCTCCATGCACAATCTTCCATATTTCTGTGACCTCCTAATCAGTGACTTAGGGGTAAGATAAACCTAAGATAGGCATTCTCCTCCTTGGCAATTTGGGCATTTTGTGTCAGGTTTTTCTTTGGTATAGAAGGGAGTTCTATGCCTTGTAGGATTGTCTATTAGCACTCTTGGTCTGTGACCATGGGATGCCAGTAGTACCCCTGCCTCCCTAAAACTTGGCAACCAAAATGTCTTCCGACTTTACCTATTGAGATTATCGGCCTACTGACATGGGAACACCACTTTACATCACCCTGGGGATTTATTTCCCATGTGACTTTCTGATGATGAAACAAATCTATTCCAATGTTTTTAAATACTCAAAGTAAATATCTGAATTCTTTATGTCTTGGATTAATTATGTTGTCCAGGGTGCTCTTTACTGAAACCGTACACTGCTCAGAAAATCACATTTGTTTGTCAAAAGCTGACACTTCAGAAGTTGATAAGTGGATAAATTATGCTTTTTTAAAAGTCAGAAAATGCTTTATTTGCTATCAATTCTGATCAGTGAGTCTTAGAAAGTGCCCTTCCCTATCCTACTAATTGGCATGCCAAGAACAGATAAAAACTCAATGTAATGGGGTCATTTTCTATTTCTCTAAAAGAAGCCCTGGTGACCCAGTGGGTGCTTCCCTAAACGTCAGCAGGGGAAACCACTAGTCTCTGTGTAGGGGAAAGACAGGGAGGGCTTCCTACCCTCGGAAAGAGTCGGAGTCTTGGAAACTCCACAGGGGCCGCGGTCTCCTGGGTCCTGTGGAGTTGCTGTGAGTCCGAACTGACTCACTGGCAGCGAGTGCACGAATGAAAACCCACTGTCCTCACTGCAGGCTGAAAGCAGTCTCTGGGACCCTTTGGACATCTCTGAGATAAATACGTTAAACAAGAGAATTTTCTTCAAGCTATCTGCATTCCCTCCATTTCTCCATCTTACTTCCCAGTGCACTTCATGTGGGCCTCTGCGAGATTCTTTATCTGTTGCGCTTTGCTTACGACTGTTTCCCTAAAGGCATTTCTAGGTGGTACAAGTGTTAATGCCAACCCAAAGGCTGGATGGGTGAGTCTACCCAGAGGAGCTTTGGAAGAAAGGCCTGGTGCTATTCTGAAAAACCAGCCACTGCAAAGCCTGTGGAACCCAGTACCTGGACATGCCTGAGATGGCTGCCAGGTGTAGGGGTGGCAACCATTGTACATTTCCATTACAGTACCCAGAGAGCTCTTTGTGGGTCGCATCTGTTTAATGCATTTTTATCTCTCTCCGGGAGCCGAATACAATGTCATGTAAAAACAAACACATTTTTACAGGACATGCCCTTGATTTTAAGGACTCAATTTCTTCTCTAAAGCAAATTTCTCAAACCTAGTTTATAGGAAAAAAAAAATCACACTTTTCCATTTCTGAATCTTAGCCTTTTCAGCTAAAAAAGACCAACACCAAGATCTTCATTGCTCATCAATCCCTATGTGAGACCTCCCCCACCCCACCCGCGCATGATATGTTTCTATATAATCACAGATCTCACCCATCTTAAACACGGTGATCTATAACGGGCATTCAAATCCTTCTAATGTTTTCCTTTTCCTCTTAAGCAGTGATCAGATCTTTGTTTTGAGGGCCACTTTCCTTGATTTTTAAGTTTGGCATTCAATATGATTGTAATCTTGAAACTTTATCAAGGGCAGGTGTATGGTTCACAGAAGTGGGAGATATTACACATTGGTGCTTTGCACACTTAACTTCCAGCTGCCTGTAATGGGCAGGGTTTGAAGTGGGAGGAGAGGACATAGGGGACAGTTCCTATGGACACGGAGTTGCTGTCCACTCTGAAGAGGAGAAGAGCTGAAGTGCTTTCTCCGCCCACCCCCCACTGTCCCTTTCCAGGATAGAGGAAAGGCGTTCTGCAAACTGGCTGCACACTACACTGAAGCAGGTCTTGAGGTCAAAATCTGATATAGAAGAGGGAGGGAGTTCTGATGCCAGGTTGCCTTTACACATCTCATTCTGAAGATAAAGGCCTCTTGCACTTTGTATAAATCTACTCTAAGATCACGCTCACACCAAAGAACTTTTGTTCGTGAAGTGTGCCCCCGGTAAGTAAAGGACGAGAGGCAGATCTACAGCTGGATGTATAAATAGACGCACACAGAAGCCAGCACACAAATTGCCTGTCCCTGATGTAGACACTCTCCTTGAGCAACTCTGAGAAGGACCAGCTGATGGCTGACTCCCCCCTGCTATGGAGGTCAGAGGGATATGAGAACCAGCTTAAACACACACACACACACACACACACACACACAGCGTAATGTACCCTCAGTTGGTCCTAAGGAGTTTTATAACGTTCCCCTAATTGACCACATCAGAGCAGGTTTTGAACATCTTGCATGAAAACAACTTAACCATTCCTGGTGATAACACCATTCACAATGCAGTTTTGCTCTACATGGTCACGAATAATAGGGACAGCGTTTTAAAATAAATGTTGCAGTACACAGGCAGCGTTTTCAAAAGCATCCTCTGGTCCTCCTTTAGAGGAAAACTGAGATTGTCTCTCCTGACATTTTTTATTCCAATAAACAGTGTCTGAGAGGGCTTTCTTGTTCTTCCTTCCTTTCTTTTCCTTTGCCTTTTCGTTTTGGCTCTTGAATAATATACGTGTTAAAAAGAAAGAAGTTTTCTTCATAGAGGTACAAAAATATCTTTTACTCTGAACATGCAATTTAACTGAAGTCACCTTTGTTAATTCAACTGAGTTTGATTTTGTACACTGCATCTTTTTTGTTGTTGTTGTTACTCAGCTCTTTTTAAAAATATTGCTGTCATGGTACAATTTGTCTCTTTAATTCTCATCAAGACATTATAAATTAATAGGTGTTATCTGATGAGATCTGTGTGTATGGATAAAGCAAGGGCCACAAAATCTGTGAACTGAGTAAATACTGTACACTGGAAAAGAGAGAGAAAAGGAAAGGAGGGAAGTGGAAATCTATCAGATCAATAATTTACTTTGATATTAACAAGTTATCATAGGCACTACTTGAAAATCAGGTGTCACTGGATATAAATACCATCTGGTTAATCATGTTTCATGATGGCTTAGTGTCCATTTGAACTCTGCATATAAAAATTGGTACAACAAGGAACTTTGAGAAATTGAGGGAGGTGGGCTTGTTGTGCTGTGACATTCCATTCAGTCAGTTCTGTCTCATAGTGACCCTTATGTAAAACCTAGGAACACGCTGCCCAGTCTGGCCCCCTTCTCGTAACTGCAACTATGGATGAGCCCATTGTTTCAGCCCCTATGTCAATCCACTCATCGAGGAGGTTCATTTTGATTCTTTCCTGGCTCTGTTTTTCCAACATGATGTCCTGCTGCAGACACTGGTCCTTCGTGACCATACGTTCAAAGTACTTGACACGAAGTCTTCCCACCTTTGCTTTAAAGGAGCAATCTGGCTATACTGCTTCCAACACGGATTTGTTTGTTGTTCTGGAAGTCCGCTGGTACTTTCCATATTCTTTGCTGGCACCACAGTTCAAAGGCATCAATTCCTCTTCTATCTCCTTTATTCCATATAGAGCTTTCACCTGTTTGAGAGGTGGTTGAACATATCCTGTTTTGGGTCAGGTGCATCTTAGCCATCCAAAGGCCATCTTTGTTTTTGAGCATGTTGAAGAAGTCTTAGAGCAGACTTTCCCAAGGTGATGCAGCATCTGTCTTTGTTGACTGCTGCTTCCTGAGGCACTGACCGTGTATTCAATGAAAGTGTAATCTTTGACAACTTCAATATTTTCTCCATTTATCATAATGCTGCTCATTGGTCCACTTATGACGATCTTTCCCTTTATGATGAGGTAGGATCCATACTGGGGGCTGAGGCATGTGGAAGTTGTGGGTGGTCTATGAAAATGTATTTTTAGCTCATAACATTCAGAGTGATTAAATGAATATGAGATATTATATTGATGAGGAATTCCCCAAGGAAGCTGAAGTTCATTCAGATGATGTTTGGATGGCAACCACAATCTCCCATAAAATACCTCTCAGGGCTAATGGTGGACAGAGAACTCTGGTCTGCAAAGATGGCTGGACTCATTAGTTGTGACATTTCTTATATGGTCAGACTCACAAGGCAAGAGATAACTCAGATCTGGGAAAATTACACCTCATAAACAACCATAACTGTGAAGAATTTCAATCAGAAGATCTCAACGCACCCTTCTTCTGGTCAGATTCCATCTATAGGTGAACACAGCAGATAGAAGGAGGAGATAGAAAGGATACATTCTCCCAAAGTGTTGGAATCATAAGGAGTTAAGGCCAAATTCAGTCTTGGTTTTTAGAAACCACCCGTGAGCTTCAAGACTAGAGACTACCTATTTTCTTATTTCTGAGGAAAATAACTCAGTTTTCCAACATATATTTATGGAGCCTCTTCTATGCAGTTGGGGAGTAGCTGTGGGGCATACATGGATGAGCACTTTCCTACTCGCCTTAAGGTTGGTGGCTCTAGAGGCACCGCGGAAGAAAGGTCTGAAAAGTTACTTCTGAAAGAACACCACCATTGAACACCCAGTGGAGCCGAGTACCACAATGAAACACACAGGGCCCTTCGTGAGTCAGAGTCCGCTCGTCAGTAACTGGCTTACTCTACAGTTCGCCAGAGAATCAAGCAGCAAACAGCGCTCCCACCGTCTTGTGAGCAGTGGCCTGCCCTGAGACCAGTCCCGGCAGCTGAACCTTTTCCGTCCTCATTCCCCTCCGCTAGATCAGGCTCATCCACGACGAGCCACTTCCACAAAGCAGAGGTCTCAAGTCAAAACCCAACCGGAAAGGTGACCTGGAGAGAACACTGGCTACTGGCTGCATTTCCTGGAGGTCAAACTTTCAACATTCCTGGCACCCCCCTCCGTCTCCTCACCACAGATGATCAGAGAGGTCGAAGTTGGCTTGCTTGGATTGCAAGTGCTACATGAAGGCTTCTTGTCAACCTTGCCTATTCTTATTCTTTCTTTTCCTCACCAAAATTTGAATTCCACCCATTTTCAGTCTGTGTATGTGAGACAGAGGATATCAGCACAGCCTTTATCTTTGCTGCAACGATAGCTGTGACCGTGATGGAGCATATGAGCGGGGTGGCGGGGGTCGTATGGAAACTTATGGGACATAACCAGGCACTGGGCTTGGAGACTCAGGACCGTAGTCTTAGGAGACACCACGATCCACTGACATAACAGGGTTCACAAAGTTTACAGCCTACTTTGCTCAGTAGTGACTGGAGTCCTAAAAGCTTGTGAGCAGCCATCTAAGGTGTAACAATTGGAAGAGTGAGGAAAATGGGTGACCACCAGGAAAGAATTTGTCTATGGACTTATGAGTCAAACGAACGACACAAACACTGGTGTCCATGACTGTGAGACAAAAAGGCCTAGAGGTGCCTGGTTACCATTTCCAAGGGCTCTGAAAAGGATGATATGAGGAGATGCCTACATAGAGTGAACAAGGCTGTGAAAGAGACCGGGATTTGGGGTTAGATGGAGCCTGGTAAAGTCCCCCAAACTACGGCCCTTAGTCACACTGAGGGTCTGGAACCTACCTCACCCCAGAGGCTCAATCTGCAGCTAAACAATAGAGGAATGTAACTACTACTGAGGGAGTACATTTATGATAATCAACCATCTAAGATCCAGGGGGCAACAGTGACCCAAGGACAAAGTTAGAAGGGTTAAGAAAGAAGGGGAAATACAGGGAGGGGGTGGGATGGATGGCGGGATATGGAGGGGATCGCAATGACTGAGACTGATCAGAATGTGTACGGATCATGAGATGTAAAATTGATAATATTCTCTGTGAACCTTCACCCAATTCTGCCCCCCAATCTTTTCAAAATATGATATTATATATGAGTATTGAATACATCTGCACCTTACCCATTAACAAATGGGTCTTAGGAAAGGAAGTAAAAGTAGAAATAAGTTTGAGAACATGACACCTCTGTGGAGCAATTCTCCAAATGATAATATCTGTCCCTGGTTGCACATCATGGCCATATCTCAGGGCTTTCATAATGTGGTCACATTTTCTCTTCTCAAATCCCGACAGAATCCCAAACCCTCTGTCACTGTGTTGTGTTAGACTCATGGTGTCCCTCCCTGTAGGGCCCAGGAGAAGTGCCCCTGTGGGTTTCCAAAGTGATCAATGTTGAAGGAAGCACACTGTCTCATCGTTCTCCCATCGAGAAGCTGAACTTCTGTTAGGTTCACAGCCCAGCGCTCAGCCCACTGAGTGACCAGGGCTCCTTAATACTGGTAAGTGGATATTATTATTCTTGTTTCTCAGATGAAGAAACCGAGGAGATACATCTATTAATGTTTCCAAGTTTTCAGAGCGGGAAAGTGAGGCAGTAAGAATTAGAACTCAGGTCCATCAGTTCTACGGCCTCTGCCATGTCCAGTCCACCAAGCCTCCCTCCATAGAACATTCAATGTCACTGATTTTTTCCCCACTGATTGGAAAACTGAAACCAAGGAAGCCCCACGTACTAGAAAAAAGAAGCTGACCATAAAAACTCAGAGGAGACATTTTCTCTAATTCCTGTTACACTGAATGGAAGACAATGTTTTTCTGCTTTGGGTCATCTTTTGGCTGTCTCCTGTCTTCTGTTGATTATACTTTAAAGAACAATTTCTTACCTCTTTACTGGTGGGTTGCAGCCCATGCCAGGAAGTGAGTGGTTTTGGTTGTGTGTTTCCCCAGCAGCCTTGGTTCGAAGCACATTCAACAGGACATCCGAATCCTCTGGGGCCAGGACTTTGCTGGCAGAGGATGCCGGGGCAAGAATCTACTTCATGGGGAGGCAGAATGCACGTATCTCCCCATCGGCAGAGTCAGCCCAGACATGCAGTGTTCAACAAGCATTCTGCTTTCCATCTGCGCAAATGCGGCCATGAGGGGACTCTTGACCAGGTGCCAGGGCACACACCTGTGTGGTGCCCTGTTTGTCTCAGCAGTGCACAGTATGCTCCAGATCTGGGCCTAAGAATAATTACACTGTGGCTTTTAAAAGCCTCGAAACACAGATTTTAAGTCTGTGAAGACAAGCTTTTATAGTCAAATCACAGATTAAACTGAAATATAAACTTCAGAAAGTGTTTTCCACCTGTTTTAAGGTGAGTTTGCCAGTGACCTATCAGTATTACATAATCATCTGCCAGGTCATCACTGATTTGGTACAGCCCCAATAAGTCCATTTAGCTTAAGACAAATTAGTCTTAGAAGACTTCCAACCAGAATGCTCCTTAGAAGTGAGACTGCGAGACTGGCTGACTCACTGGAAACATGCCACCAGGAAAGGCCAATCCTTAGAAAAGGGCATTCTGCTTATTAAAGGAGAGGGACAGTGAAAAAGAGGCCAGCCCTCAGTGAGTGCAGATTGACATACTGGCTGCAACAGTAGGCTCAAGCAACCATCAGGGAGATGGTGCAGATTCGAGCAATGCTGCACTCTGCTGTGTAAGGTCTCCTCAAGTCGGGGTTGACTTGATGGTAATTCAGAAGACATTCCCGGTATAAATGCTATTCAATTTGAAGTGATCAGTAAAAACCAATAATGCAGCAACCAAAAAGAAAAAAAAGAAAAAAGGAAGCATTTTCAAAACAAACTTCTGCCTTTTGCTCTTGTTTGCTCATACCAAGGAAATACATTCTAAGGCCCCTAAAATTTACTCATTTGTTTATTTTTAGTGAGGCAAAATTCCACCTTGACTATAGAGACAGAAGACAGACCTATTTAGTGGTCCCATCTATAAATCCCAATGCACACTTTAACAACCAGAGCATCCAATCAGCCAGAACACTCCCCAAGACTCTGGAACCAGACTGACAGTTTCGGAAAGCTACCACCTGTCCCTCCATGGCTCGGGCGGAGGCTTAGAGCATCCTGTTCATTCAGGAGGAAGGGGCCCAGGAGCAAAATGACTGCACCACAGTGCCACGCAAAGTTAAACTCTAGCTTTTCCCTGGCACCAAGTGCTGTGTCTGCAAGATACCTCAAAATCTAGAGGAAACGTAAAACTTGTAGTCAGCCATTTGGATTTCTGTTCCACAAGACAACAAACACAGAGCTACTTATAACCATCTGAGTGACTTGCTAAGTCTTTTGACACTGTTAATGTATGCTGCCTCTCTTATCTCATCTAATGTTCTGATTATAAGTCACATACTGATGCCAACAGTTTCCGCTGCTGGTTGATGCAGGGAAGGGCTCTCCATTTTGAGTATTATGTGGGCGCTTGGCTTCCCCCTTTCGGTTTTGATCAGTGTTGATGCAGCAGGAAGAAAACAGAAAAAAATCTGACTCAAGTCAAAAGCTTTGCGATTGCATGCTCAGTTTTATAAAAGGCTGGGTAAAAGGTGGAGCTTATTGACTAACTATGATAACTTTGGTTTATAGGTGGATTTGAATTAATCACGATATTCTCTTTCTCCACATTGAAGACAGGCCACATACGATTCTAGTCTCCCCCTCTTCCTATCAACTCCTTTAAATCTCCACCAGGTTCTGTGCCTGAGAAAGTGCCTGAGATTTAGTTCTAGGTTCCATTAAAAAAAAAAAATCATTTGGTAATTTTTTAAATTTAGGAAATGTTTCCTCGGATTTGTTAAGATTAGTTAAAATATCTGGTTAGTTTCAGGAAATTGAAACTGCCTTTATCAGCAGCACTGAAAAAAATCTTAGCTTCGCTAAGAAGCACACTCACTCTATCTGGTTGAAGGAAGACCAGGAGAGCTCTGGAGATCTCCCCACCGCACGCACTTTGGACAGACCCTGTAAGCTTTCTTCTTGTCTTCACTTTTCCTTGATTAAAACAAAACAAAACACAGCAGTGCCGCTGTTCTGCCAGGTGTAGGAAGACTTTGGGGCGTGCAGATGATAACTTTAGCTCCCCCATAAATATGTATGCCTATGTGTGTGTTTTTAAGGCAGTGGTCCCTATATAACAGCAGCGATGTCATATGAAAAGTCATCACTCAATGTGTGTCTCAGAGGAGCTCTAAAACATTCAGGCTTATATATTAGCTATTGAAGACTAAATGCCTGTTCTGGAGAACCTGCCGGTCTGTGAAGAGTGCTTTTTCATGAATTGACAAGAGAAAGGTTGGCAGAGAGGGTACTTAAAAGACCAGAGGAGGCTGACATGGTTTATTATAGTGGCATTCATAGAAAATGCTTTTTTAAAGGTGAAATGCTGGAGACCTGAAGGAGTCTCATCAACAGTGGGCTTCAGAAAACCAAGTTTTGCTTTTGCACGGCACATTGAGTTATATATTTTAATAGCAGAAAATGCATAGGTGATTACATTTCAGCCTAGAGTGCTGGAAATTACGTTCATGGCTCCTGTAAGTAGCACGAGGAGTGGTACGCCTGATACCCTGACTCCTTCAGTGATAATTTATCCTAAAATTTTAATTTATTTGAAGTGTCTGATAAAAAAAGATACCAATAGGTTCTGGTGTTTTTTTTTTGCAGTATGCACTTTGTCACGATACATGTTCGGATGACAAGTCAGGAGGAGGATTTGAGTAAAATACTAACCATTCCACTGAGATAAGCTACTCCTATCTAGGCTCAGAGACAATGGAGCATACATTTCGAGGGTTCTTTGTTTCCTTATAGTATGCCAAAAAAAAAAAAGGTAAAATTCTAAGTGACGCTTTCAAAAGAACCCTTACTGAGGAGATGTACAGTGGTAAATTATTAAAGCGTATTTTGAATTAACTGTTTTATCTTCATGAAAAAAGTCTCCCCATTACCTAAATTGAGATCAAGGGAAGAGAGATAGTCTGTATGCAGGAGAAGCCACTTCACACACCACTCATCCCTGAGCTTTATTTTAGTTTTGATTAATTACTCACTGTGTATATCAGAATGTGTGTGTGTGCTTGAAAGAATGCTTATTAAAGGACTCTCAGATCACTTTTCTCAGGGACGCCCTTAGGGGAAAAGTGAAAAACAGTGCCTAAGAGGGTTATGAAAGGAAAACAGTAGTTGCTACGATTTCATATCACAATGAAATCACAATTTTACTCTCACAAACACATCTTTCTATTTCACCTTCACCCTTCTGTGAAGCTAGCCAGCAAAAAAACTCTTCTTGCCAGTACTGACTTGGTCAATTTCAACATGCGCAAAAGAAGACACGATCGCTTGTTTTCGACATAAAATGGATTCAGATCTAATCATCTGAATGTAAAACACCCTCACTGACAAATCACAGCAATTGTACACTCTGAAGAAGTAGGCAAGCCCCCCCTCATCTTCTACAAAGATTCGTTTTTAAGTCTTACGAGAGAACAATGTGAGAGTAAGTCAAGAAGTGTTGTTACTATAATTTCTGTTCATGTATGCACAGGTCTGTGCCATACAGAACACACTTAAACATGAAGCTGAGATCAGTGGATGGCTGCAGATAAGTTCTCTGAGTAAGAACGCTGGTCTCAGTCTCAATAAGGCGACTTCAAAAAAGAAGAAGGAAAAAAAGGTCCAATAAAAACAGAAGCTTCCCAGGGGAGGGGGAGGGCCAGTGAAATTCAAGGCAGTGAGGTCAGCTGGAAAGGTTATGGTGACCGTGCTTTGGAATTCCAAATGGTCATCTTGATAGAGTGCCTCAAAGGACACAGGACAATCACAGGGCTTATTATGAAGAACTTTTCAGGAAATAGAAAACTGGATTAGTGAGAAAAAGGCCAAGCAAGTTACACGGTGAAATTTATCCCCCATTACAACTAGACACCTGCTCATTCTTCAGGGGTAGCAATGGACATCCAACGGTAATTTCATCCAGAAATCTTACCTCATTCATCCTACAGCCTGATCTGGCCTTTCAGACTTGTTTTTGTTCCCCAAACTGAAAGAACATTTCGAAGGAACATAATTGAGTGACTCCCCGGAAGATGCCAAAACTGTCAATTGACATGCTTTCAATCAACCAAAACAACAACAAAAAACCTCACTGCCATGAAGCTGACCCATCGTGACCCTGTAACCCGGGGTAGAATTGCCTCTGTGGGTTTCTGAGACTGTAACTGTACAGGCGTTCAAAGTCTCATCCTTCTCCTGAGGGGCAGCTGTAGTTTCAAACCACTGACTTTGGGGTTAGCAGCCCAGCACAATAACCATTATACTACCAGGGCGCCTGGTATAAATCAAGGAGCTGAGCATTCTTTAGAGAAAGGTTAGGGAGATGGAAACAGGCCTAGATGGAGAGTACGTTGAAAAACAATAGATTCACATTTGATAGTTTTGTTTTCTAGACATGTCTATGATTCTGTAGCAATACTTTTGACTTACCCTGGTACACTGTGTTTGAGTAAAGGGGACCAAAAAGAAGTATGCTCAAGTAACTCAATATTTTTCCAATATAAAAACACTTGAGAAATTATTTCTAAATGTTGGCATTTTGTAGTTATTTCATAATTTTTAAAAGCTCTTTCCTTAAGGGAAATTTGGACTGCATTTTGTATTTAAAGAAAATGAAACAAAATAAGCACAAACCATCCATCAGGAAGTGGCAAGGACACTCACATAGCTCACTGAACTCAAAGCAACAGCTACTCTTTGAACGATTTGCTCTTAGCAGCTGGATCTTCTGGGCAAGCTACTTCAGAAACATCACGAGCAGGGCACATAGCAGATTTCCAATTTTAAATGCTTTTGTAGTTTCCTGGTAGAAGACACTTTTATTTTGCGGAAACCCTTTGGAATATGGTTTTAAATGAATCTGTCCGCAAGGTTCAAAAGCTTTAAATTACTAAGCCCTGCTTTCCATTGAGAAAACGCACTGAGCTATATCAAGGAGAGAGAGAAAAATAACCAGGTACAAGTTTAATTCTCAAAGGTTGCCATGTAAGAGCTGCTCAGAAGGATTAAGACTTCCGGAGAACAAGAGGGCTCCCAAACAAATCACTTCGGAAGTGGGGAAAACACACACACAACACTCTCTTGTGCTTGCCAGTCTGTGCTGGCAACATTTTGAGATTCTATATGTTGGAATCCTCGCGTTCTTCCTTTTTTTTTTCTGGTGGGGTTTTTACATTACCAGGTAAAGTATAAAAAGTAGATTAATTATACTTCTAGGAATCATTTACCTATAGCTGTTTCACTCGGATTAATAACATAAGTAAGGGCTACAGATACACAGCAGCTTAGTGCAAGTGGCTTATTTTGTCAAGACGAACAAGCAGTGTATTTAAAGGCGGCTTTCTGTCCCATTGGACAACCCTGAAGACATTTTTGTCGCGCGGACTTACCTTCTCCTTGTCTTTAAAGAGGCCGTCTGTTCTCTTGCTTGTTCAGAAATTCTGATCCACGTTGTCTCAGTAGAGCAGGGAACCTTGAATAAAGAAAACACAATTTCTAAACCAGAAGAAAACATTACTAGGTGTTCTATTTATATAAAAACTTTAGTTGTGAAATATTTAATAATTATTAGGTACATTTTAACAAGGGATTGCTGACAATTTTCAACAATTAAAAAGATTCTTAGTAAACATCAATGTGTTTGTGGGCTACCCGATTAATGTGTTATATAAAGTTTATTAATTATAATCTTTTGGAGTGTTCCCCAGTAGTTTAAAAGGTATATATTTATAATGATTATTTATGTTTTACAGAGATTAAAATGTATGCATAATGCAATTTTTTGTTTTTTTTATGAAGAGTGAAATACTTTATTTGCCATCTCTTGATCCTATCGAAAGCCCCTCCCATCCCTGCTCCTGTTGGAAACTCTGGTTCCAATTTTGAAAATTAGATGAAGTTACAAAGGTATCTCAGAATATAGGAGTGTATGGGCTACAACGTGAACTCAAAAATACTTGTTTCTGCTAATGATGAGGGAAAACAAAATCTGGCTTTCCTATTTCTGCCTTACACTTAGTTAATTTAAACAGCAATCGTGGCTAAAATGAATTAGTCCATTTAGTGCTCGACTCCTGAGAAGCAGGTTTTTAAAAGTTAGACGGCGAGCCCATACGTTCTGCTCTTTTTCTGTCCTTCTTTCTCAAAAACAGAAATGAAAAAGAAGCAGACATACATCTACCTGAGGTGTAGGCCCTGTTGACGATGAGATAATTTGTATCATTGTGAGAAAAAAGGAAGAGAAAGGAAGACCACCACCCTTTTCAGGAAGCTGGTGAATTTCTTTGTTTTCGATCCATTCTCCTGAACGTATTAGCGGGAATCACAGAGTGGAGAGGTTGGTCAAGAGTCGCAATAGAGGGTCCTCAGTAGAGACGATGAAGAGCGTCGTTTGAGAAGAAATCACTGGTTGGCAGTGTCATCGAATACAAATAGGTTTAAAAGAATGAGCATTGTTTGAAGATAATGGCTTTGACTTTGGAGGAACTTGTGACTTGTAAGACGAGATCCAACTCAGAGGAGGACAGTTAGATCACTGAAGCAGAGGGACAAGATTTGACAGAGCTGAAGGAGATGTTTTTGGTGATGGTTTTGCTTTCTGTTGCTTACAAAGGTGTCATCCTGTGTGTGTAATAAAATGAGGATGTAAGAGTATGGGGCCTGTGAGCAGGACAAGGTGGTAGATGTTAGAGAAAGCAGGTAAGGAGTGGTCCTTACAGTTAAAGGCAGGGGAGACATTTGGCTTGTGAAAGGGAGGTGCCATTTTCTGTGAGGCAGAAGAAGACTTTTGTAAAATGGAGATAGATGGATCTGGTGGCTTGAGAAGTTAGAACATGAAGGAAAGACTAGAGAGGCTTATTTGGAGGACATTTTTTCATGTTAAAAAATAAACAACCATCAACAAGCAAGTCAGTAGCCAGTGAAAGTGAACAGGACCGACAGCATGAATTGAGATGGGGCATTTTAAAGATTTTCCCCCCAAGAAAGTTTGCAACCGAGGTTTTGCCGGGCAGTGGGTATGGAAGAGAAAGTCGTTCTTAGAACAAGAATGTGTGGAGTGGACTCAATCACCTCCTGGAATGTTTTCCTACACAAACAGATCAGCCAACCCGTATGCAGTAAAACCAACAAGCATCCAGTTGACCTTGACTCTCACACTTCATGTGTATCACAGAGAAACTGTGCTCCATGTAGTTTTCACAGCCTTGTCTTTTGGAAGATTGCCAAACCTTTCTTTGGAGGGAATTCCGGGTAGACAAAAATTTACACCCTTTTCATTAGGAGTGGAATGCCCTCACTATGGGACACTGCGGGACTAATCCTTAATTATCCCAGTCTAACTCTCTGTCTAGGAGCCCTGAGACACTTGTAGTGGTTATGGGCTGGGCTGTGATCAGCATCGTTGGCACTTAGAAACCACCAGCAGCTCCGTGAGAGGAAGAGTGGCCTTTCTACTTGCAGCCACAGTTACATCGACACAATGACAGTGAGTTTAGTTGTAGGTTTAACTCCCTCTCTATTCATGCCTACATATACAAGGGGATTAAGGAGAACTCATAGAAAAGTAGAATTAAAAGATAATGGAATTTTCCCATGGACTTTTGGAAGTCTCTTTTTCTCTCTCTCTCTGTATATATATATTTTTTATTTGTTAAGAGATATATAACATATATAACATATTACAATATATAATTATATTATATCTATATCTCATAGATAGAATATAGGTTATATCTAGCTCTCTAAAATAGATATTTATCATATTACATATTATATCATCATTTATGTTGGTCTTAATTCTCATATTAGTTAATACAATCATTCCATAGAGGAGATACCTGAAATTGGACACTGTGTAGGCATGCTCAGTACTTTCATCTCAATCCTCCACAGTTCAGCTAGTCCTAGAATTCAGTTTTGCATTGTGACTACCCTTTAACAGCAAATAACTTCTAGAGATGAGCCCTAAGTGTGTCGCAGACCATCGAGAGATGCACGAACAAAAGTGAGGGGCACCCTGGAACTGGACATGGTCTTGAGGATGGAGAAGTAATTCAACTCCAGATCCAACTCTGGTATGTAGGAACCTATTCCCATGGATCAGAATGCTTTTCTTGAAAGGGGGAACATCATCTTTTGACCAAGGACGTAGGATGGAAACCATTCCGGCACTCATCTGCTGGGAAACGAACGTGAACACTGGAGTCAATGCTTGGGCACTTCAAAGAGCTACGAGAAACCCACGGGTTGGATGAGGTGTCCTAGGGTTTTCAGTTCATCTATGACAATCTCCTTCTTTACAATATGTATTTTAACTGCTGACAGATAGTAAGTTTCTAGCTCTGCTTTGGCCTTGAACTCAAGCACGGTTATTTCTTTCCACATGTAGCTGTTGACATGTAGCCTCCCTATACCTCCTATGCAACAAGTTCAATCAAGCATAGTTACAGCACCTGCAGAGTCAAAACCTACTTTTGTGACTTTTAGTGCTCTTTGTCCACCTCACATTTATAAGTTGCTTAATGTGCCTTCTAGAAGCCCTGCTGTTGGACTGCTAACTGCAAAGTCAGTAGTTTGAAACCACCAGACTCTGTGGGAGAAAGAGAGGGCTTTCTAATCCCATCAAGAGCCACTGTGTTAGAAACGCACAGGGACATTTGTACCCTGTCCTAAATGGTTGGCATCAGCTCAGTGATGGGGAGAGAGAAAATGTGCTTCCTGGAACCAAAATGCCCGAGAAGTAGTCTTGCCACCTGAAAGCTGTGTCTGAACAATCTTGAGAAAGACACTTAATTTCTCTATGCCTTCCTTAATTATCAGGCTTTAAACATGGGATGATAATGATATTTTCCAATGGATTTCTTATGCGGACAAAGCGAATTCTTATTTGTAACGCATGTAGAAGAGTGCTAGTTGATATTTAAAAACAATTTCTAATTCTGAATTTTAATTTTGTTTATATTTCTAAATGAAAATAAAGTAGTTTGTCGGGGTCAACTTAAACATTGTCAATAATAGGGACAAAATCTTGAGGGATAGTGGGAATTTTTTAAGTGAATGAATGTTTCTACTCACAAGCACTTCATGTACAACAGAACAAAATGCTGCTTGTAGCATCCTCAAAAACCCCTGCCATCATCGAGTTTCCTGTTGCAGCCACTCTATCAATCCTTCACATTGAAGGTCTTGCTCTCTTTTGCTGACCTTCTGCCATCTACTCTACCCCCATAATTGATGCAAGGCAGGTCAGACAGTGCCTCGCCCTTCTCTCTTCTAAAGTATTTTCTGGCTATACCTTTTCTTTGTTCTTTTGGCAGTCCATGGTATAGTTAATATTCTTTGTCAACAACATAATTTAAATGAATCAGTGTTTTTTGTTGTTGATCTAGAACCAATTAATTGGTTCTCCTAGAACTTTGTATTCTAGGACCAATTGGGTCTTCTAGAACCAAATAATTTCTTAACTAGTGTTGAACATCCTGAAACAAACACTACAGGATGAGAAACATGCATTGAAAATATGATTATGAAATCAAACCAAGCAGAGAAATATAATACTAGATTACCGCGACCAGTTTCCACTTGTAGAGTGATTATATTTTTCTTCATCCCTCTGTGTCCATGTAGTGAAAATGTCCAACACTTCCCACCAAGTTTCAAATTTATTTTGAAACAAAGTACAGTGAACAGAACAATAAGATGCAGATTCTTTCTGTGTAAACTGATTAGCATAATACCATGGACAAAACTATATGCAAGCAATTTAAATATGCCAATGAAAATAGACAAACAACATCACTCAAAGAAAGCTGCTGCCTTGCTCTTGAGATGGCAGTTCAGTCTTGTGGAAAAATTATTCAACCCTATTCTGCTCAGACCAGACAATTGCCTGCTATAAAAATTCAACTGAGACACGAGTTTGGTAATCTAGTGCAGGGAAGAATCTCAAAGTATACTTAAAATATATTTGATAATGGAATTTGTTAGTGAAGACAATATGGATCACTTGCAACCCCAAAGAGTGAGGATGTTGAGATGTAGAAGGCTACCATTCTTTCCACGCTATTATTGTAGATTGATATGGGGAACATTGATTACTTTATAAGAAGTACATAACATACAAGAGGAAGAAACAATTAAGAGGTCAGAAACGTTTTTAATATTTATAATGAGATAAGTGGGTAAAAGTGTGGTGAGACGTGTGAGCAAGATTGTGCTAGGAAATAAGTCAGAGTGGTGGCTTATGTAAAAACCAGGGACAAGGGAGCAATAAGAGATCTAAAATAGATGGCAAGGAGAGCGTAGAATGCCTGGTAGGGTTTGTTCAAGTGCAATGTAGCCAAGAGAAAGTATTGAGAATCGGATTAAGGTCAAACATGATAGTGGGAAAGGAGGAAAAGAAAAGAAAATAGAGGAATGAACAAGGTGGAAAAAGACATTTATAGAGGTACAAATATAGGAATGCAAATATGTAAATATATAAATAGAGATATAGGTGTGTGTACATATATTTAAATGTTAATTATTTAGGTAGTAGACAGGTGTTGAGTCTCTACTCAGGTACTCTCCTTAATGCAAGAACACTTTGTTCTAATAACCTGCCATTTTGTGATGATGTGTTAATCTGGGTTGACTAGAGAAACAAATCCAAAGACACTCATATGTGTGTAAGAAAGAACTTTATATCAAAGAGCAGTTGTATATTGAGACAACATCCCATCCCAGTCCAGATCAAGTCCATAAGTCCAATATTCTCCTATATGTTGATACTAGTCCATAAATTCCTCTTTAGACTCATGTAGCCATGTAATGACACTGAATGCAGGAAGATCACAGGCCAATGGGTGTAAAGCCTTGTGGATTCAGTGGTGGTGGAAGTATCTTAGAGCTGGCCTCCAGCTCAAAGGCTCTGACTACCTTCAGCCTAGCTCTATGTGGCTTGTCAACAGGAATGCGAAGCACAGAGTGTCTGTGTCCCATCTCCAGCGAGTTATTTATTTTCATAGCACCTCCAAATGAGGTCATCAAGTAGCAACTTGATTGACAGGCTAAACTCCATCTCTTCACTCTTAATAGTCTCAAGTTGGCACCAGATTATCTAACTACCACAGGTGCTCACCTTCCCAACACAATCAATGAAGTCAAAATGGGTGCATAAGCAAATGTGGTGAAGAAAGCTGATGGTGCCCGCCTATTTAAAGATATAGGGTCTGGGGTCTCAAAGGCTTGAAGTTAAGCAAGCGACCACATAGCAGAGAAGCAACAAGCTCACACAGAAGAAGCACATTTATTTTGTGTGATCATGAGGTGTCGAAGGGATCAGATATCAGGCATCAGAAGACCCCAAACAAACAAATATATTGATCCAAATGATGGGGTTGGAGAGGAGACCCAAAGCCCAACTGTAGACAATTGGACATCCCCTCACAGAAGGGTCACAAGGAAGGAACGAGTCATCCAAGGTGCAGGAAAGCACCGGTGGAACACACCACATTCCACTAATTCTTTCATGCTTCCTCCCCCCAACTATCATGACCCCACTTCTACCTTACAAATCCTGCTAGAGTGGAGCATGTGCACTGGTACATTTAAGAGCTCTCAACGCACAAAATCCAGGATAGAGAAACCCCTCAGGAATAGTAATGGGAGTAGCGATATTATGTGGGTAGGAGGAAGGTGTGGGGAGAAGTGGGAGAAACTGGGAACTGACAGCAATGATCAATGTATAACCCCCCCTCCTCCCACAGGATGAACAACAGAAACGTGGGCAAAGGGAGCCAGTGGATGGTGTAAGATATGAAAATATTAATAATATTTATAATTTATCAGGGGTCCATGAAGGGGGGAGGGGGAGAGAGGAGCTGAAACCAAGGGCTCAGTAGAAAGAAAATGTTTTGAAATTGATGATGGCAAGATATGTACAAATGTGTTTTATACAATTGATGTATGGATTGTTATAAGAGCTCTAAGATCCCCCAATGAAATGATTTATTACTAAGATAAGAACCACCTTCAAATTGTGCACAAGTGATTACTGCTACATGCAAAGAGAATACTTGATGACTGAAATGCCAAATTATTTGAAAAGTATCCACTTTCCCCCACCCCCCACTCCCCATACAAATAACAGCTACCCAGTTGATTCGGACTTGTAATGACCCTATAGAACAGGTTTTGTGGGTTTCCAAGACTGCAATTCTTTATGGGAGCAGAAAGCCTCTTAGTTCTCCTGCAGGGCAATATCTGGTCTCAAACTCCAGAGCATAGCCCACTACACGACCAGGGTTCCTTTGACAGGTGTAAGGATTAATTTATTTTTTGCCCCCCCCCCCCCATCTAATATGATTACATGCTTAATAGGTATCAGGTGGGAAATGCTTTAAGTTTTAGGGATATGAAGGAGGACACAAACAGACACAGCCTTTACCTGCAGGTAGCAGAGATGGATATTGATCAAATCATCACATAAATGGAGCTAGGTGAGAAGAGCTGAAGGCCACCGAGCAGAAGCAGGACCTGGAAAGGCTCTTTGAGGAAGCGGTATTTACCCAGGGGATCCGGAAGTTGACAGGGTTTGCCTACAGGACTGCGGCAAACGTTAGAAGGAGTGATCAATGGAGTGGAGGTCTTCCACAGAGAGAGCACCGCGTATGCAAAGACCCAATGGAGGGAGAGTTTGGAGAAATTTGCGATGGTTCAGAGTGGCAGCTCAGCGAGCTGGGAGCAGGGCTGCGAGAGCAGAGAACTGGCCAAAGTGGTGGTGTGGCTGGATCATGCGAAGCATGTTCATTTTTGTTCTGAGACCAAGGGGAGTCTTAGGAGCGGATGTCATCAGTAGAGCCACAGTCATATCTGTGCTTTGTGAGTATTACTCTGACTAAACCTTGGAAATTTGCCTGGGAAAAACAGGAAACGCCTTGGGAACGACTGGATAGCCAATAGCAGGAGCAACAGAATGGAAATAAAGAAAAGGCCAAAGCCTTGAGGTGAAGTTTGGTAAGTTCTTTGATTCCTTGACAGCTGCTTCCAAGGACATCGACTGTGGATCCAATTAAAATTAAATCCTTGACAACATCAATACTTTGTTTCTCAAAATTACGTATTGGTTCAGTTGTGAAGATTTTTGTTTTATGTTGACATGTTCATAAGAATGGCCATTCAAAACAAAACAACCCAAAACACTTCCTCATATGCAAAACATGTACAAAACAAAACAACGTATGGATATTTAATTTTATTTTTTAAAGGTCTTGTACCTTCTGAAGAAAAAGATATTTCTCTTAGAATTTCTAATTTGGCATTATCTTTTGGGCCATAGAAAGTCTTTTTTCCCCCTTCAAATTTATAGCTCATGTTCAATATTTTTGCTTTATTGTTCACTGTGCATTTAGAAAATGAAATGTATAATCACATGCATTATTGTGACATTCTTGTTCAAAGAAGTAAAATGTCAGTTCTTTCTATAGATTGTGTCTATATTTTAGACTCATTTAACACGTGACCTCCATGGGGCTTGAAATGCTTTGAAATTGTTTTGGTATTCTGTATCTTTTTATCAGAGAGAATTGCAGCCAATTGATTACTAATACAGTGGAGTTTGGGGGAGAAATATAGAGGCTATGCTATTACACACTATATAAACGAGAAAAATAGTATTTCGGCCTCTAAAAATAAGCTTTCTTTGTGACATATTGTCAATTATTATGTCCCTGTCATGAACTGTTTAAAACAAACACACAAAAAACTAAGCAAAACCTTTCACTCGATTCAAGGTAGAACCTGCTGAGACACAATTTCCCATGTGCCGGGGGCCAATGATAGACCGCGCACTCTTACGCTCAGTGGCATCGTAAACCAGGGGGGTCGGTCAGGAATCCCTCCCTGTGACATAATCTATGTTTGAAATGTGTCCGATAATTGGGGTAGTTCTGTATCTTTTTTGACAAAAAACACATATGTCTGGATCCAGGAGGAGAGGGGAAAAACATCCTGTAATCATTCTAGTGAGGTAAATTCAAAAGCAAATGGTCTCAAACTACCTTTTAAATGCATCTGCAGACTCATCTGGCTTAAAAAAAAAAGATAAGCAATTCAAAAATAAGTAGTGACAACCTCAATTTTGTTTTTTGTAACAAAGCTCTGACATATTTGTACGTGCAGTCTGATATGTGGTGTGCATCCTTAACAGAAATTGAGGGGGAGGGGGGCGCTGAAGGGGGGAAGGGTGAGGGGAGTTTAAAAGAGGAAGTTTCTTTGAAACTTAAATAAATAGAAGCCAAGAAGAACTTCCATGCCATGCTTCCAGTGCCATTTCAAAGCTCCAAATGCGATAAAACAAACAAACCATCCCTACATTTTGACCTAGATTACTGCTAAAACAAAGGTACATATTCGTAATTTACATGAAAAGCAATTAGGTCTGCTGCTGACAGCACTGTGAAAAATGTATCTGCTTAGAGCAAGCTTTTATATTTGGAAAAAAGGCTGGGAGGTTTTATCCCCCCTCCCACTCACGGCCCCCTCCCCCTTAGCCACTATCCACTTTGGGCCAGAAATCCTATTAAAAAATATCAACTGGGTTGGATGAAGGATTATGAATATTTGTTTAAAGTATTTTTCAAAATTATTCTCTTATTCACACTTGGAGCTCAAAATCTGACATTTAATGGTGATGTTTGGTATTTAAGAGATAGTTACAAAATGATCTATTTTCCGTTCTCTGTAATGATTTGTGAACAAGTTAGACTTTAGAAATACAAAGGGAAAATAAATTGGGAAAACCATGTTTGGGCATATTTGTAAAATATGGATTTGTTAGCCTAGACACCTATTTAGACTATTTATTCTAAAGAGCAAGCAATTTTTTTCTTTTCATTATTGCAAACTTTTATGCTGAATACAATGTTGATTCGTGTTCTTTTCACTAAACAAACACTTGGGGAAGGAAATAAGAGATTGACTAAAATATAAAACTTAAATATTATATTTTCCACTTTAATGTATTAAATCATACATGCATTTACCAAATATTCATTCTGCCTCTAGAACTCATGAGAACCTTCCTTAGTGATGGGACATAGTAGTTGATAAAGCAAGCTCTTTTCCAGCAGTCATAGAAGAAAGAATCTAGATTTACATTAAATTAATGGACAGATAAGTTATAATTACAAATTTTGGTAAGTTCTGAAATGGAAAAGAAAGTTGTTCTATGGGAGGTGTGTTAGTCTGGGTACTTTAGAGAAACAAATCCACAGAAACTCATGTATAAGAGAGAGTTTTATATAAAGGGTAAGTGCACATCAAGAAAACATCCTATCCCAGTGCTGTCCAAACCCACAAGTCCAACATTAACCCAATAACCCTTATGTCCAACACCAATCCACAAAGTCCTCCTCCATCTCACAAAACAGACGCAATGATGCCGACTGCAGGAGGAAAGCCGAGTCAGTGAACGTATACGCATCTCAGTGCTGGCAGGGGTCTCCACACGGGTACTCCAGCACCCAGGGCTGCATCAGGGTAGGTCCATGTGGCTTCTCCTCAGGGATGTCTTGCAGGAAGTAAGTCTTGCCAGCTGAGGCAAGGAATGAGCTAAGGTAGCCACAACTGGTCCGGCCATCACAAAACAAGAGACCCAAGAACTAGAAAGGCAAGGCTCACGGAGCCATTTATCCCTCCACCCTTGAATTAACCTTACATGTGTTTATTGGCCAGGTTGGCACAATAAACTTTAACTATCTCAGGAGGATAAAATAGTAGGTGTGTTCAAATTTGGGGGGCACTTTAAAAGGTTCTGTTGAGCTTTCAGTGAGCCAGGATTGGTAAGTCGGAGTACTTAGCTGGAGATGCAGGAGAGAGATGAGGTTGTTGGTTTCTTTACAGGTGGATAGTCTTGGGAGCTCTATGTTGCAATTCTACTCAGTCCTTGCAGTTGTTGTTAGGTGTCATCGAGTTGATTCTGACCTACAGGGACGATATGCACAACAGAAGGAAGCGCTGCCCTGGGCTGCGCCATCCTTATAATTGTCCCTATACCTGAACCCACTGCTGCAGCCATAGTGTCAACTCCCCTTGTGGAGGGCCTTCCTCTTTCCCACTGCCCACCACTTGTCCAAGCATGATATGCTACAAGGACTGGTCTCTCCTGACAATATGTCCAACGTATATAAGACAAAGTCTTGCCATCCTTGCCTCTAAGGAGCACTCTGCCTGCAGTTCTTCCAAGACAGATAGGTTTGCCCTTTAGCAGTCCATGGGACTCTCACTATTCTCCTCCATGTGTCAATAATTCAAGTGCATCAATAATTCTTTGGTCTTCTTTATTCAACTTCCACATGTATAGAGGGCAGTGGACAATACCATGGCTCTTACTCCTCAAAGTAATGTTCTTTTCCTTCAACACTCTAAAGTGGTCTTGTGCAGCAGATTTACCTAATGCAGCATGTCTTTTGATCTCTTGTCAGCTGCGTCCATGAGCATTGATTGTGGAGCAAAGCAATACAAAGTGATCGACAATTTCAAACTTTTCTCCATTTATCATGATGCTACCGGTTTGTCCAATTGAGAGGATTTTTGTCTTCCTTATGTTCAGTCATAATCCAAACTGAAGGCTGAAACATTTGATCTTCATCAGCAAGCGTTTCAAGACCATCTCATTTCGGCAAGCAAGGTTGGTCACCTGTGTAACACAGGCTATTCATAAGCTCCTCCGATCTCAATGCTACTTTCTTCTTGATATAATCCAGTTCTCTGATGATTTGCTCAACATGTAGAGTGAACAAATATGGTGAGGTGATTCAACCTTTAAGCACACCTTTCCTGATTTTAAACCATGCACTATTCCCTTGTTCTGCTCACACAACCGCAAAATGGCACGCCAAAGAATCCTTTCCAAAATTACTCAAGGCACACATACCTCTTGATCCATGTACAAGTTCAGAATGAACACAACGAAGTGTTCTGTAACTCTTAGTCTTCACAAGGTTCTCCGCAGTTTATTATGGTCCACATATACAAATGCCTTTGCATAGTCAATGAAACACAAGTAAACATCTTTCTGGTATTCTCTGTTCTGAGCCAAGATCCATCTGCCATTAGAAATGATATCCCTTGTTTCAATCCTCTTCTGAACCTAGCCTGAGCTTCTGGAAGTTCTCTGTCAATGTACTGCTACAAACATTGTTGGGTGATCTTACGTAAAATTTTATTTGCATGTGATGCCAATGATAACATTCTGTAGTTGGAGCATTCCGTTGGGCTATTTTTCTTTGGAATATGCACAAATATGGATCTCCAGTCAGTTGGCCAATTAACTGTCTTCCAAATTTCCTGGCACAGATAAGTGAGTGCTTCTTTAGGTTTCTGAAACATGTCAATGGACTTCCATCAATTCCTGGAGACTTGTTTTTGACTAATGCATTGAGTGCAGTTTGAACTTTTTCTTTCAGCACCATTGGTTCTTGCTCACATGGCCCTTCCTGAAATGGTGGAATGTCGACTACTTCTTTTTAGTATAGTGATTCTATGTCTTCTTTCTATCTTCTCGATGCTTCCTGTATCCTTCAATATTTTGCCCACAGAATCCTTCAAGATTGCAACTCGAGGCTTGAATTTTTTTTCTTGAGTTCTTTTCGTTCCCAATATGCTGCAGGTGTCCTTCTCTCTTGGTTTTCCAGTTCTAGGTCTTTGCATATTTCATTATAATATTTGGCCTTGTCTTCTTATGCTGCCCTTTGAAATTTTCTATTCGGCTCTTTGACTTCATCCTTTCTTCCATTTGGTTTAGCTACTCTATGAGTAAGTGCAAATTTCAGACTCTTCTGACATCCATTTTGACCTCCTTTCCTGGCTTTTTAATGAACTTTTGCTTTCTTCATGAGTGATGGTCTTGATGTTCTCCCTCAACTAATAAGATCTCCTCTCATTAGTGTTCAATGTGTTAAATCTGTTTTTGAGATGTTCTTAAAATTCAAGTGGGATACAAAGAACATGCAAAATCAATCATGAAGTATAACGCTGCCTGTGATATCTACCTTGAAGGAAATCCAATCAAGACAATTGTTATTCAAATTCATGCACCAACCACTAAAGCCAATGATGAAGAAATTCAAGAATTCTACCACTGACTTCAGTCAGAAATTGATCACACTTGAAATCAAGATGCATTGATAATATTGGTGATTGGAATGCAAAAGTTGGAAACAAAGAGGAAGAAACGGTAGTCGGAAAACATTATCTGGCCTTTTGGAGTTAGAGATTCTTGCCTCTGTGCCATGAGTAGATAAAGATTTTTTTAAAACCTCACTAACTCATGGTGGCCATATAGGGCATGGCAGAACTTCTGTGTGGGTTTATGAGACTGTAATTCTTTATGAGAGCAGAAAGCCTCATCTTTTTTTTTTTACCCCTGAGGAGCCACTGGTGGTTTAGAGCTTCTTATCTCGAGGTCAGCAGCCCAACATATAACCACTATGCCTCTAGGCCTCCAGAGATACAGAGAGCTACATAGAAATAGACATAGAGATAGATAACAATATAGAGAGCTACACAGAAATAGACATAGAAATCGATAACAATACAGAGACCTACACAGAAATAGACATAGAGATAGATAACAATATAGAGAGCTACATAGAAATAGACATAGAGATAGATAACAATATAAATAACTACAAAGAAATAGACAGAGATTGATAATAATACAGACAACCACACAGAAATAGACATAGCTTGATAACAATATAGAGAGCTGCTATGGAATTGACTCCAAATCATGACAGTCTTATGCACATCAGAACTACATGTTGCCAGGCTCTGACTCATCCTCATGTTTGCCCACCTCTTTAGCTTAGTTGTTGTGGCTATTGTGCCTCTCCAGCTCACAAAGGGTCAAAGGGTCTCCCTCACCAAACATGAATGATATCACCCATTAGCAACTGATCCCTCCTGATGACAGGTCCAAAGCAAGCAAGTTGGCCAGGGTCTGGGTGTGATTAATGATGTTTTCACTGGGGGAAACCAGTGAGCAGAGACCACGGACCTTTCTTCTGAAGCCGTCATAGTCTACAAGGTCCACTGAAATCTGTTCTCCAGGCCTGACCCTGCTGATATTGGAAACGCCAGCGGCAGAGCTTCCAGGGTCAGAGACTTGGAAACCACCACATGACAACCGACTGCTAGGGGTTGCCTGCAATGATGAAAACGGTTCAGTCCGCTTGCAACCGATGGGCTGCTAAGTCTGACGCGATGAAGCAGGACGAGCAAACTACATTTTCATTCTACTATGATTTTCTGAAATAGAAATGAGTAGACAGTTTTGGTGGTGGAAAGTTTAGTTATCTGAGAGGTCAGTCTTACTTTGGCGGTGTAGTCTCATAACACAAACAGACAAGCGGTGTCAGTGAAAACCCCTGAAGAACAGTCTATGCAGCTGAATTAAGCAGGATCTAAACCTTTAGTAAAGCGATTACCTATAAAGTTAGGACGGAAACATCCACGTTGTTGAACTCGAGCTGCTGTGGTTTTTTGCCCTCCGTTCGATTTCAATGGCTGGCAACACCCGACATAGAGTAGGGTTTCCCGAGACTGTAATTGATGAGAGCAGACTGCCAGATCCTTTCTCCTGTAGAACTGCTGGATGGATTCAGACCCCCAGTGCTTTGGCTAGCAGCCAAGTGCTCAGCCATTGCTGATTATATCTCCTGTGACTTTTCTCACGTGGACAGTGAGCAAGCGAGGGAAGAGAAGAAGCTTTGCCAGTGTCATGGGGTCTCAAGAGCAAGCCCAGGAAACAGTGACAGGATATGACAGGTTAGCTCAGTGGGGGCTTGCTCTTGTTTCATTGAGTTCTACATGGAACTGGAGAGAGGTGGGCTAGAACTTCTAGGTGTGGCATGGGAGTGGAATTGCTACCAGAGGCAGGTTACAGAGGCAGTGGATTGTTTCATGTGGCTGTTCTAGCCAAAGTCACTGACTCCCACCAAAAGACCTTCCTGCATGGTCTGGTAAGAAGGTGGGGAAGATAGGATTCTCCTTGAGTAATTTTGAAAAGGATTCTCTGGAGTGCCATTTTGCTGTGTATACGTGCAGGAGGAGGGGTCTCATTATCAGCAAGTGTCAGGCGTGGAGCGTGTCCTATGGAGCCAAGATCCTTGAGCAGTTAATCTCCTGGATCCAGATGACCGCTCTGCCATCAGAGGAGCAGCAACAGAACAGGAGCCAGGGCATGGAACCGAGGTATGGGCTTCCCAACCCACTGAGCAAGTGAAGTTGAGTGCTTTTGTGCAGGAGGCTGGCTTGAGGAGTGGGGTCCCTCTAGGCATTTAATAAGGGAAGTTGGACTTAAAGACCCACAGAAGTATAGCTGAGTGCCATCAGGCTGAGGCTTACTGGACTGGGGTGCCTCGGGGCGCTTAATTCAGGGAGCTGGGCTTGGTGACCCATGGAGCTTGAGTTGAATGCCTTCAAGTTGAGGCTTACAGCAGAGGGGTATGTCCCTTTGGGCATTTATTGGCACACTTGACACTTTGTACCATGTCCTGGTAAATAGCCACACTGAGCATTTCTCACTAAAGGGAAGGATCACTATTATCATTAAAAAGGCTACTAGCTGAGGCAACAGAACCAAGACGTGCCATCACGGTCTGTGATGAACTTGTTTCACGTCACCTCACTGACAGAGACAATTTTGACAACGTAGTCCTGGGGGCTGGCAGACGTGTGAGAGTAAGTCAAAAAGTATTTCTTCAAGGATTCCAGTTAAATGTACATGTAACATATATATTATGTTTATTGTATCATATATAATAATATATGCATGCGATTATTCCTGACAAAAGGTGTTCACACATATCTCAGTAGTCAGTGGACAGCTACACACGCGTTTCTCAGTTATGCACTTGTTTTCTCCTGGTTCAGGGGACTTCAACACAAAGGAATAGTGGGGATCTTGGGGCCAGCTAAATTCAAGGTTGGCTCAGAAGGTTATAGCAACTCTTTTTGGAGATTCTAAGAGGGTAACCTTGATAGATTTTTCTCAAAGGACACAGATATTTATGGGGGCTTATTAGGAGAACTTTTAAGAAAACTGAGGTAGTGAGTTTACTGTGCCAACCTGGCCGATAAACACATGTGGGGTTAATTGAAGGGCGGAGGGATAAATGGCTCAGATGAGCCTCACCTTTCTAGTTCTGGGGTCTCTTGTTTTGTGATGGTCGCACCAGGGTGTAACTGCCTTAACAGTTCCCTGCTTCAGCTGGCAAGGTTCACTTTCTGAAAGACATCCCTGAGGAGAAGCCACATGGACCTACCCTGATGCAGCCCTGGGTGCTGGAGCAGCCGTGTGGAGACCGCTGCCAGCGCTGAGATGCTCACACATTCATTAACTTGACTTTCCTCCTGCGGTCGGCATCATTGCCTCTGTTTTGTGAGATGGAGGAGGACTTTGTGGATTGGTGTGGGACATATGGGTAAATGTTGGACTTGTGGGCTTGGGCAGCACTGGGTTGGAATGTTTTCTTGATGTGCACTTAACCTTAATATAAAACTCTCTCTTATACATGAGTTTCTGTGGTGTTTCTCTAAAGCACCCAGACTAACACAAAAACTAAGAAGTGCACAGGTGACCACACGACCAGGTGCGTTTGCACAGAGGCATCTTTGCTCACACCGCAAGGCGCCTGCTCCTTCTTTGAGAAAAGCAAGGGCTGCCCCGTGAGGATTTTGTTGGGACACCTCACCTCATTGCCCCTCTAGCCCTGATCTTGCTCTTCAGATTTCTCTGCGTTCTCAAACTCAAAGCATGCTGAAGAGCGACAGGAGCGGAGACCCTCAAGGATGGCCAACCTGCCGCTCTGGTATGGTGTGCGAAGAAGAGCGCAGAATTCTTCCAGAAGGGTTGGAGAGATAGAGACAGCACCTTCAAGACTGCATAGATTTCGATGGAGAATATGTTGAAAAGTAGTAGCTTCACCTGATTTCTGCTGTTATTATTTTTGTTTAGTAAAGTGTCTGTGCATGTGTAGCAATACTTTGGGACTTGCACCTCTATGTGTGCCACGGTCTGGAGACTTGCCATGTTCTCATTTGGCCAACTTGGGCCATGTTCCTCATTTTCTGAAGTGTCTGTGCATTTTATAATGGCATGGAGATAAAATGCCATAGGAAAATTAAAATTTAAAATTAACTTATTTAGAATTAAATGAGATAGTAACATAATTTCTGGCACTAGTTCATAGCTCAGTAGATATCAGTTGTTAATATTATATCTCAAAATACATGGTAAAATGTGATTCCTGGTTCTTAACTCATAAAGCTGTAAAATAGGAAGATACACCAGACTATTATGCCAGTGGTCTTTGTAAGTGTAGATAGTGGAAGACCACTTTGTCAATGTGAGGTATTCTTAACAGTACAATGGAAGACTTCATCTCAGCTAGATAAATATTATTATCCATGTTATATAAGCATCAGAGGGAAGCATGGTGCTTAAATGACTTGTCAAAGAAAGTCAGAGTGTGAGATTAGTGTGCTGGCTCTTCTAGCTCCCGGGAGCACTGTGAGGGAAAGGTGCTCTGAGGCCAATCATCCCCATCCAGCCAAATCATTTCAAATGCTCCAAAGGGTCATAACTCAGCCAATTCCTTTCTTCGTTTACATTTCCCTTCCAGCTCAGTTCAGAACTTCAAATTCAGGAAGTAGATAAGAATATACAAAGGACCACACCTTTGTGTGATTATAACAAAAGGAACAAAGAGAGAATAGAATATCACCCTCACTGCCATCCAGTGGGTTCTGACTCATAGTGACCCTGTAGGAGAGAGTAGAACTGTGCCTATGGGCTTCAGGGACGGTAAGTATTTACTGGAGTGAAAAGCTTCATCTTTTTTCCCCACAGCGCCTCTGTGGTTTTGAACAGCAGACCTTAGAGTTAGCGGCCCCTCTATAATACCGGAACTCCTGGTGAGATGGTGGTATTGGCTCCTCTGGGTAAATGAGAACAGAAAGTGGGAAGTTTAAGAATTCCTTTCCAGAACATTATGAGGTGACCAGGAGAAAGTTCAATCTCACAGAATAGGTATTGATGATGATTAGAAATTGAAATAATCATACCATACTGGAATAGAAATAAACAGTAATTTATCTGAATGTACAAAGCAAATAACCACTCAAAAGTGGAGTTTCCTTAATGTTTGTCACTTCATTTCCAGGTCCAAAGAAACAAACTGCCCCTCTTCCTGCTTCACCACCAATGTCCTGTGGTTTGAATTATGATTTGATATAAATACCATAAGCTACTGATCTTTCGGGGGGTTTAAGCTCTGTTGTTCAGTAGCTTTAAGACTTTTGCCCTGTTTCTCTCTCTAAAGACATTACAAATAAATCATAAACTGTGGCTTTAGTTTATAAGATATCAAGAGAAAGTGTCTTAGTCAATCTGCCTGGAAATGCTCCTGGGCTTAGGGGAAGTTCCGGTAGGAGCTGTGAAGTAAGTTTGTTATGCAGATCAATACCACGACAATTTACAAGATTGCATTCTCATGATCCTCCTGTGAAATATGTAATAACCAGGAGAAAGATTCATAAAGTAGACTGTATCTCCACTTAATCCTGTGTGCCGACATCGTGGGAATCTGTATTTTATAACGCCGATGCCATTAAATTAATGAACAAAGAGGTTATTGAAAAAAGAAGTGATTTTTGAAAATCACAATCTTCTTTCTAAATGCAACAGGCTACATATTATACACAAACATAATACAGTGTTTTGTCTTTTGCTATCACACTAATTTTATTTCCTATGCAAAACTCAATCCAGGAAAAAGTTCATTTTATCATGTGTAACAGGCAAGCTAATTTGGTTGAAGATGAAAAAATAAACAAACCTCTCAACCAACCCTTGTAGGTAATCCACAAAATTCCCTTATGTCTGTCTTTGAGTGCGGAGCCTTGGTGGGGTAGTGGTCGCTCATTGGGCTCCTTCCTCAAGGTCAGCAGTTTGAAACCACTAGCCACCTCCCTGGGAGAAAGGTGGGGCTTTCTATTCCCTAAAAGAATGACAATGGACACTCACAGGGCAATTCTACCCTGTCCTAAGGCGTCACCATGAGTCAGACTTGACTCAATGGCAGCGGGTTTGCTTGGTTTTGTTGTCTTTTGGAAGCACATGCTGAAGCCGAGATCTAGCCAGGGCCAAGGAACCTGGGAGCCGACTGACTGTCGGGGGAGCAGAGGTTGCTGGCTGAGAGCCGCTGGGGAGCAGGACTGGCCCTGAGGGGAAGAGGCTGAAACCTGCTGAATCGCCAACCCTCTCTGTGGCCTACAGCTGACAGGAGAAAGAAGGCTCTGAATTTGCATATAGCATTAACTGGAAGAGAAACAATGCGGGGATATTTGGAGGATTCTATGACATTTGGAACATATTTTTCCGAATAAATCCAGAAAATTACAAAAGGTCCCAAATTGCAAGTCTATGTTGTAAATTGTAGCTTAATTAATAGTTTTCAGATTGACCTTCCAAATGAATGTTAGCTTTTTAATGTTTTTCAAACAAAATCAAACAGTGCAAAAAAATGGTCTAAAATGAACACTGATAACAAATCTCAAGGTCTGTTTCTTTTTTGAATTTTAAAAGAAGAGTCCATTTAATTTTTATGAACTCATGGCTTATGGTCATCTAAGAGAAACTATTACTAGTCTCTGATGCTATTGTTTAATGACATTACGGCTCTACTTTGGACTCCATCACATATTTCTAATGTTCCGTTAAGCAAGTAAGAGTTGTCTGTGGAGACATTAGCTTGGCTGATGGATCTTATCACGTTCTCTCGTTACAACTCTATCCGGTAATGGCCCTGCTCTTAGAAGCCCCACTGAAGCGGGGGAAAGTGCGCTCACACCAGACGCAGGGGCCTTCCCGGGCGACAGCTACAGGAGGGTGGGTGCAGAGCAGTGGTAAAAGCTGGCTTCACCATTACAGTCTTAGGCGGAAACTTAACAACAATACACCATGCTAATCAGGAAGTGGATGAGAAGGTCTATAATTAAGTATGCTTTTTAAACAGGAGGGCAACACTGACTGTTGCTGAAACTTCTGTGGCTCAGAAAGCCTCAGGTGCCTCAATTATTTTAACACCAAGACAATCTTGAGAAAGCGTGCTGATCAGAAAGGAAACTAGGAAAGAGATAGGATAATATTGCGTTTTATGTAATAGTCTCACTTAGTGCTTTGCCTATTTCAGTTGTCTGCGTCATAAAAAAGCATGCATGTCCTGAACGTGGGGTAAAAGGAAAACAAACAAGCAAAAAAACCTATCCAATACACCTTACAATAAACTGAGCTATTTACCAGTGAGGAATCTTTAATCGCTCGCCTATTCTAAGTGGCTATAAATGTCAGTTCCCCAAAATGATCAATGAAAGCTAATGGATTTACCAAACTGATCTTTGATACAAGTCTGCTCTACATGATTATGCCACTAGATGTTAACGCACAAACCATGTATTTCTAAAATAATGAAGGTTTCCTCTCACAAATTAGAGTCAGTATTTAACTAAAATGGCCACCATCACAAGTTAAAATTATGAATTTAGAAAAATGTAAGGCAATGACATTACTAGAGCTTTGAACACCTGCAGAACAAGGACTGTGGTAGGTGATAGCTGCCATTTTAGGAAATCCAATTGGAAGTCCAAGTGGAGGAAAACAAAGATGTTCCACAAGATATTTTTAAGGATGCCTTTTATCCAACACCCCCCCCCCCTCCATATTCACAGTCTAACAAGCTGATAGGGGACTTGAGGGAGCATAAGACCACCTGGCTTCCATTACGAAGGTGCATCTTCAGTCCTCATTGACAACTAAACACGCTTTCTAGAGGGCGGGGGGCAGCTGGATATGGCCCCAGAGAAGGAAGGCCTGACTCACATGCCAGCACCAGACACAGCTCTTGACATGAGGTGACACTGTGAACGCTGGTCCTCGTTCTAGTGACCAAGTACAAAGAAGTAGCGTGGGAGATGAGATACGAGGGAATGCTTTCTTCCAACGCCTTTCATAATGCAATGTACACATTTTGTCAAGGAAATTGTGTTAGTTTTCTGAGGCTACTGTATGTAACACATTGTCCCAATCAGAGGGGCTCTAAACAACAAAAATTTGTTCTTTGCAGTTCTGGAGGCTGGAGACCCAAATTCCGTGTATCGGCGAGGCCACCCTCTCCCTGGAGACTGCAGGAAGGATCCTTCCTCATCGATTTCAGCTTGGGGCAGTGCCAGTAAATCGCTGGCTGTGGCAACAGCATAGCTCCATTCAGCTTCCCTCACATCGCTCTGTGTCTGTTCTTTTCTTACAAGGATACCAGCCATGGCAGATTCTTACTTACCCATGCCAGGATGACCTCACGTGAATTTAGCTAATTACATCTGCAAAAGATCTTATTTCCACATAAGATGCTAAGGCATGGGACTTCAACAAATCTTCTTGGGTGCGTGGGGGGGTCATGATGCAACCCATATCAATGTGTACAAGAGTTCCAAATTAAAAGGTGTGTATGTGTGTGTGATGTGCTGTGAGACATGGTGTGTGTGTGTGTGTATGTGTGTGTGTGTGTGGTGTGTTCCTTAACTTAAAAAACTCAATCTCATTTTGATTATTCACGACTACCTTCCCTCTGAACCTAGACTTTGTTTTTATAGCAAATACAGCTGCGATGGACTTATTTGCCTTGATGAACTTTATCATTAATTAAACACTTTGTTAATCTCTCGGCATGTCACTTGGATAGATTGACCCCTTCGAGGTGGGTTTTTGGTCCCATGGCCTGCTCTCTGGAGCTTGGAGACTTCTACAAGGACCTGGCCCTCCGGAGCACACCTCATTAGGCCTGGCTGCCTCGGGTTTAGCGAGGCTCAACGCTTCCCAAGTGCCCCATCCACACCACAGCAAACCTATTTGTTTTGTTTCTCATCTCACCATCAGCTCGCCTGTGCCTTCCAACATGACAATTGGCTCATTTAATAAATCTAATGGAGCCCCCGGTGCCGCCGGGAGGGAGCTGGTGGAAGGGTCCCTCCATCGCTGCTGGGTTCTTTCATTCCCTCCCAGGATTCTTCAGCCAGAAGATTTCATTTTTAATGATTCCTTTTGAGAAGAAATAGTTAACTTCTATTTCTAAAGTGACAAATACGCTTCATGCTTGGAGACAACTGTGATCAAAGGTGGTGGTCACTTAGAGAGCACTGGAGAAAATTGGCAGTCTTGTCTAGGATTTGGGGGACAAGGTTTTAAGAGTGATTAGTGAAAAATAAGAGTGATTAGTGATGTAGCCAGACTGTGAAAGAAGTCAAACATCTCTGGACAGGCTCTATTTAATAGAAAGGAAGCTAACGGTAAATTTTTTGCCCAGTGTGTTTGGATATTAGCTTCTCATTGTACTACTTTTAGAGTATCAAAATATTCAAGATTTTATTTGGGATATATTGTTGCTATTGTTAGCTGATGTTGACCTAGTGCTCCAATACGTGGTGACCCCATACACAGGGGATGAGATTGTTGTGGCTGTTTTTTTGGAAGCAGACAACTAGGTCCATCTTCCTAATCTGTCTTAGTCAGGAAGCTCAGCTGAACCCTTTCCAGCACGCCAACAACACACAAGCGTTACTATATGCCCTTGGGGTGTATTGGTTAGGAATCAAACCTGTGTCTCTGTCGTGGAAGGCAAGAGCCCTACTACTGATGTACTCCTGTCCCCTGTAGAATACTTCACTCACAGAGAAAGGGTAGGTCCTTTTATAAAATGAAAATCCAATTTTAGATAAAATTTGGGTTACAGTGGTTAGACTCAAAGTGTGGCGTGAATTGTATGCATGCCACCCACAGATGCTGATCCAGTAGATTCTCTCTGAGCCTCACAGTGGAGTGTTACTTCTAGGATGGTCCCTTCTCCAGCATGAGGAAAGGGAGCAGGGAGTCATAGGCAGTCGAGAAAGTAATGGGCAAGAACTCTCAAGAAACCAGCGTTGGGACAAGTAAAAGTGTTCAGTGAATCTAAGAAAAATTGGGGGGAAATTTCAAAAAATTCAAACTGTTACAAAAGAAACCTCTGTTCTTTTGTAACTGAAACTGTTCTTTGGTGACAGCTGGAGCCTGCATGGAACAGAGGGCACATGGGCTGCTAAGAGCAGAGCCTCCTGAAAACACTAATTGGAGATGGAAACATTTGATTTTTAAGGGCTAAGGAAAAAAAAAAAGAACGCAGCATTATTATTGCAGCTATGGTTTGGGCACTTGTACATTATAAAAAGGCTTTATTGCCGGGATAGTAACAGTCTTGTATTATAAAGCAAAGTGCTAGGCTGAGAGAGAAAAGTTGTGGATATAGTTATAGAATCAAACATACTTATTGCTCTTCTTTCTTTCTTTTTTAAAATTACTACCAATCACATGAGAAGAAAAGTGAGAACTCTGATATCATGAACAAGTAAATTGGTGAGGGAGAAAGAAAGGGTTATTTGAAAGGCAAGTGTGGTAGTTACATAATCTCCTGTCAACTTGCAAAGGGGTGGAGTTTAGCCTGTCAATCAGGTCGCAGCTTGGTAACCTCATTTGGAGGCACCACAGAGATAAATTGCTCACTGGAGGCCAGACACACTCACACTCCCTGCTTTGTCTTCACGTTGAAGCTAGGCTGATGGAATATGGAGCTGTGCACAAGGAGCTATGCTGATGGCAGTCAGAGCCTTGGAGCTGGAGGAGCCACATGGAGACCAACGTCAGTGCTAAGATGCTTCCACCGCCACTGGATCCATAATACTTCCTACCCACTGGCCTGTGATCTTCCTCCACTCAGTGTCATTGCATATGTTGTGTGAATCTGAAGAGGAATTTACAGACTGGTAACAGACATATGGTCTAATATTGGATTTATGGACTTGCCCTGCACTGTGCTGGGATGTTTTCTTAATGTACAATTGATCTTTGATAGAAGGCTATTTCCTATACATATGTGAGTCTCCCTGGATTTGTTTCTCTAGGTGACCCAGATTAACACAGCAAGGATACCTAAAATAAGATGAAGGTGTAAGGTGAGACATTACTAATGAGATAATTGCTCCCAAAGAGAAAAGTTAATGTCTGTGTATGCTTGCTGCAGGAACATTTGTGAAAATAAACAAACAAACAAACATAAAACCAACATAAACAAATAGAACAGATAGCTTTTTATATGTCATCCCAAAGTTCCTGTAGTCATGGTATATCTCCTTTAAATTATTCCCCATATTCCAAATCCTAATGAAACTCCTCCATATCCCATAATCCTGGCAAGGATCATCCTTATCCTATGTTAGAAACACCACAGCGGCAGCAGTTCTCTTTGTGGTTGTTCAATTGCTCACCTAATGTGAGTAAGACTGTGTCTCAGGAGTTCAGAAACAATGACTTCTAGAAACTCAAATAACCCAAAGAATATTGCCCTGTGTTACCTCTTCCTGGGCGTGGTGCATGAGATTCATGCTACTGAGGGGTTCAGTGGTTAGCTTTTATCCCAGCATGTGCCTGGATGGGAGAAAGATGGGACTGTCTACTCCATCAAGAGTTATAGTCTTAGAAACCCACAGGGGAAGTCCAGCTCTGCCCTAGGGTTGGTGGCGGTGAATCTGAACTGACTCAATGGCAGTGAGTTGGTTGGTTGGTTTTGTACCTGGTTGAAAGTGTAAGTAAGGGTGGAGTCAAACCCACCAATCAGGTCACAGTTTGATGAAGCCTCCTTGGGCATGTGGCTCTTTTATAAGAGAGCCACTGGGAGCACTTTTTTCTCGCTCTCTTGCTTTATCTTCCTGCTTACTTGGATTCTGTCTCTGCCTCCAGAGATAGACTCATGTAGGCCCCACCCTAGGAGCTCGTGGTGCCATCTTCCCACCACTTGGGATTCACACACCTCTGCACCGACCTGCCTGTGACATGCCTGCTTCTTGCTTCACCTTTCTGCTTCATTGACCTACAGCTATGTGAGTCTGAAGAGGGCTCTGGCCAGCATCAGACCCATGGGCTAGAGTTGGACTGGTTGGGACGCCTTCTTTATATAAAATTACTTTTTGATATAAAGCTCTTTCTTACACACAGAGACATGTCACTGTTTTTTTCCTCTTGATAACCCAGTCTAACACAGGTAGCTTCAAAGAGTGCGTGGAAGAATGGATTTAAAGCCCCTTTTACTGCCCCCCCCCCACCCCCACACACACACACTTTGATTTGAGTAGAGGTGCTACTGCGATGCTTTGGGACTGGACTTTCAAAAAAGGGTTAGGGCTAGAGGTATGCATTTGAGAATCATTCAAGTATAGGCAGTAATTTGTAGAAGAGAATGAGAAGATTTTTCTTGGGAGAATGTAAACGTTAATATGGAACATATGAGATATACCAAAAAAAACAAACAAAAAAGCAGAAAAAAGCTCTGCTTGACAGAGCTTTTGTAGTACAATGTATTCCTGCTAGGCCAGCAGCCAGCAACTTGCTCTGAGCTAGTGCACACAGTGGCATTGCACGGGAAGGTTCTCTCTGGTCACAGTGAATTTTTTCGTAAAGGCAGTTTCACGCTAACCTCCTTTTTGTGATGGCCGATTTAAGAGAACAGCATGCGGCTGTGAAATTGTGTTTCCTGCTCGGGAAAAGTGCCACAGAAAATGCTGTGATGTGGAACACAGCTTACAAGAACAGAGCTACAGGAAAAACTCAAGTGTACAAATGGTTTTCAAGTTTCTAAATAGGTGAAATGTTGATTGATGACAAACCTCATTCTGGATGTCTGTCAATTTCCCAAAAACAAAATTTGTGCACTGGTGTTTGAGATCGATGGCAGACCACTGAAGAGATGGGGAAATTCTCTGGACTATTTTGGAGCTCAGTTCAGTGAATTTGAGCGAAAGATTTGGGAATGAGAAGGGTTGCTGTGAAATTTATGCTTTGGGTTCTGATTGATCAGGAAAAAGAATGCCGACTGGAAACAGTCCATGTTTTGAAAGAACAGCTCCATAGTTACCCAGACTGTCCCCCAAGGTCATTACTGGTGACCAGCTATGGTGCTATTCTCACAATCTTCAAAGCAAACATCAATCAAGCCAATGGAAGACACCATCATCACCTCTCCAAAAGAATCTTGTCAAGTGAAATCAATGATCAAGACAATGCTCATTTGTTTATTTGATGTGAGGGGGATAGCGCATTTGGAGTTCTTTCTACCAGGTCAGACTGTTAATCAAGCTTTCTATTTAGCGGTTCTGAAAAGATTGCATAGTAGTGCGACAAGAAAGGCCTGGTTTATGGCAAACAGTGGACTGGTTTTACCACCATGACAATGTATCTGCTCACATAGCCACCTCAGGGCGCCAGCTTTTGGCAAAAACCAGCATACCTCTCTTGCCCCATGCACCTTACTCACCTGCCCTCACTCTGTGCAACTTCTTTTTGGCTCCTCAAATGAAGAGGGACATGAAAGGACAGCAATTTGAGGACGTAGAAGAGGTGAAGAACGAGAGAAATGCTTTCAGCCGTCCAAACAGATGAGTTTGAAAAATATTTCCAAGAATGGAATTGCAGATTTGACAAACGTATGAAGTGTAATGGAGCCTACTTTGATGGTGATAAGGTTGTTTTGTAAAAATATTTAAATGTATAGCTTTGGGGGAAAAAATTCCATTGGGGGGGTCACCCCCATGTATGTTGACTATAGATGGACAATTCTTCAGAGAAGATGCAGAAGAGAAGTGGGAATGTTAAGTGATAATAGTGGTCTCCCAGAAGCCAAGGGAAGGAGATCCGGAGTCAGGTGATTGCTGATTGTGTTGATTGTATAGAAAGTCTCTCAAGAGTTTACATCAGAGGAGGTCTAAACCTGTCCTTTGGACTCAAGAATCTCAATATCTCAGGGATAAAGACTCACTTTCTTAGCATAGAATATGCAATAAACTTAAATGTTTAAAAATCATTTGTGTTTTCCACTAATGTAAAATAAGAATAATTTTAAAAGTGTGAATTTCATTAAACATAATGTACTATTGCATCCTATGAAACACAATATTATACATTGCATTAATGGTGTTAGGACTTAAGAGAGAGTGTTTAAATATAGAGCTAAATATCAGATCTTCATCCAGGAATATCTCAAAATATATTCTTTTCTTTAAAGAGTCAGATTTCATCACTTTATTTTAATTGATAGCATATTTTACAATACAAGAGTTGATAATTAGCAATTTTAAAATAAGAAATCCTTTTGCAAATGATGATGGCAACAAACGTACAAATGTGCTTGACACAATGGATTAATATATGGATTGTGATAAGAGCTGTACAAGCTCCCAATAAAATGATTATAAATAAAAAAATAAAATAAGAAATCTCTCAGTGTAAGACATGACAAAATAATAATAATTTCTAAATTATAAAGGGTTCATGAGGGAGGATGGGCCGGGGAGGGAGGGGAAAAAATGAGGAGCTGATACCAAAAGCTCAAGTAGAAAGCAATGTTTTGAGAATGATGAGGGCAACGAATGTATAAATGTGTTTGACACAATGGATGTATGGACTGTGATGAGTTGTATGAGTCCCCAGTAAAATTATTTAAAAAAAAACATAAGAAAGAAAAGAAATCCCTGTATTGTTAGATGTATAATTTAATATATATATATAAATTTAATTTAAGCATAGAAATTGTATTCCTCAACCATATTCTAATAAATTACCTAATGTGTGTTTATATATTTCTAATTGTCAAATTTTATTAAGCTTATATGTTTATATAAGCATGCTTATACATATATATAATTAAACATATACATATTAAACATAATGTGAAAGTCTTATTTTTCAAAATCTAAATGCAATTCAGTGCTCCTAAATTGATGAGTGGAACAAAATATTTTCTTATACTTTTGTAAAGAGCTATATTTTATCAAATCTAAAATACTTTTAACATAAGTCAACCACAATATGGTTACAAATCCAATATTTTTCCCATTTATTTTTACTTAACAAAAATGAAAATTCTTTCCCACTGACATTAAAAACAATGAGAATAAAAATACAGGTTAAATCTTAAAAGATCTGATGATTTATTTTTCAATATCCAGGAATGCACCAACTAAATAAAATGATGTGATGTGTTTAAAATCCTTATTTGAACAGCAAACTGAGTGGCCAAATAGTTTTCAAGCTCAAAGATGTATAAGTTTCAAATGTACTTTCGAGGGAACCATACAAAGCAACAAACAGGTGTGGGCCTTTATTTGGTAAAATAATTGCTTTATAAAAATTTGAAGCACTTGGCATATGCAGGGACTAATAAACTCTAATGGGATATGATTGCCCTCATCCACCTCAAGTACATAATAAAACAAAGTCAATATCATATCAAGTCTGCATGCAACAGTAAGATGTTCACTCATAGAGAAAAATCAAACCATGATGTGAAAACTACAATCTTGTCCACAGTCTAGCTCCCTCTCTGTGGATATATATGTCCACATGCTTACAATGTATTTTAAGGTATTTTTTCAAAATGATTAATATACATTTATTTTTAGTTAGTTTGAGATGATTACCCATGGGGTATAATATATTAGATCTGATTTTATTTCCAAACCTGTCTATTGGAGTATCTAGTTTTAAGTGAGTTGGTAGGAAGTACAGGCCTTACACTTAGATGACAGTATTCCAAACTGCAAGAAAATATTGGGAACCCACATGCTTACACTCATTTATAAATAGTCTTCTCTACCCAGAACCCTGATAAGATGGACATGAAATATAATTGTAATTAGAGAGATGCTGAGCTACCAGAAAGTAAATGTGAGTACTTAGTCATCAAGAATACCTGCTGATTCCCAGGTAGAGTTGGTACTTAACTTACCTGCATGCTGTGCAGCTACTAACTATTTGTATTTCCAGAAACACTCATTATTCAAATCAGTAGTGGCCACATCCAATTAAAAAAATAAATAAACCATGAATCTTACTTAAACAAGTATAATATGTCAATTGACCCGGAGACAAAGTCATATCAAAAATGAAATCTGTTGACATTCGTGTCAGATGTAAGATAAAGGCCTACAACATAAGAAAAGGCAAAGCCAAGA
>NW_022103906.1:61060828-61086791 GCF_000313985.2 Echinops telfairi
AAATGAAATTTTGTCTTGAAGCATGGTGTAGCATGGGTAATGGTCTTCACGGCGGGTCCTCATATGTGGGCTTATATGCATGTGGGCAGACCTGCCTGGAGATGGATAGAGGAGCGGTGTCTCGGTTCCTAAGACCATCAGAAATATGTTTGGGCGACCTCTGTGAAAGGGTCGTTGGAACCCCCAAGGGGGTCGTGACCCACAGGTTGAGAACCACTATCCTAAGCCATAATTCAAATACAACAATTGTTCTATGGTCTTCCTTATTTGCTGTTCTGCTTGCCCATGCATAGCGGGCAGCGGAGAACACCATGGCTGGGATCAGGTGTATCTTGGTCCTCAGAGGGTCACCCTTGCTCTTTTACATCTTAAATAAGTCTTGCCCAGCAGATTTGCCCAGTGCAATATGATTTTTGATTTTCTGACTGCTGCTTCCATGAGTGTTGATTATGGATTCAAGTAAAATGAAATCCTTGACAGCTTCAAGATTTTTTTCCTTTTATCATGATGCTGCCTACTAATAGAGTTGTAGGGTTTTGTTTTCCTTGTATTACACTGTAATCCATATTGAAGGCTGCAGTCTTTGATCTTCACCAGAAAAGACTTCAAGCCTTCTTTGCTTCCAGCAAGCAAGGTGAGGTTTAGAGTATTATAGTTTTAATACCGGATTCTGTGTGGAATGATCAGCAAAGCTAGCAGTCATAGCCATTGAGCTGAGTGGCCCAATCTAACCAACTTCTTTTTCTTTTCAAAGGTTTTAGACATATTGCAGGTCATGCATGTCGGATAAACTCCAACTCTGTGGTGCTATAGGATAAGCATTGGGCTGCTCACCACAAGGTTGGCAGTTCAAACACACCAACCACCCCAAGAGGGAAAGATGAGGCTCCCACAGAGATTGACAGTCTCAGAAATCCTCCTGAGGTTCAGAAGTGACTTCATGGTTAGGTGTTAGTTTGAGTTTTAAGTAGTTGTTTTTCTCCTTTTCTTGTGTTGCTTATCTTCTTGAGCTTTTTTTCAAGTAGAAACATATATGCCAACATTCTTTTAAAGAACTCAAAATACTTGGACATTCAACTGAATTCTCTAAATACATAAATTGTTCTGTGGCTACTTGCTGTGATGATTTTATATATATATATATATTTGTTTGTTTGTTTGTTTCAGAATAGACGAGTAGCAAAAGCGGCAGTTGACAGAAGCCATACTTTGCTAAGTGGTACCCTCTTGGCCTGAAAGAGTGATTATAGCTCTTAAAATAAACAGCCTTCCCAGGGAAGTTTTGGTTTTCTATCTTGTTTGGTTAGTTACTGACCAGTAACTAGTGATGTTAGCCTGTTCAATCTGCGGCAGCCTCCTTTAATAAAGCAACTGAAACTGAGAAGAGTTCAGTAGGTTCCCCATCTAAGCACGTAGACAGGTAGCAACAGAAACCACTCTGTCTATGTCAGGACCAGTGATAGTTTATAAAGACGCTCTAACTATGATATTTGTTTTTTCTGTGTGCAGCCAAATTTGTATTTTATTCTTCTATCTTTCAAAACATCGAGGCACATTAATCCAGGGAAAGTGTTTTAGAGAGCAAAACTATCTAATGATGAACTGGTAGTTCAGAAGGGTAGAACATAAATAAAGTATTCTCTGGTTAGTTTTACAATCTAATTATCCCCCAAAAATTTTTTTAAGAAAGAAGGAAGAAGGAAAACAACTTTGCTTTGCTTTGGCTAACCTTTAGGATGCTGTGAATAATGCTTCAAACCAACCCAATGTGACTCTTGCTTTGAACTTTCATGTTCAAAATGTTTACCGTAGTCTTCCTTATTCTATGATAATCATATGAGCAGTCATCCTTCAACTTAGTTTTCTTAAGCAACTTAATGCACTAGTCTTTAGGACCTAATCCATCTTTCTAGCAAGGTCTATCTTAGTACAGACTTAACTTTGTTTATGATAACCTTTCTACTCCGCCATGTTCACTGTAGACTCCTGTTGTCTTAGATGAGGCTAGACATAGTTTAGACTTTCCTCACAAGCTCTTTCTTATGCGTTTATTCTTATGTCTACATTTGAACTGGTGTCAATATGTTAAGGTTATCCACGACTGTACATGGACTAGGGTTTGGACCTCGTTTCCTCATAAGAAACAATCCTTCTAACTTTCACAGCACTTGCACCTCAAAGCAAGAGAACACATTGATAATGTGAACGAGCTAAGTGGAGACCACCTTATAAAAATCATGCAAAGTCCTATAAAGGAGAATGCTCCCCTGGAAGATGATTTTACAGCTCCAGAACGGTTTCCTTTCTAAGGACAGGTTCTCCATTCTTAGGGAGAACTGATATTTGGCCCGAGAAGGGCTGTGGTGATCAAGGAGGTCCCAGTGGTATAATTTTAGCTTTTGTAGAATTTTCCATTGCTTATTTTCAGCACTTACTGCTATTTCATCATTTCAATGATTGCTCCCCCAACACTGACTGACAAGTTTATTGGATGCAGAAGGGCTGAGTTGGATTATATTTCACTGAACAGCTACACCACCTCTGTAGAAACAGTCTTTGGAAATGAAATAATCCTATGTAATTGACCACAGTGAAAGAGAAACAATCCAACCAACTGGTGTGAGGCAGACAACCTACAGCAAATTAAAATCTATGAAGCCTCTGGATGATCATTTTCCTCAAAATTGATTAAAATAGCTATGGAACAAAAATGTTGTAGGTTTGGGAGGCATGGTGTTTCTTATGATTTTATGTTTAACATAAAGGTTAAACTCATTAAATACTTAATAAGCCCAAAGTTTCTAGGAGTTAATGAACTGATGCTCTTTTTCATAATGAATTCACAGCAGAATGCGACGATCCAGTTTGAGGTTGAAAATGAAGTTGTCATTACATCCTCTCCTGAACAAAACATTGTTGTCTTAGCATTTCCATAATAACAAAGCATCTTGGGGAGGTGGCTGTTTTGATAAGGCCTGCATGCTATTTTACTGAAGCGTATTTGAGGGTTTTCCCCCTAGTTTTCCATCTCATGCATGCCAGTTGGGGTCTTTCATATGCTAATAGGAGCTCCTATTATTTTAGGAAGTGTATCAACCTTCTGTGGAGCATTCCTGTTCTCTATGCTCCACAGGTTAGTTTTGTTTTGTTTTTTAATATATGTCACATTCTTTACCAAGTCACCTAAAGAGTGAATGGCAGAGCAGGCTTTCCTTGACCGAGAAATAGATAACTCAAACCAGTAGCAGCATCTTCGGCTAATCCCAGGTCGTGGCCTGTCTGTCCTGGGTCCTTAGTGGACCTTCCAGGACAACTTGTGAGGCCCTGGGGCACCTATTTATTCTTCAAGTCATGAGTTGTCATGTTTTCATATTTTAAATTTAAAATTTCATTTTAAAACTTTGGCATACTTGAGCCCTAGGTGTGGCAGTTGAGCACTGAGCTGCTAATCACAAAGTCAGCAGTTCAAAACCAGCAGCCGTTCCTCTGGAGAAAGAGAAGTTCTCTATTCCTGCATTGGGACAGTCTCAGAAACTCGCAGGAAGCAGTCCTGTCCTGTCCTGCGGGGCTGCTGTGAGTCAGAGTTAACTTAATGACTCTAGTTTGTGCCATAAATCAAGTTTCTTTTCCATAGGAGGAGCCAATGTAACAGAAAACGAAATAAAACATATCCTTCTTTGGGAGAATGAAAGTGAACATGGTTGGTGCCGATCTCAATCACAAAATCTGGGCGTCAGAGGAAGGACTCAGGAAATCAAAATCCAGTCTATAAGAACTGGGAAGGAATGGGTGGGAAAGAGGGAACCGATTGCATGGAACTGTGTGTGACCTCCTCCCTGGGGGACAGACGGCCGAGGGGTGGATGAGGGGAGAAGTCGGACAGGGCAAGATATGACAAAATACCCATTTATAAACTATCAAGGGCTCATGTGGGAGGGGGGAGCGGGGAGGGAGGGGAAAAATGAGGACCTAATGTCGGGGGTTTAAATGGAGAGAAAATGTTTTGAGAAATGATGTACAAATACGCTTTACACAATTGATGTGTGTATGGATTGGGATAACAGTTGTATGAGCCCCTAATAAAATGTTAAAAAAAAAAAAAAAAAAAGAACTGGGAAGGTATCTAACAGTTATCCATGAGCCAAATGCTGTGTTAGCCGATTTACATAGCATGTTTCTAATTCTTTAAGAAGTGGAAGAAGGATGTTTTATTGTGCCTGGTTTACATCGGGAAAAAAAAAAAAAGAAAACTGCCAATGACTAAATTGCACATGGCTACAGCAATTAGCTGTACAGCAATACATTGAACCGCCCGATCCCAATCAACCACCAGTGCCCAGGGCATCAGCTCCTACTTAGGGAGTAAAACTGTGCTCTGTAGTGTTGCAAGGGTTGCTTTTTCAGAAGCAGATGGACAGTCCCTTCATCAGAGGAACTTCTGGATGAATCCCATCCTTCTAACCTTTCAGTTATAAAGCCCTGGTTAGTATAGTAGTCATGGTTGGATTGTGGTCCACATGGTCAGCAGTTCAAAACCACCAGCAGGTCTTCAAGAGAAAGATAGGGCTTTCTACTCCCTTAAACAGTTATAGTCTCTGAAACCCACAAGGAGGATGCTATGAGTCAGCCTTCACTCCATGGTAGTGAGGGAGTGAGAACCTTCGAGTTACCAGCCAAGCATATTAAACAGCACTCAGAGATGCCTCCTGATAGCAATAAAGATAAACTATTTAGAAATCAACTGCCGATATTTGGCAATCTGTGATGTTTGCGGTGGAACAAGTGAAAATAATTTGAAAGGTAGAGCAGCACTACTATGCACAGCATGACTTATCTCTGATGTTACCCTTTACTTCTCCCTTAAAGCTATGTACAATGCCACCTTCCTTTGTTGCTTCACTATTACCATGCATTTAAATACCTACTTCGTTTTCATTATTGACTGCAGTACAGGCCCAGAGAATCATTAAACACACATCCACTGTGAGTTATGCCCATCAAAATTCACCCGTCAGAAGAGCCAGTTCTAACCAGTGCCTTCCCAACTCTCACTGCCCGACACACACACACACACACACACACACACACACACACACACACCCTAGCGCATCATCCACATTCTGTTGCTTCTTGTCGCTTACTTCCCTGCCAAACATCACAAACCCAACAGTATATCTTCAGGGCCTTTTGACCAAACTCGATCTACGACACAGGTACTTGATACAAATCAATCTTGGTTTGACTTTTCCATCTCCTTCTGAACCTCAATCCTACCTTTTCCACTCTGCGGACAGAATGAGGGTAAGTGTGAAATCAAATTTAGTCAGAACTGTTTTCCTGAAAACACTCTCACTGCAATCAGCACCTCTGTCCCTTTTGGTTCCCACCACTTCCTTCTTTTCTTATTTTACTTCAGCCACACAGCCTCCCACCCCACCTTACCCCTTTTCTTACTGTCAGGCTCTAACCCTCCCTGAGCTCTTGTGCTGATGTCAGCTTGTTAACCCCCCATCCCCCACCCCTTAGGTATTCAAATGGCCTTCTCTCTCCAGAATTGTCTCAGCTCAAAAGCCATTTCTTCAGGGAATTAGTGGGATTCTTCCTTACTCTATATCTGTTCATCATACTTTTTTGCCTTGCAGGTTGCTCTGATTCTGGGTATACCAGATGCCACCAGTATTCCAAATATCAGTAGAGTCACCTACAGTGGACAGCTTTCAGCAGAACCTACAGATGAAGACAAACTGGGAAGCAGGAGTTGGCAGAGTACTTCTGTGAAGACTAGCTGGTTAAAATCAATGACTAGCAGTGGACCCCCTCCGTTGCAGTTCTACACGATGAGCCTCCCACTTCAAAAGGCACTCCAGTCGTGACCCGGGAGACCTGCCCCCTCAAAGGAGAGTCAACCTTAATGAGGTAGAACGACTACAGCTCTCTGGACCTGCTGAGGTGGCAAGACTCAAAATGGGATGAAATAACTGCAAATGGCCATTAATTATCTGACTATGGAATGCACAAAATAAGAATCTAGGAAAATTGGAAGTCATCAAAAAGAAATGGAGTGTATAAAGATCAATGTCTTAGGCATTAATGGGCTGGAATAGGCTGGTACTGGCCATTTGAAGCATACAATAAGAGGAGACGTCAAAAATTCATGGAAGAACTCCAATAACTTTTAATTTAATTCTCATGAACCTTTTCAAGCCTAGGGTTATGGTCCGGGTCATTGGGAATGACAAATGGGAAAAGAACTACATTACATTCATTATAAAAACAAAACACAATTCACGATATGTCTTTAAGGACAACACTTTCAACAATAGGATAATATACATAATTCTACAAGGAATACCAGTTAATAGTATTCTAGGTTAAATTACACAATAACCACTAAGGGCAAAATGAAGAAACTGAAGCTTTTTACCAAAGTCTGTAACTAAATTGTATCAAACATGCAATCAAGATGCATTGGCATTATGGTGATTGCAATGCAAAAGTTGGAAACAAAGGAGAAGGACTGATTGCTGGAAAAGATGGGTCTGGCGATAGACACAACCCTGGCGATCACCTGAGAGAACTTTGCCAGACCCGTGATTTCTTTCTTCATGGCAAATACTCTTTTTAAGCAGCATACGTGGCAGCTATACCTATGGCTCTCACCCGATGGAATATACGGGAATCCAATCAAGTGTATTTCTGGAAAGAGATGATCGGACAGTTCAATATCATCAGTCCAAGCAAGGCCAGGACCTGACTGAGGAACAGAAAATTGTTTCCATGCAGGTTTAAGAAAACTAACTATGTCCATGAGAGCCACATTTGACAGTGAGGATATTCCACTTAAATTTAGAAATCACGTCAAGACAAGATTTGGGCACTGTCCAGGAATGACCAAAGACAATGATGGGGGATGGCATCAAGGACATCATACATGAAGAAAACATAAGATCATAGAAAAGATAAGAAATAAGGAAAGTGCCAAAGATGGATGTCAGAAGATACTCTAAAAGTTGACCTTGAATATAAAGGAACAAAAGCTAATAGAGCAGATAATGGAGTAAAAGAAATGAAGAGAAGATTTCAAAGAGTGGCTGGGGAAGATAAAATGTTATCATCAATTGTGCAGAGGACTGAAGTTAGAGAACCACAAGGCAACAATATACTTGCCATTTATCAAGTTAAAGGAAATGAAGAAAAATTTCAAGTCTCAAGTTGCAATGTTGAAGGGTCAATGGGCTAAGCATTGAACATTGCAGGCAGCATGGCATGAAAATGGAAGGAACCCAATACACAACCATTGTATCACAAAGAATTATTCAGTGTTCACCTGTTTGAGGAGGTGACATGTGATCAAGGATCATTGGTATAGAAATCCAAGCTTTACTGAAGGCATTGATGAAAAACAAGGTCCCAGGAATTGATGGAATCCTAACGGAAATATTGAACAAATGGATACAATACTGGAGGTGCTCACTTTTCTCTGCCAAGAACTTTGGAATACAGCGACTGGACAACCGTAGGCAGCATTAAAGCAATCCGCATTTGTGCCTCTATAAGAAAGATGACACACCAGAAAATCTGGAACACTGTCAATATCACACCGTAATAAAATTTTGCTGAAGATAGTTCAAAAATGTTACTGTAGTTCACTGACAGGGACTTGCCAGCAAGTTAAGAAGAACTGAGAAGAGGACATGGAACAAAGGATATCACTGTTGATATCGGGTGCATATTGCTTGTTAGCCGAGAAGGACATTTACCTGTGTTTTACTTTGTCAACTGGAACTTAGCATATTGTAGGTGTTCAATAAATAAACCAAAAAACCCAAATTCACTACCATGGTGTCCATGCAGATTCATAGAGACCCAGATTCATAGGACAGAGTAGAACTGTCCCTGGGGGTTTCTGAAATGCTGTGTACCAGAGTAGAAAGCTGGTCTTTCTCCTGCAAAGTACCTGATGGTTTTGAACTTTGGATCTTGCAGATTGCAGCCCAATATGTAACCAATAAATAGGGGTCAAATACTATCTCAACACTTTCCTCTTTTTTTTAAAACATTTTATTAGGGGCTCATACAACTGTTATCCCAATCCATACACACATCAATTGTGTAAAGCGCATTTGTACATCGGTTCTCAAAACATTTTCTCTCCCTTAAATCCCTGACATTAGGTCCTCATTTTTCCCCTCCCTCCCCACTGGCCCCCTCCCTCATGAGCCCTTGATAGTTTATAAATGGGTATTTTGTCATATCTTGCCCTGTCCGACATCTCCCTTCACCCACTTTTCGGTTGTCTGTCCCCCAGGGAGGAGGTCACACACAGTTCCTTGTAATCGGTTCCCTCTTTCCTACCCATTCTCCCTTTACCCTCCCTGTTTTGCCACTCACACCACTGGTCCTATAGGGCTCATCTGCCCTGGATTCCCTGTATTTTCAGTTCCTACCTGTATGAGCAACACTTTCCTCTTAACACCCAACTATGCGTAGCTATTCTGCGTTGATGGATTTTGTCTTACGAGGAAAAGAAGCTATTTTTTCTGAGAGAAGAAAGCCTAGTAGGTAGCTACATTGAAGACCAGCCCAAATGAAATATTAACTTTTTATTTTTATTTATTTTTTTTTCTTTTTTCTAACCCTAACCCTAACCCTAACCCTAACCCTAACCCTAACCCTAACCCTAACCCTAACCCTAAGAAATATTAACTTTTTAATGTAAATCCTACTTAATTTGGAATCTGGGACCCATCTGTGGTAAGAATCCAGAATCTGATTTTGAGTCCCGCCTCTCCAACCTACTACCTCCCTCAGGACCTGTAAGGTGATCCACAATCAATCCTCCAGATCTGTGGTAGTTACATTCTGTAAGACCATCGTAACACAGAACTATCAGATATGAAACAAATTCGCCTAAATTTAGGGTTAGGATTCGGTGTAGCCCCCTCCCTAGGCCTTCTCCCATGACATTTTCATCAGCTAATCATTGTATGACCTTGTCTTACGGTGCTTTCTGTTTTAAGACAATTCATTCAATATGCATTATTGATTCCTTTGTGAGACTGACTTTTTGGCCAACAGCACTATAAATCATAAGTGGATGAAGTTTATTGAACACATGTGGCATTGCAACCATCTTGAGCTTAGGTCCGCTGAGGTATACTAGAAAGCCCTGCAGCAACAAGCTTAGGGCCATTTTAATAACAAAACCATCAACCCAAACAACAGAAAGGTTAAACGTGTAGTGCTGGATAGGACATGAAGATCACACGAACACTAACCACAAGAGCTGAAACAAGCTGGGCAATTTCGTTCTTCTTCGTTTGCCATACTGCCCTTGACCATGCCTGACTGCAAAAGTGCTGTGAGGACTGACGTCGACATTACAAATAAATGTTAGCAAGGAGGCAAATGCACAACAAAGGACTCAGTGATTAATGTGGACCAACTTTATGTATCTCATTGTACAGTGACAGGAATATAATGAGAAAATCGCTAGGAAAATATTGAAAATATAGCCTTGTCTATAGCACGTGCTCAATTAAAAAAAATCTTTGTTTCCTACCTGTGCACACACATACACACGACATAGACAAACATCCAAGGTTGCTTTTAAAATTCAATTATATTTGGGGTTAATTAAGCTTAGGCCCAACATTTAGAATAGTTTCTGTGGAAATCACGAACCTAAATAACCAACTGCGATACAAATGCCTTCTGGGTTATAACTCAGTAGCAATTTGAGAATTATAGTAATGAAAGTATTTGTCCTTAAGCGTTGGTACCATGTTGCTTTCACACACACACACACACACACACACACGCGCGCGCGCACATATACTCTTAAGCCCTATTTCTAGCACGCACTCCAGTGTTATCGAACAATTGACTTAGTGTAGATTCACTGTACAAATGGGACAAAGGCAGCTGTGTAACTCATTCTATTTTTCTTAGCAACAAGAAACCAAATATAAACAAGAGTAATTCAATTCCAATGAATAGTAATCACGATGTTTTATAATACAACTGAGACAAAAGGAGTACAGAAAAACTTGTTACGTTCAAATTGCATCTGAAAGGCTTCTGTGGTAGTCTGTGAAGGACCATTACATCCTAATTTATTCTACTTGCTGTTATTTACTTTGGTTTTCGTTAGCTAAACATTTTTGTTTGTGAAAGTCATTTCAATCTTATAGACTAACAGTTAAAATGGATGGAGCAGACAATTGAGTGTTTGCTTCTTTCAATTTTGCAGATTTTAAAATATTTCTTTTTGTTATAAGAAAATATCAAATTTATTTCTCTTGTCAATACAACTATTGGCTGCTTCCCTAAAACAATTCCAGTTTTGTGAAGTACAGACTGAGTTTAACAAAAAAGAAAGCAAAGGGAAATAAAATAGCAAAAGCTGGTGTTTCAGGAAACTGTTCCTTAATAGCAAGCAGTGGGTAGTCGGTGCCTTCCTAAAAAAGTACTTGCAGAAATGTGTTTGCCTTTTGTAAATAACACATATATACACCAAATAACATTCAAAATCATTTTGTATTTTCTTAACATTCTTATTGCTTCTCCTTCCTGTTAGAAGATCGCTGGATAGTTTAAGTTTGCTCCCTTAATTTCTCTTCTTCCCATGTCACCCACTGTGGACGCTTTATGTGGCAAATTTCCAGACAGAGACAAACTCAACCCAACCTGATACTTGTTTTATTGCTAATTGTAATAGCAGGCACCGCAAAGCACATAGACAGGATTTCAAATCTGAAATGAATCTGATAATTTTATGATAACTTTGTAACCGCTGAATGACACCATTTCACATGCTGTTTCTGTTCCACGATGAGAGCAAACAAGATGAGCCTAAAACTAACCCAACGAAGAACAGAGCGCGATTATGTGAGCATCTTTCATGTTCAAAATTCAAATCCAGATATATTTCTAACCGAAGTATGTTTCAATTAAAAATATATTTCGAATCTAATGGAGAAAACAGCAAAAACCCACTCTTAATATTTCCCCTAAGTCTTCTAAATTTCATCTAGGGACTCTACTGAGCATTCTCAATTATTTGTATGAAAAAAAAGAAATTAATATCCCCAGAGAACCAACAGGCAGCATTTTTAATTATATGCTTTGTTCTTTGAATATATGTAATTATTTTTCTTTATTTTAGTGTTGGAAAGTTTATAATAATAATTAATAAAATTATTTTAATACATCAGCTTTAAATAATTGCCGTTAAAGTTTCAGGCCTGGGATGCGATCGGGTACAGGAAACAAAACAGTTTCTTATTTTGTATGCCTCCTGGCTTAAATGCAAAGCCCTGGCAGAGCTTCATGGCAATTCTTCTGACTGCTTTAAGGAGTCACAACTGACTGTGCCTCTGAAATCAGTTCATTAGTTTATCTAATTTATTATGTCCATACAGAAATGCCTTGCCACAGCAGAAACAAGGAAGCTGTTCTTTCATATTTAACTACTAATTAATTAGGTAGAATTCAAGTTGCTCACAATGACCAACTACAATAGCAATATAGTTTTTTCCATTCGGTAAGCTACTTCATCTAATATTTCGAAGAAGGATGCTGTTTAAGAGGGTAAGTCCAGCTGATCACAAACTATGCTGACCCCTCAATACGAACGTAGTGAGTGAAGTTAGCATCTGTACCTCTGAAATAAAAACTTAACATCAACATGCCTATTAACAAAATGAGAAAAAAAACTAATTAAAGCAAATTAGCCTAATGTGCACATGCTGGATAAGACAGATTACTTCTAAAAACCCGAGAAGATAATGGTACCCATATGGGATATGTTTTTGGCATTTTTCATATAAATTGGACAGTTTTAGAGGATAAATATGGTACAAAAGTCCTTACAGGCAATTATGTCTTTACAATGCTGGTGGCTGACATCATAAAAGTATAATTTTAATTGCTATTAATTGCATTAAGTCTACTCTTATTGAATACTTAATGCCATCTCTGACAGTAGTACTAATTTATATACTTTAATGAAGCTTCATGGTAGAAGTTTGGAAATATAGAGCCACTGAACCTATGCCTTAATTCTTATATGTCTGTCTTACATTCTGTCAAGACATCTAGACCGAAAAGCTTTTTTGCAGGGAATTTTAAACATAGGCTTGCACTTGCCCCCTAATGTTTGAAAAAATTATGCTGCTGGAATTTTTTTTTTGCAAGGTGATTTTTGAAAAGGACTTCCCGTAATGCTTGCTACCCATTTAAAACAGCTGCCTCTTCCTCAATGTGCTACATATTAAAAAAGGCCTGACCAAACATCAACAACAATAATATTATTAACTAGTCAATATTAACTACCACAGTTCTGGGCAATTTTCTTCTTGAAAACAATACAATCATTTGTAACAAATAAAAAGTAAAGCATCACAGAGTAAATCATAAATATAATCAAAGGCAGGAATATTTTGAATAACGCAATAAAATAAATAACGTTATCAACATTGCCTCTCCCGGTTGGCATTTGTAGTAATTCTTCTAGCGCCACTAGTTACCGGAGGTCTCTGCTGTTAGTGTGATTTGCATTATTAAATTATGAGAAATTCATTCATCTCAATCAGTGCTAGTTTCAATATTTGTGAATTCGTAATCTGCCTGGTTGCACTAATGGGAGGATGCATCCATTATTGCCTTTTCAATTTGTTTTCATGTTCTTTACTGAAAACACACGATTTGAAATGGTGGCATCATACATGAGATAAATTGAATGCATGGGGAATTTTTGCTTTCAGACACTGGGACTTCTGGTAAATTCCAGCCTGTTATTTCTGCTCAGAAAGGCATGCTTAATAAAGTGAACAAGCACAAATGTCAGGTAAAATATGCCATGTACTTTTATATGCCCTATCGATTTTTCCTATAATTAAAGTGATGAACACACACTGTTTGGTAATAATGAAGCTAGATCTCCGTTTGAGAATTTCTTAAAGGTTTAGCAAAGTCAGTTTCAGCCTGTTGCCTTTTGGTAAAATATCTTTGCTCAAATTTCCTTAGGGACATTAGAGCAAAAGACAGTATTGGAGTGGGGGGTGGGGGTAGTGGTGCAGAGCTGGAAAGCTAAGGAATTTTACAAGTCTTTGAAAGTTTAATCAATTACCTTAGGCTCTACTTCCACTATCTATGAAAGCAGGGGCTGAGATAAGACCTGGTAATGGACTCTTCTCTTTCTGCTTCAGCATGACGGCTAGCAAGAGAAGGAAGTCCTGCCATACAGTCTTCCCGATTTTCATCCTCACCCTAACTATTTTAGGCTTCAATCTCTTCATTCCCTGTTTCATGCTGAGAATGTCAACCAATTAGTGCTACTTTAGGTAATGCTTTTCACGAGGTTGACACTGGTCTACAAGGAATTAGACTGAGACCACCAACCCATTCACATGGGCCAGTGAGTAGTCATTGGATGGTGACAACTTTTGATCACAACCCATGTTTGGGTTCAAACCAATTACTTAATGGCGACAGGTTCCATACCACCCTATTAAGCCTGTGTGTCATTCAGGGACCCAGATTAATTAAAACAACAACTAGGCAGAAACCTTTTACATAACTTATTTCCACTGCTCTGCTCACCATGATCACTGAGATGGAAAAGGACAGCTTGTGCAAATCAATATTGAACCTGAGCGCAAACACTGGCTTCATCAATTTTGGCTCCTGACTGCTAGTACAAAAAAAGAGAGAGAGAGAGAGAAAATGAAGAGGATCAGCCTACAGTGAGTGATGGGACAGAGGATGACCACTCAATGTCTTCTTAATTAGCAGTTGAATTTGGGGAAGAGGGCTTTTTGTGTGTGAAAATTACTTTGTGGAATAGTTTATTGCATGCATATGTACTGCAGGCATCAAGTTGTTTCTTAATTACAAAACAAAGTCAGACTTAGTGTTGTAATTTTAGAAAACACAGAGAAATCTCCCTAACACACTAATATCCCCAATTGCAGACACAACAAATTATTGTTAACGATTTGCTGAGTATTCTTCTAGTCCATTTTATTCACCTAAGTTGCCTTTAGAACAAGGCAACTTGCTTTGTGCTGCTTTGTTGTCCACTTGTGTCCCTTCACACACACACACACACACACACACACACACACACACACACACACACTTCCATTTTTCCCCATTAGTAAATATTTTGTGCACCTTTTTCACATCAGTGATACTATTCAACAACACAGATATTTTGCTTTATTTTCTTTCAATTTGTCTGTTTGGCTTTCTAAGGCAAGTCAAACTGCGGTCCAATATTAATGTTTACTTATTAGTAGTGGTTTATAATTTCCAGGTGCCTTTAGTTGCAAACTCCAGGGAGTAGGCTGCGGTGGCTTCTGGTAGCAGTAGCCACCCATTGGTGACATCTTTTGCATGCTGCTCACACTGGACAACATGAACCCACGGGGTAAAAGAAGTTAAGTGGGGCTTTCTACACAATTGTCCCCCGTGGCTGTGGAGTGGCTTCATGTCACTCCTGTAGAATCAAATACCTGAACTTAAAACATTCTGCTTTTTTCCCCCTTCTAGTTCAAAGTCATAGGGCTCTGGGTTCTGTAAATCAGTTGGCTGAGACGCAGTATTAGGTCATTATTGCTGATTGGGGCTATCGATTATTTCAGAATGAAGGACATGTTCTAACAATCGTGCATCCAGTTGTATGCATGATGCCTATTTATGGTGACTCTGAGTGTGCTTCTTGCTTACCTCAGAAGAAAAGACATTCCCAGGGACATCTGTCGTCTGTGTTGGTCCTTAGATGGCTGTATGTCTAACAAAGGTAGCTGTCTCATTAATTATGACATGGGATAAGGCATAGGAAGCTTAAACAGCATACGTCAAACATATATTTAATGGAGTACATATTTTCATAGAAGAAATATATACAAGCTTAAAAGAAAATGTTGGCTTTTGTTGCCGTTTAGTACTGAACATTACATATTAAACAAGATATTTGCATCTGAAAATGCAGAGGTTAGCCCTGATTACATTCTGAAAATATGAATAATAGTGTAACAAATTATTTTTAGACATAAAATAAAGCAGTACTACGTAAGACTTCGCCCCGTTTTAGCAGGCGCATTGCTATACTTGAAACTAATTACACTGTATTTCTTCTAAAACTATCTGCCTGTGCATCACATTATATATAATTGAAACTGATCTACTCCTCAAATTTTTTTCTCACCATTCATCTTTTGATGCAAGCATCACAGCTACTCACAAAATAGGTGTTGGCAGGATGTAGCTATTCATTCAGAACATTCTAGCAAGTTAATACCATGGGTTTCATGCAAGTTGACTGGTTATCACTAATGTTCAGACGGGTTAGCAGAATCTTCTGGATGGTACTCTGATTCTTTCATTTTATGTGCACAGACAGCCTAGCTTGAATTAACATGAATCTTTTTTTACATTAACAACCCCATAAAGCTGAGCCAAGATGAACTCAAAAGTTAAAAATGAAAGAAGAAACCCAAGTAAGTGAAAGCATTGCAAGTGAAGGTTTTAGGATTTCAGGATGTCACTGGGATAATGGAATCATCTTATTGAAAACCGTTGGCCTAAAGAGCTTTACAGAGAGACAAAAGACAATTTCCATAACTATGTTGGACAATGTGTAAATCGGTATTCCTCTAAAGCACACTTTCTCATAGAATCTCTATCCTTGTTGCTACCACTTTCTTCCTCCCAAGGCCAACATATGCCTTCATGCAAGCAGCTTTCCAAGTCCGGCTTCCGTGAAAACCCCCTACACCTGGTTCCCTGCTGCACTTCCATTCATCTTTGTGCCTCAGGCACCAGCGCACCTGCCCTGCAGTCTTCCAGTGGCTCTCGGTGAGGTTTCTTTCCTTGGGAATTGTTCTATTTGCGCAGTGTCCATCCTGGCCACCATGTTCCAACTCACCCCGATCTCCAGGAAGAAAGGCCTACACAGTTACTGGAGCATAATTAGCCCCCCAGGAAATGTTCATTAAATTAATAAATACATGGGCTATGGGGGTCAGAGCTCGGAGTCCCTCAGAAGCCCAGACAGTTAAGGGCTTAACTATTAGTCAAAATAATGGGGATTTGAACCCCCTCAGAGGTTGCAAAAGGCAAGTCTGAAGGCCTCCTTCCAAGAGAGCAAAGCTTTAAAAATCCTTTGGGGCAGTTGCACCCTGGCAAACAGCGGGCACCTGTGTAGACACTGTCTGCACACGGACTACCACAATAATGATGTCAGGACCAGAGCAGTAAGACTGCTGTTGCTAGGGGCCACGAGCTGGTTCCAACTCACAGTGGTGAACCAAACGCTGCCCACTCATGCACCATCCCCACAAGCCTTGTCAGGGGAGAGCTCATGGTGGCTGCCACTGTGCCAACCCATCTGTTTGGCCTTCCTCTTTTCCAACTTACCCTCTACTTGACCAAGCCCCTTCTCTAGGGCCTGAGCCCTCCTGATAACATATCCAAAGGAGGACTGAGATTGCCAAATGGAAAAGTAAATGGAAAGTCTGTCTTTCCTAAAGGGAGGCTACATTGAACACGAAATATCCCGCCATTAGAATAGCCTTGCTATGTCTAATAGTACTGGGATGTACATACTAGGATCCAGATATGATTTGGGGAACAGCACATCAGAAATGGAAAATGTGTCCCAAGTTCCTCAAGAGAAGTCCCTAAAATAATAGAAGAGGTGGTTTGGGGTGTGTGTAATGATTACATGCATAATAAAATCAGAGTCATGTGGTGTTAGGGATTTTATTTAGCATATCTGTGCCCTAGTTCCTTCATTTATAATCTGGGGATAATTCTGGTACATTCTTATAAAGACATTACAACGTGAATAGTTTGATGAAGATCTCTAGAGCGACACCTGCCACATTAGCCTGCATTCTGTTAATGCTAGGTAATCTTAATGTTTTGCTAGTATCACCACTGCCAACATCTTCTACAAGGATGAGGTTGGCAGTAGAGGAGACACCCTTCTTTCTGGCTTCCTGGGCAGCACCTGGTTTTTGCAACTCCATTAGTCAGATGCAGAGAGAGTGGAAGGAGCTGTTGAACAAAAGCATCAGATGGAAGCGTAACCACAACTCGGAGTTCCATGGGGGGGATTTGAGTGGCTATTTCAGGGAGCCCTTGAGCCACACAGAACCAACAGGGGAAGCAAGGAGAGACCTGGAAACCTGAGAATCTCAAACTTTCCGCAGTGAGGACAAAGAACTCAGGAGGGATCGTATCTGCCCTTCCCTCATTTGGCTCCTTGGACGGTGGAGGAAGTAGCCTTGGTGGCACAACGGTTCAGCTCTCAGTTGCTAACAGGAAAGGTTGGCAGTTCAAACTCAGCAGCAGCTCTCAAATCCAGCTGGAAGGAGAGACCTAGTGATTGGCCTTCTCTAAGCCATATGGGACAGTTCTCGCTGCCCGCTGGGGTCTCCATGAGTCAGAATCGACTCGGCGGAGGGCAAGGACAGGACTATGGAGTGTGGGGACACAAATCTGCTGTCGAGAAGCCAGGGGGAACCACACTTGCTTGTCTGTTACCAAGTGGAAGAGGAACACAAGTGAGAGGTAAAGGGTTACTGGTACAGGGTGAGGCTTAAAAGTGCGAGCCATCACAATGATATACTGTGTGGCGAGAACTAGGCTATGATAATGATGGCACAGCAGGAAATATGATAGAGGCAAAATAAAATAAAGCAAAAGGAATTAGAGAACATTAGGAAGTTCAAGAAGTAAGAAGATAGGAGAGAGAGGAGTTGGATGAAAGGAGAGAGGGAAGCGGCAGAGACACCCGGCATGAGGACAAGCAACAGGGGAGAGATCCTATTTCTTTTGGAAACTAGGCAGGGAGTTTGAATTTCTTTGGACAGTCATTAAGAAAAATATCCATTTCCTTGTTTAACTCCTTACTTACCCCATCTCATTACTCAACTACAGGCTTCCATTTCTCCCCTACCCCTTTGTCTCTCCTTCAACCCAGCATTCCTCTTGGCTCTTCTGGCTGCCAGCATTTTATCTTCCCTCCATGTTTGTTGGTTAATGCCCTACCCTGTGAGTTCCACTTTCTCTTATTACATGTGCTTGCCATTCTGCCCGAGAGAAAAGATTGTTTTTTTGACTTGGCACCATTAAGCCAAGGGAACTAAAAATGTGTACTTCAGCTATGACATTTTCCTTATGCTGTTGTCTGACAGAAATTTAGAAAAATAACTAAACGAAAAGGTGATTCTACTCCAGTTCTGCATTTTAAATGGCAAGCTGAAGGACAATGTGGAATGCAAATTTAGAGAGCAGGTTTCTAGTTATTCAGGTTGTAACTTGTGGCCGGATAGACTGAGCGAATCATGGTCATGGCTGTATAAAAGGATTGTCAACCGGTGGGACTGGGAAGCACAATTCCTTTGAATCTGTATCAAACTGAGAAGAAGATTGTTTAGTGCGACAGTCAGGTGTAGTATAGGATGAATAGGGGGAGCAGCCTTTTATTCCTCTCTCAGGGGCCCTACTGTTTTTCTTCTTAGCCGATTCCCTTTCAGAATTGTGAGGGAAGCTTTGTTAGCGATTCCTGATTGCCAGGGGCTTAGCAGGGCCGTGTAAAGAGCAGGACTCTGGGAGTCAGGCAGCCGAGATTCAAATCCTGTCTTTGCCAAGTATTAACTCCCCGTAACCTCATATGGGAAGAGTAGCTTGAGGCCAGACGCAAACACAAACACCATAAAACTAATGGTAAACAGTGGAAATTATATGCCACCACTAAATGATGGGTTATTATTTTTTTAATCGTCTTATTAGGGGCTCATACAACTCTTATCACAATCCATACATACATCAATTGTGTAAAGCACATTTGTACATTCATTGCCCTCATCATTCTCAAAACATTTGCTCTCCACCTAAGTCCCTGGCATAAGCTCCTCATTCCCCCCCTCCCCCGCTCCCTCCTCCATCCTAAACCACTGATAATTTATAAATTATTATTTTGTCATATCTTGCCCTGTCCGACGTCTCCCTTCACCCACTTTTCTGTTGTCCGTCCCCCAGGGCAGAGGTCACATGTAGATCCTTGTAATCGGTTCCCCCTTTCTAACCCACCCTCCCTCTACACTCCCAGTATCACCACCCACACCACTTGTCCTGAAGGGATCAGAAAGGTGGTCATTGCATAGTATTTAGTGGGAAAATAATGAACAAATGTCATAGAAGAATTCACTAAAATATTCATGGTGATTATGATTCAGTGAGTGTATTTTATTTTGTTCCAAAGTTTCTATAAGTCTGTGACAACTCAATTTATATCTCTGATGATCATATATTTTCCTTGAAGTCCAAACAGGATTTCAAAAAACAACACTTCTCCTCACTCCCCAATACTTCAAAACACATCAATCATCAACTGTTGCCTGAAATCTGCCTCCTTTCAACTGGATGAGTTTGATTTTGTGACTGTTCTTTTTGAAATCCCTTGGGACTTCAGGAAGATATATAAGAATTTGAGATATGAATTTAGGTGTCTTGGGCATTTGACAAACTTTGAAAGAAAATAATATGCATCCATTCTTTTTCCATCATCGAGGCATAATTACTGTGAATATCTAGGAGAATGTTTTAGAGTCTTACATTGTGGCATTTTTGGTTAGGGGTTGTGCTGCTAACTGCTGCTAAGGTTGGCAGTTCAAACCCATTGTCCATTCCACTAGAGACAGTTGAGGCTGTCTGCTATCAGAAGGATTTACAGTCTTGGAAACCCAATCCAGGGTCAGAAGAGGTAGTTGACTCCCAAGAAAGTATACTGGAGGAGAACAGAATCAAACCAAGAGGTTGCTTGTATGTGACTGAGAGGAGAAATGGAAATTCCCTCTGAAGGAGAGTGGGAGTGATCCATACATAGAGTAGGATAGAGAACAAAAATTTCACCGTGTAGGGAAAGTCAGAGAATATTTTAAAAAAGGTCATGCAGGCTGGTACCAGGGAAAAGCCTCACTTGATCTGGAGATGCAGCCTTTATGAATGGTCTTGAGAAGACACCTGGGTGGGCTAGGAGACAAGTGGGCAGTGAGAAGATGGAGGTAGCCATCAAGATCCTGAAAATGGTCACAGGCACAAAATTGAGCCAGAAACACAGAAGACACTAAACATGTTGGAGGAACAGGATGCAGATAAGGTGAAGTAGTGGTCGGTCCAGTATGAGTGAGATCAACGCCCCCCGAAATCAAACTTGACTTTGAACGAAGTGGAAGCTGTTTGTTCTACAAGAGAAAAAGGAAGATGTGAGCTGGCATGTGGATTTTTGTAATGGAGAAAGCAAAAGTTGGGGAAATCTGCTAGTTTCTTCCGTCAGCATCATACCAGAAGCCCACTGAGTCAATACCAACTCAGAAGGACCCTATCGAGCAGCCTGCCAATTATGTCTCCCTCTGAGTGGCAGGTGAATTCGAATCATTTACCTTTTGGTAGCAGCCAAACTGGTAATCACTGCACCACGGGAGCTCTATCAATGTAAGAAAACCGAAGACCCATCTCACTGTCCTTGAGTGCCCATTCATTAAGACTGGTCCCATTAACCCTCTATAGGGTTCGGAGACTGTCAATCTTCCATGGAACAGCTCTTCAGCAGTCCAAAGCTTATCTGACCGCACCATCAGGACCGCTCAGTATAACGGCCACCATCCCAAGCTCACTGTCACAAAGTTCATTTTGACTCACAGCAACCCAATAGTCCAGAGAAGAACTGTTTCTTTTGCTTTCTGAGGCGTTATATCTTTACGGGAGCAGACACGCTGCATTTGTTTGTTTGTTTGCCCCGGTGGAGCATCTGGTGGGTTTAAAAGGCTAAGCTTGTAGTTAGTGGCTCAATGCAAATCCACAGAGCCATGAGAATTCCTTTCAAAGCATGGGACATGGAAACAAAAGACTGGTTGGGAACCTGGAGATGTAGCTGAGTGGAAAGGGGGTGAGGAGAAGCCACTCTGAAAAGTGTCTTGGGTCAACAACCGGCAATGAAACCAATAGTCACTCAGCTGATTGGAGCGCTCCTTTTCAGGCAATCATGTGAATGTGCAGTCTATCCAACAAGTACATGTTAGGTGTAGTTTGTGGCCTTTGGTGATCTTGTGGCTCTTCGGGTAAGGCGTTGGCAAGCTAACTCTAAGATTGTTGGTTCAAGCTCACTGTTGCTCCATAAAGATTTTGTCTCAGAAGCCCTATAGAGGGTTGCTGTGAGTGAGAATCTACTTGATGCCACTGCGTTGGCTTTTGGGTTAGTGGATCTTGCTGTGTCTTGGGACAGAGCCAGGGATTCTGACTCAGTGCTAGACTGAGAATTTGAAATATTCATAAAAGAAAACAGAAAAGATTGCAAGTAATTAGACATAGGTGAGGAAAGAGAAAAGGATATGTTAACTGGTAGGGTTATGAGAAAAGTATTAAAGTATTCACGTGGCTACACTTGAAATCTAAGCATTATACCAAACTCAAAAGTAAATAGAGAAATGATGGAATGTCATGCACATTAGCAAATTAGGGGAAAAAATAGAGCTAGTGCTAGTATTTTTTTTTTTGCCTTGTTCCAAGTTTATTTAAAATTGAATTCACCTAAGAACAAAAAATTTGAATTTTGAGCATTTTTCTGGAGCACACCTATTATCCAAAGTGAGGATTTCTTCCATTGTTCTGCGTATGCAGAGTTTCAAGCAAGGCTGGTTCTAGGTGTACAGATAGGACATGGTAGATCATCAGTTTCTTTGCCAGCTCTGTGGATGTGGTTTTTGGTGAGCTGTTTAAACTATGCTCCATTCCCCTCATTCATAAAATCAAGAGAAAACTCTCTGCCAATTTCAGAAATGGGGATTATTTTACTTAGTGATGATTAATGACCTGATATCAGCAAAGCAGTCTCAGCTTCTTGCAAATAAAAAGTACGTGTCCTGAGATTCCGTATTAGTCCATTGTTTTTCTCTGTGGGAACCTTAGCCGATTTGCTAAGATAAAGGCTGGGGATGTTTCCAAGAGCATGCGGTGTTCTGGGAACATGGGATTTTTAATTGCATGTAATTTTTTTTCTTTTATGAACATCACCAGGTAAAACCATGTGATTATATAACTTAGTTTTCTTTGATGAAAAATGTCAAAGTAGCCGGGCCACATAATTTCTGTGTTAAGGTGTTGTTACATTCTGAAGGAAATGAATTACATTTTGGATGAAAAACGTGGACACCCTGTCGTCAAGATGATATCAGCTGTTTTTCCAGTTCAACATCGCTACTGGACAGAGAAACACTTGTATAGGACTTTTCCCCAGCATAATTTTATTTCTCTATTGTTCTCTGTATGAGGCAGTCTCTCCTAATCTTCTCTCTACTGCGTTATTTCTACATTCACATAGCAATGTGCACATTCACGGTCAAATCCATTTCTTTCTTTTAAAGGCACACAAATATGACTCTTTTTAGACTGAAAACTAGCCATCAAAAAGCCTGTGAGCTTTTGGTCTTTCTTTAGAAATGCATGTCTTCATGCACTCATCCCACAGTAATCTGAACTATTGTTATTTCCTAATTTACTAGAGATTGCTCTGCTTTGGAACACGCTACGGTGCCCCTTTGCCTTTAAGTTAATGGGCAAGTAATATACGGATCCTTGTCTTTGCAGAGGGGTTTTCTGCCTCCTTGGACAGACTGAAAGAAACCCAGGCAAACGCCAGGTGAGTAACTGCATGCTTGACTCAAGGGCACTAGAGCAACTCTCAAGATTTCTCCAGAGCAAGAAGGGAGGAGACCGCATTTTCTTTCCTTCTGGAGAAAAAGGGAAAAGCCTACAAAGAGAGAAAGTCATTCCATCTTCCTCCTTACTTATTTGAGAGTCCTGTCCTAGGCATGTCTTTTCTGTAAACTGCTTTGGCTTTCATGGCTAAAGGAACATGCAGATATGATGTATGCCCCAATCATTTTGGTGCATGTATTCATTTACTTGCATTTGTATTAAATACAACCTGGGAGCAACAGAATGAGTCGGAGAGAGGGCATGGTGGTCCCAGGGCTCGCAGAAATGAAGCAGTGCCGTGTCAATGGTCTAAGATTAGAGGGGAAGGATGCAAAGAATCACAGAGGATTAAAGAGACTCCAGGAAGAAAGGGGCTGAGAGAGGAGAGGGGGCCTGAAGGATGAGCATAGCAACGGGGAGCAGGATTCCATCACCAAAAAAAGAGGCAGAATTGCTCTTAAGATGTATGTTAGAATTTTATACTCACAAAGAGAGATAAGCGGAGTGATGAAATTATTTCTCCTTTCAAGGAGTGCAGGTCGAGGTGGCCTCTTGTCACATGTTTTGAAAACACGGAGTTGGCTTTCTTTGATTGCACATCCATTGAGTACAGAGATTTAGGCTTTTGAGGAGAATCTGACTTATCACACCTGGATTCAGCGGAGTTCTACTTGTGACACTGTCTTCTGTAGTCCTGCCTGTGCCACATTTGCTTCAAGCAGATTTAAAGAATTGACATAATTTTATCTGCAAAAGTAAATTCCAGCGGCCATAGATGAGTGGATGGAACTAGAATATTATGTAGGAAACAGTTAATGGGGAGTTGACAATTGTTTCACAAATGAAATTCTCTCAGCCCACAACTGCTGCTGATACCGGAAACTGTATCTAATAAGTTGTTTGGAAAGGTGAAATGAACGTCAACCTAAATAGGGAGCCCAGCTTATTAGGGACCATCGAGCTGAGCAGCTCTAGTTTCCAAGCAAATGGGGGTGGGAGAGGGAATTAATGAACATGATCCTACATCGCTGTTTCAGAAAAAGAAGTTGTTGATAATAAACATAAGCACTTGAGATGCACAAGCACTTATATGCTGAGCCTTGGATTTCAAACATCTGAGAAAGGAGATGATTATCCTGGAAATTGAAAGCTATCTTAGAAACGTGTCCTATAACGTCCTGAATTTTACCTCTAACTCGTTCTTTAGTGGGCATCCTTTCTCTGCTTCCTTACAGGCTCAATCATCTGGTGAGAGCACCCTTTCTTTCTACCAACACATTCTGTGCGTGGTGCCGGGCATAGTACTTATGTTGCAGAAATCACAAAATGCAAACCCAAACAACTGAAAACACACCGAGGACCCAGTCGGATGCTTGTGCTGACACTGGAGCCGCCGTGACTGCGTGTGCCGAAGCCCTCCGGCTCGGGCGTCACTTGGCATTGAGCTTGCAGCTCTGTTCTGTACGGAACAGGACCACGGGCTGGTGCTTGGGCGTGCCGAGAGGTACAAGACAAACATTTGCACAAATCTGCAGAATGACCTCTTCTAGCGCAGACATCAAGACGGTGCCCAAATTCCCGGCGTTACTTCAACCAGATCAACTCGGAACCTTCAGGTAGCCAAGGTAAAATGACAATAAAATCGGTCGCTTGGGCCAACCAAAGAATGTAAGTTTATTTCTTGCAGGATCTGTTCTTTTTAGTACTGTGAAAAATAGATTACGGGAGGAGAATGTGGCAGTAGGTGCATATTTTTTAAATGAAAGAAATTGCTCCCCAGAACTTTTCAATAAGAGAAAGCATGTGACCTCTTTTCTGTGAGACCCACAGTACAGTAAACAATTGAATCCATATTCAGCCAGATGCTTCCAGTGTGTAAATTACTCCCTGGGTAAATGTTAGGCACTTTTGGAGCCGCATTAACTCTTTCAGGCTTCGAGTATGCAATTTAGTAAATTACTGCTGCCTGTACTTAATGGTGCTCCAGGGACCGAAAAAGATTAATGTAGCTCCAGAAGCGCCTAAGTTACTCTCAGAGAGAGCATCCGACTGAATGGAAGTAGCTTGTGTCTAATCACTCTTTGTAAAAGGAGGTATTCTTTAAAATTCTTTAAAATGAAGTTACCTTCCTGGCCAATATTGCACACCCTCCTATCGAAAGCATCTATACTAAGATTCGGAGATTTCCCACCCCAGGTTAGAGACAAGGTTTATTTTTTGGAAAGGTTTTCGCTGACCTCGTCCCCTATGAAAGACCAAGTTAGCGATTAGATCTTGCACAAGGTGGTCTTTTTGGCATTTGGGCCCGCAGTTGATTCCATCTTGCTTAATTGCTTCTCTGACATTCCCGCCTCCGAAATCACCCCGACTGCTTGTCGGAGGGCGGCTTTGATCGCCATCGCCTTTCTTTCATATTGTTTTCTCTTCTGCTCCCACTGATATTTATTACGGATGCCAGCTTGGCTCCATTCTGGTCCCTGCGCCCACAGGGTTTTCTCCATCTTTCCTAGGCTCAGGGTCTTTGGTGGGTATGAGCTGATATCCCCCTTTATTGCACTTCCAATTTAACTCCAGTCTATGGGTGATCTTAAATTGAGTGTCTCATGTCCAGCTCAGTACTGGAGGAAAAGGTTTAGAGACCACCCAGGTATCAACTCCTTTCCCCGGCTCAGGAGGAAAGCCTAGTTACTTGAGAGTCATACTAAACCTTGAATTTACTCCAAGTCAGTTGGTTAAGGCCTTGCTGTCCTTTCTCCCTAGTTGTTTCCTTTGCCTGTACTTGTGATGGTCACAGTCAAGTTTGCCCTCTCTTCTTTAACTAGCACCTTTCTGGACTACTTTCATGGCCTCTTTTATTCTCTCGGTGCTCATTTCTCATCTGCCCCAAAACAGTGAAATCCAAATGGAAATAATTTCATAATTTCCTTTGCTTATTAATTTTAACAAAACAACAACAACAACAACAACAAGAGCCCTGCTTCTCCAATTAGTTCAAAGGGCTAACAGACCACTGGACTTTAGTCTCCTCCACACTGAAAGCACAAGAACTGGATGGTGTCCAAATCCCACTGCCAATTGCTCTGAAAAGGATCCTACTAGGAGCTCCTGGATAGAGTGGGAGAGCAGTATGGAGCAAAACTCGAGAACATAAAGCAGACCAGACTTACTGATTGGATAGAGACTGGTGGAA
>NW_022103906.1:61086986-61105963 GCF_000313985.2 Echinops telfairi
CCACCATCTGAGATCAAAAGGGTAGCCTTTTCTCAAGGACAAAATTCTGAAGGTAGGAAGGATTAGGAAAGACAAACCAGACACCCACTGCCCTTGGGTCAATTCTGGCTCATAGTGATCCTCCAGGACAGGGTAGAAATGTCCTGTGGGTTTTGGAGGCTATAAATCTTTATGAGAGCCAAAAGCCTCATCTTTCTCCCATGGGCAGCTGGTGGCTTTGAACTGTGTACTGCAGCCCAAAGCATAATTCACTGCAGTCAAAACTAGGAAAACAACCACAGTCTAAATCTTTGACTCATTGTTAACCTCCAGTGGTGGACTTTATTTCTTGTGGAAATGATGTGCCTTCCCCAAGTCCCTTCAGTCAATTTTGTGGTGTATTGAAACGTTATTTAATGTGTTCTACTTCAGTCATTTAAAAAATATGTCTATAAAAATGGAAAATAAAGGTCTTATTTATTTATACCATTACTACAGCACTTGCCAAATTTAAAAAAGTACTTAATTTAGTAATTTGTTACCATTTCCTGAATTTGTTTTAAAAAAATAAAATTTCAGAAGATAAACAAACAAATAAAAACATAATGCATCAGAGATTCAGGGACTCAACGGGATGACTGATACCACATTGTGGGGATTGCAATCAATAACAGGAAACACAATGTGCATGAATTTTTGAATGGAACACAGAATTGCTCTGTAAATGTTCACCCAATTTACAATAAAAACTTATAAACAAAAGCAAAGAAAAAATCTTGCTTCTCTATGTGGAATTCTAAAAAGACAGATATAATATTAATATATTTATGCTATCTTGTCTTTAATATTCCTTGGTTTTGATATTCTTAAATTTGAATATTCATGGTGACAAATTATGCACATCTAAAAAATAGGATTTAAATTGATAGCATTTTAGTCATTGAATAATCATAAGTTCTCAATTTTCTCCTTTGAGCCTAACACTATTTGAGTTGTCCCCAAACAAATAAAAGGCAATTTAACCATGGGGGAAGAGAGGGATGCTCTAAAATCAATTGTGATAATGCCTATACAATTCTTCTTAGTATGATTGAACACTTGAGCTATTGAATTGTATGCTATGTGGATTAGGTGCCAATCAAAATGTAAAACAACAATAACCACAAACAAACCCAAATGGAGTGGTGGTGGGGTATATGTCAAAATGTACATAAAGCACCAGAATGAATACAATGCTGACATCGTTTCCTAGTCTAATGAAGGAAACTAGGCTAAAACATGAGGTAGAAACTGTGAGGGAGACAGGATGGCATATTCACTCCGTAACAACATTGAAAAAGCATGCCACGGTTGGAGATATCATGAGTGACATTGGGCACGTGTAGTAGAGGAGAAGGGGCATTCAAGGTGTTGGGAATCGTGTGAGGAGAAACACTGAGGTGAGTAGTAGAATTGTGTCTCCTGGGACTCTGGATTGATGAGTGTCCTCACACACATGGGAAACTTATGGACAACAGGAGGTTGCGGTTAGGTGGTGTCAAGTTGTTTGTGGGTCATGGACACTTGATGGACAACAAAAGAAAGCACTACTGGCTCCCATGCCAGCCTCACCATTTTTCCTGCTTTTGAATTCCTTGTTGCAACCAATGTGCCAATTCATCTCGCGGAGGGTCTTCTTTTTTGTTGCAGCAGTGGCCTAGTAGCCACTCTGTGGGTGAAATAGGAGGCTGTCTGCTCTTGTGAAGATTTCAAGTCTTGGAAACCCAAAAGAAGAATGATACTCTGTCCTTCGGGGTTCCTATGAGTTGGGATTGAATGGTTGGCTGTGGGTTTGTGTGGTAGTTACACAATCCTGTGTCAACCTCTGGGTATTCAGCGTGAAGGGGAGGAATCTAGCCTGTCATCAGGTCACAGACTAATGATGGTTCCTCGTGGGCCTGGCCTTCTCATGGGGATTCTGGGAACTTCCTCTCTCTCTCTGCCTTCCTCTTCCTGTTGACAAGCCACGTGGAGCCACAGTGAAGGCAGCCAGAACCTGGAGATGTGTCCCCTGCCATTGGATCTACAAGATTTTGCACCCACTGCTCTGTGATCTTCCTGCATTCTGCATCATTGCATGTGGCTGTGTAAGTCGGAAGAGGGACTCATGGACTAGTATCAGACTTATGGGCTACTATCGGACTTATGGACTTTATCTTGACTGGACTGGGATGCTTCCTTACTTTTCAATTACTCTTTGATATACAGTGAACCCTCGTCACTTCGCGCTTCGACTTCCGCGGCTTCACTCTATCGCGGTTTTTGTGTAATAGCGCATGCTCTGTCATTACTGCCACTGATTGGCTCATACTGTACACGTTTCTGTTTGCATCGCTACGTATCGGAGCTACGTATCAGATGCATTTTGAGGAGTTAGTTGGCCTCACAATGGAGCGTCTCTCGCATATTGTAAGAACAATCAAAGAAGTTCAGGACATGATTGAAGAATGGGATCCAGAAATGAATCGTGTATTACGGTTCCGGAATGCACTCGATGGGGCAATGGAACCCTACAAAAACCTTTTCACTGAAATGAAGAGACAACGTTGGCACCTGCCAATCACAATGTTTCTTAAATGTGTACCCAGAAACCCACTGCCTACACCTGCTCCTTCAGAGGAAAAAGACGGTGACCCACCTGTAGAGTACATCCCTTAAGTCATTTCATAGGCTATTGATTACAGTATTTGTAAGAACTATATATAATAATACTGTATGTGAAATATGTAATACTGTAAACTAGATGCCATAAATAATATAATAAATAATAAATCATAATTGTAACGTCCAAAATGTTTTACTGTATTTTCCCTTTTTCGTTTAATAAATTGGGTAATACGAGTGTAATGGTGACTAAAGGGTGTTTTTTTATGTCCTCTATGCTCTAACTACGAAAATATTTTATTTACAAGTAAGGAATCCTACTTCGCGGAATTTCATTTATCACGGTAGGGTCTAGAACCGATTAACCGCGATAAACGAGGGTTCACTGTAAACCTATTTTTTATACATGTATGTGTCTCTGGATTTGTTTCTCTAGTCAACCTGGTCTAACACAGTTTGCTTTTGTTTTCTGTTTTGAGTTATCGTGCCTGGCTTAGGTTCTCTCTGGGTTACAGGCTATTACTAATTGACCCGTTGTGCCCAAAGATCCTAGTCATAATCACTAACAAACCTACTTTTTGGACTTTATTAGGAGGGAAGAGCAAACAGAACCAAACCCAGCAAACTTAGTGTGAATTTGTGGTTGTTTACACCTAGCTGCTTTGTAATATTGAGAAAGCCCTCTGACCTTCTGACCCTCAGTTTTCTTATAAGGGTACCATTTTCCCTGACTATCTCATAGAATGATGCCTGAAGGAAGTTAAGGTGTGATAATGCTTTGGACACTATACATTACATAATGGGTTGTGCCATAGCTCAAAAAACCACACTCACTGCCATTGATTCAATTCTGACTCCTAGCAATCCTATAGGACAGGGTAGAACTGCCCCTGGGGGTTTCTGAGACTGTAAGTCTTCATGGGAGTACAGAGAGTCTTCTTTTTTTCTGAGCAGTGGCTGGTGGCCTTGAACTGGTGATCTTGTGGTTAGCAGTCCAGTCAGTACATAACTCATCACATCAACCCATTACCACAAGTAGGCATCATTATTTGGACAAAAGCCTGAATACTAACTATGGTCCCCAAGTCATCAACTCTGGTCCCTACCAATCCAACAAGTGATGCTCAGTCTTCTCCTGCCTCGGTGTCCCATACAGGAGAGACTTGCATGGTTAATATAAAAGGTTTTTACCACTTCTTTCCAATTTTTACTTGTATATATACTCCTTTCTATGAAGTGTTTTACTTCAACCATATATTTTTTCTACTTTAGGAAGCCAATAGGAATTAATCAATCAATAATATCATCGATGGGGAAAAAAACTAATAAAACTAGGACCATAACTGTATTTGAACTTAATAACTTTGAAATATAAAGGGTAGGCTTTATCCATGGGAATTTACAGATACTATCTGGCCACCAGACGGCTTCCATATTTCTTCATTACTGCATACAAACATAAGAAATATAGAGGAAAAAGTGTATATAAGTGCTGTAAATTTCAAGCTGAATTCCCTAGTCCATTCCATGGGAGTCATCAAAGGACTTTTTAGAAATAAAAATCACGCTTCATTTAGTGTATGTTTTGCTTCTTCACCACAAAATGCAGAATAATTAATTTTTTTAAAGCCAAATATCTGGACTGCTTCTCTCTTTACAAATAAGATAACTATCAAAGATTCTCTTTTTACTTCATAAAGTAATTTATGGCTTTGAAGGTATCCCTGCTTCCAAACATTACATTTTATAACTCCCTCGCTCATGCGTCACCTCTCAGAAGCGCTTCTCAAGCAGAGAGAGTGCTCTCTCTTTCTCGCTCCCCTTCCATCTAAGGTCCCTTATTTCATACTACCCTATGCTTCAGACGCTGAGGTGTCCTTTGGTTGCTTATTTCTTGCTTGAAACTTCCTTAGAGGCTTTACACTCTTTCTTTCCTTTTGAAAAGGAAATTCAGTCAGTAAGTTTATTTTCCTCGTTCAGAAAATCTGTCAAAATTGAGCCTTCACCTAGGATTGAGCCCCAATTCTTCCACTGCGCCCGTGGGAGAACCTGGGCACGTCACTGGGTTTCTCTAAGCCTCGGTGCGAAACAGGGACAAAATGGCTCAAGAAGGTGAGGCCCAAAGTCTTCGAGTCTCACGTTTTATGACTATTTTCACTGGCTTAATTTTTTCCAGCTACTTTAGAATGATCTGTTCTGTTTACATCTGCTCTCCATGATTCCTTTCCGAGACCTCATTTTCTCTCATCTGTGTCTCCTTTCTTCGCAAGTTCGGCACGGCTACTAAGGGACAACCTAAGTTAAACTATTTATTTATTCCCTCACCTTCCCGGGAATGACTTCTTCGTGTCTATATAATCAACGTCAAAGGCCTTCTTCTCACAGTATCTTTAATTGACTTCTCTTTTTGCCTTTTTTTTGGATACTGATTATCCATCCTTTCATTCCTCTTTAATCAATAGAGTGTGAGTATTGCCTTACCTGGTTTCTCCAATTCTTGGTTCTCTGATGACCTTTTTAACTCCACTAATCTACATCTACTCCCCTAAGAGTTACAGTCCTGCAAACCCACAAAGACAGTTCAGTTCTGTGCTATGGGTTGCTCTGAGCCAGAACTGACTTGATGGCAGTGAGTTGAGAATCTACTTGATGGTCGTGAATTTTTAAAGAGAGACTCTTGCATCCCTGATGCAGTCCGGAATTCCAGGATCCAGAAGTAAAGGGTCAACCTTAGGTAAAACAAGTAAGCAGTAAATTCCCTTGTTTTCCTAATTCCTCCCGAGAAACTGACATTAGGGGCTTTGTTGGATTTCTTCCTTTTAAAAGAGACAACTCAATAAACAAACAAACTCACTGCCATGGCCTCAATTCTGACTCATTGTGACCCTATCGCAGGGCAAGATAGAACTGCGCCCCTGGGTTTGCCTATCTCATTACTGGAGCAGAGAGCCTCCTCTTTCTCCCGTGGAGTGGCTGGTGGGTTCAAGCTGCTGCCCAATGCATAACGACTCCTTTACTAGAGTTCCCCAAAGACCCCTACAGACCACAGAACCACATGTCCCCTTCTTACTGTGGTGTACCTTGAGCTATCTTCTATTTGTCTCATCTATTTACTTTCAAATTCACACAACTTGTCCTTTCAGAACTTCATTTTCTATTGAGAAAAATAACTTTGATGCCACCTTTCAGAACTGTCTCTCCATTTGTCCAAGTGATCAGTTCTCCTAATTAGATTCATTAATCTATGCTAATGCTTAGAAGTTACATGCACTGTGCTGTGAAAGGAGTAAGATGGGCTTGGAATGCAGAAAATCCTGATTTACGTTCTTGCTCTGTTCTTCAGTAGCTGTGTGACATTGGGAAAGTTAATTTAATTAACAGGCAACAAAGGTATCTGGTATGGGCCAGGACACTTACAAGAAGTTTAAGAATAGTTTATGTATTTATATAAATTTCTCTGCGGTAGATATTGTCCCATTTAACAGCTGAGGCAACAGGAGCCAAGAGGCCAAGTAGCTTTTGGAAGATTGCAGAGGTAGAGAGGGGCCAGTGCTGGGCCTGGAAGCCAGGCAGTACAGGTCCATGTTCTTATGCACGATTCTGTGAAAACCAAATCAAAACCATACAGAGCCTCCAAAGTCCTAACACTGGCCCTGTAGGACAGAGTAGGATTGCCTCCGTGGGCTTCCCAAGATCTCCATTGAGTGGAAGGAGATGGAGCGCATTGATCCTGTTGAGCGGCAGCCACAGTGGGTTCCAACTATTGACCTGTTGGTTAAGAGTGGAGTGCTTCACCACTGTGCCACCTAAACCCAAACCAAGGCAAACTCAAACCAAGGCAAACTCTAGTCAAGGCCGATTCACAGCCACCCTAGAGGGCAGGGTAGAAGTGACCCCCGTATGTTGTATTTTTTACTGGAGTAGAAAGGTTGTAGCTCTTAACTGGAGTAGAAAACCTTGTCTTTCGTTTGCAGAGTGGCCAGTGATTTTGTACTGCTGATTTGGCAGGTAGCAGCCTAACATGTAACCACTGTGCCAAGTCTATCTCTCCAAATTTGAACATGCATATCTGAACAAAGGAAGATAACAGTTTTTGTCACGTTGTTCTGAGAATAGAGATGTGTGTATACAGACAGAGTCTCCATTGCAAAAGAGATTCATTCTTCTTTTGAAGTCTTTAAGTGGTGTGCTCAATCTGTCAACTTGAGCACAGGGGTGGAGTTTAACCTGTCAATTAGGTCACAAGCTAACAGCCACCAGGAGAATTCTGGGAACTTCTTTTTCCCCCTGGGACACACACACTCTCTCTGCTTGACATTCCTGTTGACAAGCCACATGGAGCTATGCAGATGGCAGCTGGAGCCCTGGAGTTAGAGGAGCCACATGGAGACCCACACCAGCACTGAGATGCTTCCACCACCACTGGATCCACAAGACTTTCCACCCATTGGCCAGTGATCTTCCTGTGTTTGACATCATTGCATGTCTTCTGTGATTCTGAAGAGGAATTCATAGACTGGTATCGGACATATGGGCTAATATCAGACATATGGACTTGATCTGGACTGGACTGGGATGTTTTCTTAATATATAATTACTCTTTGATATAAAGCTCTCTCTGACACACCTATGAATGTCCTTGGATTTGTTTCTCTAGGCAACCCAGACTAACAAAAGCAGAATGTGCAGGTGAGTTGGAACAGGTGCGTATGATTTCCGTTGGGTAAACATTGGACTGCTATTGCCGTGTTGGCAGTTCAAACACAATAGAGCCTCCACAAGAGAAAGATGATACCCGAAAGATTGACAATGCCTTGGAAACCCTATATGGGGTCTCGATGAGTTGGTACAAACTCAATAGCAGTGGGTGGAAGTTGTTCAGTGCAAGTACAGATGGAAGATGTGGCAGTACTTCTGTGAAAATTGTATGGATCATGCTACTGCATCCTAGAGAGACCCTGGGAGTCAGAATCACCTTGTCAACAGTGAGGCTTTTTTTTTTTTTGAACTGCAAGAAGAGATGAAGTCTTTCCTATGATTTAAAAGCACATGCAGTGAATGAAGGTGGGTGTGATAAACAGTTTATTTTAAGGGTTGATTCAATCTCTCAAAATGAGAGGAAATTGACTTAACATTAAAGAGCAAGTAAGAGCTGTGTGAAGGAGGCCTGGGCTTAGGTGTTGTGTTGCTCACCACATGCTTGTGATTGAAACCCACCAGCTTCCCTGCAGGAAAGAGATGAGGCTGTCTATTCTCTTAAAAATGTAGTCTCTGCAACACTGTGAGTCAGAGCCAACTTGGTATCAGTGGGTTTGTTTTTTAGTTTGGTTATTTTAATTTTGGAATGCCTTGACCACCTTGTTCTTTATCGCATTCGAGCCTCCCAAACCAATCCAAAGCCATGGAGCTAAATAGGACCCGCAATGACCCTACGGGACAGACCAGAGCTTCCAGAGAGTGTGTCAAGCTGTAAACTGTTAGGAAGCAGACTATTACATCTTTCTCCCACTTGATGCTTGGTGGGTTCATACTTCTGACCTTTTGCTTAACAGCCTAATGCTTGACCCACTGCCCCACCAAGACTCATTTTACCTTATTCAGGACCATGATTTTAAATAGTATCTGTCTATATACCAATCAACTTCAAATTCTTGCCTTCATTCCACATCTTTGTCCTGAATTTGTATCATATAGATGAGTATATGCCAATGTTAAGTCTGCTTATATATCAGTTGCTTATGTGGTGGAGTGACATATTTCTTCTTTTTAAAATAGATTTATTGGCCTATACTTCACAAATCATACAATTTAATCATCCAATCAATTAAGAAGCATTGTGAAATCATCACCACAATCAATTTCGGAATATTTTCTTCTTGTATTCATCGTTGCTAGCTTCCCGTTTTCCCTGAGCCTCCCTGCCATGCCCCTAGGTAATTATTAATCCAATGATTGTTTCTATAGATCGACCTATCCTGGGTTTCATATATAAAAAAAGCATTCAAAACACAACCAGGAAGTAAAAAACAAACAAACAAAGCAAAACTCAACAACAACAATAAGACAAAACAGAAAAACCTCAATCAAAAAGAAAGCAGACAATATTAAAAACTGAAACTTTAAAAATGGGTCTTTTGAAAGGGAGATCAAATGATCAGATGTGACATTAGCCTACTCACCTACGCCTGCCCATTGACTTTACAATGCTCTCCTGTCTGAGAGCAAGACATTTCTCATCCCTGGAGTCTGATCAGAGGGGATTCAGTGCAGGCTTAGTCCATGTGGGCACCCTGGGACCACCATCCACCCCTCTGATTTGGATCACCGTGGATTGTTCCAGCAAAGTAGGAGGAAAATGTGGAACAAAATTCCAAATCATAAAAAAGACCAGACCTGCCCTATTAGAGCCTGGTGGACTCTCTGAGATACCTTTTGATGCCCTTCCCACGTGGAACCAAGCCCACCTTTCAGCCACGCAAGAAACAGACCTATAAAGTGGAAATAGCAGCCTTGAGGAAAGTATATGTCCGAACAAACAGGCAGTATTTGGCCACCAACAAAACTCAGAAGGTCAAAAGGGGCAGCAAAGGACAAATGGAAACAGAAAACTTTGGGAGGAAGTGGGCAGAACGCTGTTACGCCGATGGGATGGCAATTAAAGTCACAAAACAGAAGGTGTATACATTGTTGATGGAAAAATAATTTGATCTTTCCACTTTCACCCAAACTACAAGAAAATGTTTTTTAAAAGATGTAAGAGCATCTCACTGAACACCACCCACAGGTGAGTCTGACTTCTGGGTAGGACAGAGTACGACAGTTCTCGCCGGTTGTCGAGGCTGTGAGTCTTTGGGGGGAGCAGAACGCTTTATCGTTCCCCTGTGGGATGGTGGGACAGCGGGTGCATTCGAACTACTAACTTTGTGGCTAGTAGCCCAACGTGGAATCCATGACACCTCCAGAGCTACTTTCATGCCACTTCCTTCTGCTCAGAATCACCCAGTTGTGTTTTCCGGGTAGTAAATTCATTTCACTGAGAGTCCATCACCAAAGTCCTCATAATAACTCACTAGACCCCGAGGGTCTGCCCGTCTCCCAGCGCATCCCATCTCTCTGATCTCCCCGCTTCCATCTTGCTCACCAGGCTTCAGCCACAGTGCCACCCTTTGGCCTCTAGACAGTGTTAGGCCTGCTCTTGCCCGATGGCCTTAAAGAGGGCCTGGCTAATATAACCCAGCTTATGGTACTCATGCCAGGGCCACGCCACTGTCCAGCCAACGACTGAGCACGCAGGTCATTTCTCCTGGTTGCGGAGTTCCTTTAGTGCAGTGGTTCTCAACCTGTGGGTTGTGACCCCTTTGGGGGTTGAACAACCCTTTCACAGGGGTCACCTGATTCATACCAGCAGCAAAATCACAGTGCTGGAGTAGCAACGAAAATAATTTTATGGTTGGGGGGGGAGGGTCACCACAACATGAGGAACTGTATTAAAGGGTCGTGGCATTGGGAAGGTTGAGAACCACTGCTCTAGAGGGCTGTCCACCCAAGTGCTCCTTTGTGGATGACTGAGACCATCTCCTAGCTGCACTACAGGCTGGAGCTCTTGATAACCTGCACTGTCAGGTCAGCACAGTGATGGGAAAGGTGGCTCTACCTTCCTCCACGGGGACTTGCCCCTTTTGTCCTTGCTGTTTCCTCTTCCCAGAATGCTTTCCCTCCAGGTAGAGGTGAAGCAAATTCTATTTTCTCCGAGTCTTTACTTTAGGTGGTTTCCTTTTGCTGAATTTGACTCCGATCACTGTTAAAAACAACATCCTTCTTCACCTCTGATCACTTTGTTCAGAGCGATGGTCAATAAATTTTTCACCCAATAATGCATACATTCTCCGACTTTATTTAGCATGTCTGTTATTTGTCCTCTATTACTCCCAATAGAATGTAGAATTTATCTTTTATTTACTGACATATCCCAAGAACCTAAGCCAGTGTCAGTCAAAAACATTTTTAACAGGTATGGTCTAGGCGTTTGTGCATATTTCTAACTCTACTGATTAGATACTAAGCAGAGAGATCTAAAAAAATTTCGCTTTTATTTCAGTAATATTAAGTTAATTTTTTTCTCTAATCATTTTATTAGGGGCTCATACAACTCTTATCACAATCCATATATACATCAATTGTGTAAAATGCATTTGTACATTCATCGCCCTCATCATTCTCAAAACATTTCCTCTCCACTTAAGCCTCCGGCATTAGGTTATCATTTTCCCCCTCCCTCCCCGCTCCCCCCTCTCTCATGAGCCCTTGATAATTTATAAATTATTATTTTGTCATATCTTGCCCTGTCCAACATCTCCCTTCACCCACTTTTCTGTTGTCTGTCCCCCAGGGAGGAGGTCACATGTAGTTCCTTGTAATTGGTTCCCTCTTTCCAACCCACTCTCCCTCTACCCTCCCAGTATCGCCACTCACACCACTGGTCCTGAAGGGATCATCCTCCCTGCATTCCCTGTATTTCCAGTTCCTATCTGTACCAGTGTTCATCCTCTGGTCTAGCCAGACTTGCAAGGTAGAATTCGGATCATGATACTGGGAGCGGGAAGGAAACATTTAGGAACTAGAGGAAAGTTGTATTTCTCATCGCACCGTGAATGGCTCGTCTCCTCCCGAGACCCCTCTGCAAGGGGATCTCCAGCGGCCTACTCATGGGCTTTGGGTCTCCACTCCGCACTCCCCCCATTAGCACTGATCTTTTAACACAACTCTGATGAACTTTCTAATATCCATTCATTGTCTTTAAAGGGTTTGCTCTTCTCTTTTCAAATCAATTCCATTCTTGATCTAAAAAGATCAGCTTTTGTGCTTATTTTATTATGTATCAATGGATCTCTGAATACCGTCTGAAGCCATAAATCACGGAATCATATCATTAGATATGTGTTTAAAAAAATCCACAAGTCCTTGACATTTGATGAAGAGCATCTATTTGCAGTTTACATTTTGCTCATTTAAATTTTATTTACCTTTTAATTCTTCAGATATTAAATATGGAGTAACCATTTGGTCAAAGGCACGCTGGAAAACCATTGTTCGAACTGCCAGGGGCAGACAGGTCTGGGACTGCTGAGGAAAAAAATTGAAGTGGGGAGGAGATGAAGGCAAACCTAGCAGGCCTCTGTGCCCCTGATTCAGTGGCCCCTGGACTAACTTTAAGATGCAGACTTTAAAAGACCACATACAGGAGGTGGTGAGGAGCCACTGAGGGTGGACAAACGCTCCAGGAGAGTTCTCAGATCTGCTTGATGTTAAACCAGATGCGTTCCTTTTCAGATTGAACCATAGGATGTGGAAGTTTTAAGATGATAGACAAAAGAGTATGTTTTTCCTTTTATCTTGATCATTGGGATAGAGTTTCTACCTGAAAATTCTCAGGTCAGCAATGGTGAAAATAATTTCCAGCAGTTTCAAGAGCTTGATGATACTGCTCTGTAGCCTTTAGTGGGTTAACTGTCAGGCAGCCTTCCAAAGGGGTGGTCCTTCACACCTCCCTGGGGAGACAGCTAAGTCAGTCTGTGTTCCCTTAGACCCTTTGGGGGCGCTTCCACTCTGTCCTCTAGGGATCCATGAGTCCTAATAGACAAGATGGCAGCGGATTTTAGTAATGGTTATCTTTTTTGGGGGTTCTTGTCAGGAAGTTTTCATTCATTATATTAGTGCGTTTCCATTAATTACATTAGTTTTACATATCTTGGGGATATCATGTATGTACGTGCTGTTGTGAGGTGCTGACATCCGTTACAAATCATAGCAATTCTTTGTACTAAAGAATGAGACACGGCTGTCCTTTGACATTCTGACAATCTCTCCTGTGTCTGATCCCATGCTGGGACCATTGTGTCACTCCGTCTCGTTGAAGGCAATCCTCTTTGTGGTCGACTCTCTACCACTCGTGATATCCTTCTCCAAGGCCTCCTGAGCATGTGTTCAAAGCAGCAGAGATGAAGTTTCTCCATCCTGTTTCTAAGGGGCTCTGAGGTTTGCTAGTTCTTCGGGAAGCCGGGAAGCCCGGGGTGCATTCTTCCCTAGCACCACCGTTCCCTGGGGAGCGTTCTTCTCCGGTTTCCCTTCTTCATCGTCCAGGTTTCACATGCACGTGGGCTGATGGAAACAGCTTGGTTTGCGTCAGGGGCCCGTAAATGATCAACGTTGGCGCTGTAACACTTTCAAGGATTCTCTCAGCTCTTTCATACTTTAAAGGGGTCACATGTAGCAGATTTGTCCAATGTAGTGTGTTTGATATCGTGATTGCTCCTTTCATGAGTGTCAATTGTGGTTCTAAGTAGAACAAAATCCTTGACCATACTACTCGTTTCCTCTAGTTCTTTTAATGCTAATTGAAGGTTATTGTTAGTTATAAGGATTCTGTTTTCTTTACATTGAGATAGAATGCATACCAAAGTCCTCGATCTTCAATATTATTATGCTTCAAGTCGTCTTCCCTTTCAGTAACTGAGAGTCTGTCATCTGTGTAAACCAGATTGCAGGGAGTCTGCCTCCAGTCCTGATGCTATTTCCTTCTTCACATAGCCCAGCTTCTTGGATTATTGGCTAAGCAAACAGATTTCATGTATGAAAATGCACAAGCGAAACTCTCTGACATTGAGTCAGCGCTGACTCATAGTGACCCTATAGGACTTGGAACAACTGCCCGATGGGTTTCCAAGACTAGACCTCCTTATGAGAGTAGAAAACCTCATCTTTCTCCCGAGGAGTGGCTGGTGGTTTCAAGCTGCTGACCTTGTGAGTTTCCAAGACTGAAACTCTTTATGAGAGTAAAAAACCTCATCTTTCTCCCTCAGAGTGGCTGGTGGTTTCAAATGGATGACCTTGTGGTCAGCAGCCCAATGATAACCACTCTGCCACCAGGGCTCCCTGACTGCATGTATAACAAGCATTTTTAAATATATATGCTAACGTTCGTTCTTATTTAAGTGGTCACTAGTAATTTAGCTTTAGGTGACTCAGTGGTGATTAAGTACTAGCAGAGAGGTTGGCTGTCCAAACCCACCCAGTGTTCTCAGAAGACAGGCTTGATAATTTGCTCCCCAAAAGCCACAGAGATGAAAACCCGGTTGGGCACTTTGAATTTGCACATATGGGGTTGCCACGAGTCTGAATCTACTTCATAGCAATCACCATCCTCCATAACAAACTCGCTTTATGAATCAGTACCACTCAATGTATGATTACCGGCATATTATTTAGCTGTTGAAGTAAGCAAATATTCAAGATGAAGATGTTAACTGAAAGCTATCAATTTTGGTTCAGAGATTTGTTTTCTGAAATTATTCTAAATAGAACAAATGGGAAGCATCTTTGAAAATTATTTCTTAATTAAAATAAGTCACAAAGAAACCCAGTTCTATTTATTCCTCTATACCTTGTTTACTTGAATCTTGCTAATAAATAAAGAACACAGCTTAATTTATCTTTGATTTAAATCAGGAAACAAATTAGCAAATTAAATACTGAGTTTCTTAATTGTTTCTTGTCAGGTGGTATCTAAACTTGCAAAATGCTTACTCACCTGGGTTAGATTTTTGCCAAGTGAGAAATAGACCTCCCACTCTAATATAATTACTGAAATCATTATTTCAGTAATTGGTTTTGTGCTTACCAATTTCTTACACATTTTCACATTGTTGTGAAACGCTGGATCATTTAACTTAGACAATGTTATTAGGTTTTATCTTCAAGTACCCTGAACCTCTCAAGGAGGCCTGCTGGTGGAGGGGCTTATGAGCCTGACTGCGAACTGCAAGCACAGAAGTTATCAGAGCTCAGAGCTACCTCAGCTGATGTCACGTGGTAGGAATAAAGCTTACACCAGGATTTCCCACTTGGGTTCCTGAAAGTTTGAAAAGCTCAAGCTCTTATGAATGCTTGTTGCAGAGCATGAATAACTTTAATGAGTTTTAGTAACCAAGAACATGTTTTTAGGTGAGTGTCAATAAACACCAGTATATTTAAAGATGCAACAGGTTCATGAATGGGAGGATGTTTTCAATTGTAGTTTTTATACTTTGTTATTTTTGATTCTTTGATGTTAAACATTTACAAGTCAATGCTAACTTAAAAATATATACCTAGATACATGTATCCATATATATGCATATATATGCATGCAGATGTATCTGTGTATTTCTTTGGTAATCAGTATTGATTCATAAATATTAATTTAAAAATCTAAGCAAAGATATATACATATACATCTATACATAAACATATATTTATACACACACACTTCTCTGGTAACATCATGGCTTCTGTTGGACTCTTCATTGCAAGGTTGGTGGTTCAAAGTCTCCACAGGAGAAAGAGGAGGCTGTCTGCTCCACTAAATATTTATTATCTCAAAAGCCCTATGGAGTAGTTCAAACCATTTGTACCACCCAGGAAACTATAGAAAGAGCCATACCTTGCTTGACTCTTATTGTACCTCTTTGTTGCACCAAATAAATACCCCATGGTTTGAGTTTGTGCTGGATCACAGGAAAGCATCCTAGACATTTTAAATAGTTTCTCTTACTTCCTAGAGGGCGAAATCATCAAGCAAATCCCAAAGGATGACAAGTGGTCAACTACCTTCTGTCCCTTGGAAAGTAAGCACAGACATGGTTGGCTGCGTTTGACAATGAGGCTTGCTTTTTTAGTAAAAAGAAATAATAGTGGGCTCTAGGAAAGAAATGAGTATTCTCTAAAGGCAATGAGTAGCCTCCACATCCTAGGCATGTGCTAGGTGGTATACAGACATAACTTAAAGCCCCGGCAGTCATCTTGAAACGTAAACGCAATTGCTATTTTACAGAAGAGGAAGCTGAGGTGACATAGCTGACTGAACAGTACGTGGTAGGTAGGAGCCGGCTAGACCAATCTTCCCTGTCTACAAAGCCTGTACCCTTTGCTACACTGCTTTTAACATCTCTAAAGGGACTGCACATTTGAGAAAAACCATAGCATTCCCAAAGATCCAAGACGCCTCCATAGTCCTGGGCCAAGTGGAGTGGAGAAGCAGGGAGTGGAATGAAGCTTTTCATGCAGAGATCCCGATATTTACATCGTTGAATTTGAGTGGTTGAGGAAGAGGGAGGCAAAGCAGAGGATGGGTGAGATGGAGGGAGGGAGAGAGAGATGCTGGGGTGTGGAGCGAGGGAGAGAGTACCAGCTTAAGCAAGAGAGTAGCGGCTGTCTCAAGCATCCAGGGGAGCTCTGGATGGGCTGAGAAAAGACGCTCTTGCCCCTCCGAGGAGCTTCATAAGTGACACTGGTGGGTCACCCGAGAGCCTTTCTCCGTTAAGAAGGAAAGATAGTGTTTTGCTGCCTTTGTGCCGCAGGGCAGCACAGATGCAAGGCCATTTACTAGCTATCTTCGAAAAGGTCTTCCACATTTAAAAGAAGGACTTGCTTTGATTCTCTGAGATTAGGTTGGTGCTTTCAAATTATGTTTGAAACAAGAATATATTTCCTTCTCTGAGCCTTCACTAATTCTTTGCCTGAACCTTACCGTTACCCTTGGGCCTTCTGGGACATTAGCTTCTATCAGCTAGCATCTTATTCCCCGGGGTTGGCTTTATTTGTCAGGAGACACCAAGAAAAATCCTGAATGGAATTTTCTGCCTTCTGCCTTTTTGACTTTTATATAAAGTGAGAAATGGGCTCAACATTAGTTGTGGCCCTCTGGGATAATCTAATAGAGAAAATATGTGGAGACCTTAGAGAATGACCTCGTATTATTAAATAAAGTGAAGAAAAAATACTTCACCATATGGTTCTCTACCAATTTGTGGAAGGCAGACTTATAACTGGAGTATGATTTTGTTTCACCCCCAACCCTCCGAAATCGAAGAACATTGAGATTATTTTGATATCTGGTGAACTCGTATATGTTGTAAATTACTTGGTATGTGTGTAGCTTTCCCCTCCCCCCCAACTTTCAGGATCAACCCTGCTGAGGCATGTGTTATGATATCCTAGACAGTTTCCTCCTTGCCTGGGCATCAACAATTGCCCTAGTCTGTGTTATTAAGTTTGGAAAGAATGGTAGAGTCAAATTGAGACGTAGCTCTTTTAATAAATTGACCAATAAGGTTGGAGAAGTGACAGCTTCAAATTCCTAACAGAAGAGTGAAATTCAGCAATGTTCTTCTAAGAGGAGTAAGGCCTTTGGATGGAAGGACAGAGGACGGACGTACGAAGAAGGGCTGGATCAGACAGCAATCACACCTGAACCCGTTGGTCATTATTAGCACCACCCCAAGAGCTAATGGATGAGATTTCAATAAAGAATACTTTGTAATACATCCATGAAATTGTCTTGCCATTTTTAATTTACCCTGAATCTCTTCTGAAGATTATTATAGAATATAGGCGATATAAGAGAAAAAATGCGATACATTGGTCTTGCTTGGATCTTGACTTAAAACAACGATAAGAAAGGTATTTTTGAGAAAATCAAAGGAACTTTGATATGTCCTGAATGTTAGCTAATATATGAGAGCTGATCTCTGTGTAAGGTATGATAAGGGCTTGTAAAACGTTAAGTGTCTTTATCTGTGAAAGGAGTATTTATATTTGAAATCCCAAACCCAAACCCAACCCACCACCACTGAGTTGATCCTGACTCATCAAAGATAAATAAGCCAACAAAAAGTCAAAACTCAAACTCCACTTATTTTAGTGTTTCAGAAATAACTATTGTCTTAAGAACTAACTAATAAATACATAGATAACATGGAGAGATTGAATAAAATTCGTCTCTGGCAACAAACAGGACTCTGTACCTGTGAATATGTTGAAACAGCTCCATAACAAAAGTTAACAAATCGGGCTTTCGCATTTTTCAAAGTCCCAACTCTTCTAAGAAGTCCTGTGGCTTCACATAGGAGAGGAGCAGAGGGAGGGAGCCAACGAGGATCAAATGCTAAGAAGACTTATTATTGCTTTAAAAAATAATAGGAACGAATAAATTTTTACTCATGCTCCAAATGTCTTACATTGATTCTCACCTGTGTATGTCACCTGTAAATGGCCTTATTTTGTGTGCTTTTCAAATATTCCATTTTTTATAACAGGAAACATTGATCAGGAGATATTTTAAACACAACAGAAAACAAAGGATGCTGAATTGGAGTATTTTATTTTCATGCTTCATGGGCTTAGGAACTTCCAATTGTCGAAGGAAGGAAGGGACGCAGGAGGGAGGAAAGGAGAAGTCTGAGCAACATGTCTGCTTGTGGGATATTACACTTTTTCTGACAGAGGTCTTGCTTTCTAAACAGAGAATCATTAGCCTCAACAAATCAATTTAAATCATACTCCACAGTCTCCTTCTTTTTACATTGTAATCTTCATGTTTGCTCTCTTAATATTTGTCACTGCATATGTGCTTTTTCTTTCACCTGTGATACAAATGCATGCATATGTTGATAGCTTCAGTAATGTATGCTGGCTGTAAATAAAATCATATAAATGGAAGAAGAAGAGGACTTCATCGATATATTCACAATTTAGCATCAGAACGCTTCTACTTTTCAAAGCTTCCTAGCTTAGAGAGTTAGGAAGATGAAGAGATGGAGAGCTGACTTGGAGAGGGCTGGCTGGCTTCATAGACAGGATGCTGTACTGCTCGACAGACACATGAATGACCAAAGCAAAGAGCCAGCAAGACCTTTCTTCAAACAGAATGTGTCTGAAAAAGCTCATTCAAGCCGGACCCCTCTGACACACACAAACAGGAGTAGCTGCCACCGGACCCACAGCGTAGCTTACTGGAGACGGAAGTTTTGAAAGCTTTGTAAAATTGTCCCTTATCTGACACTCTAAAACCGAATCTTCCTTTGGGGTGGATGGGCCATTTCCTGTGCAGGTGTGCCTATGCAGGTGTGCCTGGAGCAAGTCTTAATAGCCTTCACCTAACGCAGGCGAGACCCCCACTCTCTGAAGCCATCTGGTAAAAGGTTGACCCTTGGCGGGGGACCTAATGGCAGGGTCTTAAGTGGAGAGGAAATGTTTTAAGAATGATGAGGGCAATGAATGTACAAATGCGCTTTACACAATTGATCTATGCATGGATTTTGATAAGAGTTATATGAGCCCCTAATAAAATGATAAAAAAAAAAAGATCTGGAAATACGGGGAATCCAGGACAGATGAACCCCTCAGGACCAATAATGAGACTAGCTATACCAGGAGGGGAAGGGGAAAGTGGGGTAGAAAGGGGAAATCGATCACAAGAATCTGCATATAATCCCCACCCCCCTGGGGGATGGACAAGAGAAAAGTGGGTGAAGGGAGAT
>NW_022103906.1:61106816-61113683 GCF_000313985.2 Echinops telfairi
CTTTCTAAATTTAAATGATTACATTTTCTTAAGACATCAAGGCCAAATTTGAACTACAGTATCTATATCACTTCGAGACTGGAACCTGGCTATGAGATCAAAGTTTAAAAAGAGCTTTCTTTGTTCTTCTGGGCAAATTCAGCTTTACAATTTGACAAAAGCAAAGAATAAGAAGAAAGAAAGAAAGACACGCGATATGTAGCATTAGTGCTAAAATAATTATACAGCAAGATTAAGAGAGAGATTAGAAAACCAAAATCTGCAATTAGAATCTTATTATATTCAACTAGTCATTGACTTATTTTAATGTCTTACTAGTCTTGCTGAAATATAGCATTGTTGTGAATTTTATTTGTTTATAGCCACTGAAGGATCGGGCTCCCCATCTGTTTGAGACAGTTTTTGTACAAGCAGGATGGCCAAATCTAATTATTTCTCTTGCTACCGTGGTAATATGCTGTATCTTCAGAAGAAATCGATTCTAAAATGTATTCAAAGAAGCCAGCTCACAATCCATGTGAAACCATTCAATACAATAAACTTCACTGTCTGGAAAGTCTTGAGATACATTAAAAACCAGTGGTTGGAGGGAAAGGGGAGAACCTTTCTGATGGGGGAAGCTGTAATGATTCAATAGCCAAGAAAACCTCTCTCTAACCTCTCCATAGACAGACTTACATTTACTTTTGAATTTTTTATTTACCATTTCATATAATTTTATTTCATTTCCTTTAGGCTATGTGTTGATAAGAAAATTGGTATTTGAATATTGGCATTTGAATTTTGAGATGCTAAAAACCTGGCAAGGAAAAAGTTCTTCTTATTTTAAGCCTCACTTGAGTGTCTTGTATACAGTTAGCTGTGACTGTAAGCTTCACTTTGGAGGCAAAGAGCAAGTGGCTAATTTGTGTGTGAGCATGTGTGTGCTTGAAGTGCTCCTCCTGCCACATGACTTCTGCTGGTTTGCTTCATCACATGTAGGATAAAACAATGAGCTCTTACTATGTACAGCTGGATACTGGTTGGCATCAATACAGCATGTTTGATCCAAACCAAATTTCTTTCTTTAATCAGTTCAGACTTTCTTGGAATGACATATACTACAAGTAACTGATACAATACCAGAACTCCTTACACCAACAGGTTAACATCAATTGGGCTTGATTGCTTGAAAGAGATGAAACAGATGCTAAGGCACAGTCGAAAAAAGAAAGACATCAGATCTGCTTCCCCAGCTCACAAGTACTTTGCTCAACTATTTGTTGTTAATAAAATCCTGGAATTTGGATTTTGGCTGACATTTTCAAACTTCATTTTTTATGATAAAAATGATTTGGATGCATTAAAATTAGAGTGGGCGAAGTGATTAGAATAACTTAAAATACAGTATGAGCATTTTATTTTAGGTGCCTTGCTTATGTCTAACTTATTAAGTTAGAGCCCTACATATAGAATGGAGTACTATCTCTATATAGTTTAATCTGCTTTGAAGTTGTCTTTCTCTAAGTGATAATACAGTTATCGTGAAAATCATAACCTAGTTTAGCATGGCATCCTCCAATGTCTGGCCATCTTTGCTGGTGAGGAGCCTTCTGGCTGGACTTCTTCTAAGACAGATCCTTCACCAGCACCATAATTCCACTGCATCCGTTCTCTGTTTTTTTTATTTTTATTATTCATAGGCAGATGAGGTGATTTAGAAAAGAGTGGCCTGTTGCAGGTGAGCCTTTGTCCTCACAGTGACCTCTTTGCTCTATGACACTTTGAAGAGGTCTTTGGTAGTTGATTAGCTCAGTGTTACTTGCTTGCATTTCTGGACTTCTGCTCCCATTGGTGTTGATGGTGGATGCAAGCAAAATGAAATCCTTGTTGACATCAATCTTTCCTTTGTTTATCTTGATGTTGCTTAATTGGTTCAGTTTTGATTACTTTAGTTTTCTTTATGTTGAAATGTAATCCATATTGACCACAGCAACTTTTATCTTCATTAATTCGTGCTTTCAAACCTCTTGGCATTCAGCTGGCAAGGTTGGTTCATCGGAATGAAACAGATTGCTAATGAGTCCTTCTTGCATCCTAGTGGGGCATTCTACTTGATGTGGCCCAACTGCTCAGCTTACAGCCAGAGAAAGTACGTTGAAAGGCTCCCTCTCTAACACACACTTTTCCTGATTTTAAACCCGGCCAGGAAGTGTCCATGGGTTCTGTTTGAATGACCGCTTTTGCTCTATTGGACACGTTCCTTGTGAGCACAGTGAAATGTTCTGGATTTCCAGTCTTATCCTTGATTTGTTATAATCCACACGATGGAATGCCTTGGAAGAGTCAATAACACACAAGCAAACACACCTCTGTTATCTCTGCTTTTAGCCAATATCCATCTGACATCAGCAATGATATTCTTCATTTCACATACTTTTCTGAAGAGAATTGAGTTTTGCAAAGTTTTTTTTCAAAGTTTTTTTTTTGGGGGGGTGGTCACTGTATTGCTATAGCCATTTAAAATTATCTTCAGAAAAATGTTACTTATGCATGAATTAATTATACTGTCTCATTAATTGTGAATAAGGTGAAAGCTGTTTACAGAACACACCAGTTTTCCATTCAATAATATTCATAAACATTTTGTTTCAGTTCAATTACTTCAGTCCCCACAATGTCAACACATTCAATTTCCTCCCAGTGTTTCTTGCTTCCATTTCTTCTTTCTTCTAAAAATTGTCTGACCTTTTGGCTTCTCGATGTATGATGACTTTGTTATCATCCTATATCTCATCTGGTTATTAATGTTCAATGTGTCAAACTTGCTCTTGAGATGACCTTTACTTTCAGGTGGGGTATACTTTATGCCAAATTCTGGTTCTTGTGATCCTGTTTGAATTTTCTCCAGCATCACCTGGATCTTACATAGGAGCAATTGATGGTCTGTTTCACAGTCAGCCTCTGGCACTGTTCTGACTGATCTTATTGAGCTTCCATCATCTCTTTACACAGATGTATTTGATTTGATTCTGTCTAGTCCACGCAGCAAGATCCACACATGCAGTCTCTGTTTACATTGTTGAAAAAGGGTATTTGCAATAAATAATTCATTGGTCTTGCAAAATTCTATCATGCAATGTACAGCATCATTTCTGTCACCAACACTATATATTTCCAAACTCACCAGGCTTCTATTTTGTACTTTTTTGTTCAGTGTATTTTTATTGCTCAGATATTGTTCCAAAATTTACAAATTTATTTTATCATGTTGCTAACTTGGAAAGTAAAGTTGCTTTTTCACCCACACATTACTGAATGAAATGACCCCATCATTTAAAAACAAACAGCTGAAAGATTAAATGCACCCACATATCACCTTGACAAACAGTGGTGTGATTCCACTAACCTCTAGTTTACATAGTTGGGGCTTTGTCTTGGTTCCTTTATTTGGAAACAGTTTATTGCCAGCACCAGGGATCTTTAAGTAAGGTGCACAGTGGTCCTAATTATTTTTAGGGAGTATGTGTCCATGGATAATTGTTAACACACTTACTTATTCCTAATTTGGGTCTCACTGTTCCTAAGTAGCTCCATCATGCCTTTATGAGCAGGCCCTTTGCACCCCTGAACTAGATCATACACCCAGACTCATCTATTCACCAGTGAGGTGTTATCTTTAGCAATCTGCAAGAGCTGCTTCAGAGCCGTGTGATTAGTGGGTAGCATTCTACATGACCAAGGTTGCTGGAGAGATAACACAAAAATAATATTCTTGGAGAAAGAAAAGAAAATATGTAATACAATCAATACCCTTTTTTTAAAAAAGAAACAATATTCCAGTGAGCTTAAAAACGCATTTATTATACTTCTGTCCTAAGAAGCACATATAGTCATTTTATGAGCAGTTGATGACTTGAAACCCAGACCATCTGCTCGTCAGAGTATGCAAATATTACAGCTGTTGTGAGGGCTCCCCATTGTTCTACCAGAGAATAGCAACCCTCTTTCCTTAAAGGCCCGTGTATCTGCAGGCAAATTGAGTTTCCATGCTCAGTTGATTCAGAGCCTATTTCAAGCAAAGGCTGCCAACTGTGTCAAAATATATACTGATTTTGTGATATACATAGTTTTCCAAAGGACAAAGGGAGATCACCAGTCTCAATCCATTTGTGACTTGACTTGGATTTAAAGTTGCCCTCCAGAAATAGCTGGCTAGTATCTAAGTGTACTGCAATATTTTACATTGAGATGGGCTTCTCCTTATCGTTTAGTTTGTGCTCGCGAGTCACTAAAATTGTCCTGAAAAACTGGGGAAAAAATAGGTCTTATTACTGAGAGAATTCATTATGTTAGGATAAGGCAAAAGAGCCTACTTACAATCAACAGTGCCATTGTGAGTAATTTGTTCTTTTTGACATTTTCTACAACATAAATGGTAAATAGAAAGAGTATAAAGTACAATAATATATACAAATTGCATTTTAATTCCTATTTTTCTTTAAAAAGGTGTCAAAGATAAATCTAAATGTGGTTTAAATATACACTTTGCTTCAAATGTTTAGGAAATGATGCCCAACGCAGAGCACAATAAAGCCATTAATTTTCCATTTGCATAACTTGTCCTTGAACTTTATTTGATATTTCTCATTTGCTTTTGCAATATAAAACCTTAAGATTCCAGTGTAAAGGATGTAAGCATTAGTCTTTTTATTTTTTTTATTTTTATAGGATAGGCATTTATTTTTTCTAATGTCCATTTAGTATAGACTCTTTAAGTATTGAGTGCTTAGACCTATTAACTCCCCAACTTCCATGTATTTCTACTTCTGAGGGGTTTTTGAACATTCTTTTTCAAAACTTTAATATGAGAATATATCACCCACATACTCGTGGAGGGAAGGAGGGAGGGAGGGAGGAAGGGAGAGAGAGAGAGAGAAATGGTAGAGTGCAGGGTGCAGATTTGGTGGTCTATCCACAGATTTGGATACCCTTTGTAGGTTTAACAAAACCTTGGATTTGTTCTCTCTTTTTTCTCTTGTTGTCCTCTTTCTACTTCAAACATTATGAGTAATTTCTGTAGTAAAGACACTGTCCCCAACACTGGAGCTCCTGAGTTATCAAAACAGTCTGACCTTACCCGCAGGGGACTTGTCATCAGATGATCAACAAGTAATCATCCTATTGCCATCAGTTTGATTCTGACTCATAGCAACATGATAGGACAGAGTAGAACTCCTAAGTGTTTCCGAGACTGCACATCTTTAGGGGAGCAAACAGCTTCAACTTTTCCCCAAGGAGCAGTTGGTAGGTTGTAACCAATGGCCTTGCAAGTTGGCAGCCTACTCAAACCACAGTGCCACTAGGGTGTCTTATCAATATGTCCAGCTTGCTATACAATTAGCAACCAGGCTAACATCCAGGACAAAAATAGCAGGCGTCTAGGAGTGAGAACACCATGACACCCATTCTAACGGAACAGGTGAGGAAAAGTTTAGCCTAACAGAGTATCATTTGAGCTTAGTGAGACAAAAAGTGAAGAAGAAAAATAGTAAAAACAATTAGAAGCTATAACATTTGTACAGCCTGTGCTAACTTCTGAGATTAAAGTTCATAATTAAATCCCCTCGAAGCAAAAAAAAAAAAGTTAGAATTTTTTTCAAGGATCTTCATGGATATACTTGTATTATAATTTTATTAATGAATCTTTAAATTTTGCAGTCTTTGGAAATGCTTTTATATATTTTCCCCCTCGTGCACGAATAGGTCATTCTTTTCTTTCATCAATATTGACTTGTTTTCTATACTGTGCCATAACATGCACTCTGATAAGCTGTGAGAATCTGATATGGAGAGAGATTCTGTCCCTGGCTCCCATGATGTACCATGCTGTAGGCATGTAAATTGAATGAATATCAAGTTCTCTAAATGTTCTCTTGAGGACACACGCGGTGGTTTGGAAGACACATGAGAGCACCGCATTTCTGCCTGCAGGGGAGGGAGACCTGCTGCGGGACAGCTACCATCACGTCAACTCTACATGCGTAGACCCCAAAGCCCCCAAACTCCGGTGACTTGCCCAACCTCAAACATCTTGAGAGTTAAAGAAACATATTTAAAACCCACATCTGAGGCTGAAGAAAACAGGTACTATTCAGTTCATTAGTTGATCTTCATTTAGAACAGTATTTACATTCCTAATGGTTTGAATAATTTTACAAACTCCCAAACATCTGGAAAGGCTAACTGACTGTCTAAAGGTAGAGACTTAATGCAACTGAAAACAATTAAACAAATGCATAAAATTTACCTTTGAATTTACTTGCCCTCAAAATGTCCTTGCAAGAGTATTTTTTCATCCCTGTGGCTACCCATGTTGGGAAAGGTCCTGCGGCCACCTTAAAGAGTGCGGGGACACCGCTTTCCTGCTGAGATTCTCTTTTCAACTTGTGGTCTGAAGGGCAAGGCACTTTCTCCAACAACATAGGAGAAAGCCTAAAATGTGCCAATAATGTTAGATAAAATGAGCTTACTGACTAATTCTAAGAAAGAAAGGTTAATTTCCCTGTCTTTCAAAGGATTTCATAATAATAGGGAATATGATCACAGGACAATTTGGACAGAGTGGCAACATGATCCTGGAAGAAAAACATGAACATTTGAAGCACATCGCTGCATGGGAGGAACTGGAGGAAATCATGCTAAGCGAAGTAAGCCAAGCACAAAAAGGCAAGTACAACATGAGTCTGCTGAGGTAAGCTTTTTAAGAAAAATGCAAAAAGGGCATAGGGAAAAAGCTACGGTATACAAACATTCCTGGGGTGAGGACCAGGTAATATGGCAGGGACCAGACCAAATAAAGGGATACACATGGTAGACAACTGAAAA
>NW_022103906.1:61116428-61117840 GCF_000313985.2 Echinops telfairi
AAAAAAAAAAAGAAGACCCAGAAGTTCAGCAAAATCTTCTCTTGACTTAGAACCCCAGTTGGCAATGGACCTTTGTAGAATGTGAGAACAGGAATGGTTAGTGCACAGAGCTACTAGGCTAGCATCCTAGGTCATTCTCCATCAAAACTCATATATTTAAATAACAATACATGGCTGGCTGCAAATTCAGTGGTTTCCCATAGAGCAATGTTTACTGTCAGATGTTAATAAACTAGTGTCTGCCTAGCTGGATGATTTAGATGTGCTTGGATTGTTAGGATGTGCAGGGTGGTTCAGCACCATTGTAAATTACCAAGTTCACAGCCATGATAAGTGTTTCCAGTCTGATGATATACGGGCACATTTAAATTATGTTGCATTACTATTCTGTCTCTTGAAACAAGAAGGAAATTAAGCCTCCAGTTTAATTAAACATTATTTTTTAAATTGGGATTTAGTATATAAAATTCATCACGTGATTCCTCCAAGTCCTTTCCTGGAGAAAATAGATTGCATGTTTCATTGGGATTTGACCTTAATTAATCCTGTACTTTGTGATCCACCCCCTTGTTTAAATAGTCTTATCAAAAGGAATGCAAGCTATGGGTTAAGATAACAATTGGTCATTAACTTCTGTGTGTGATGCTGGCTGTGGTCCATGGGCATCTATTGTAAGCAGTAATGTCCAGAGTTTTGTGCTCAATGGCCAAGAGACAAAATAAACTATGCAGAACAGCATCTTTACACAATCTACATGGATTTACACTGTAGCAAATGGTTTGAAATATTCATAATGCAGCATGTGTGTTGGCATGTAGCCCTGTCAGGTCAGAGTACACAGGAGGTAGGTCATTCCAACAATGTTAATGGAAATAAGTAAGCAAGAAATGATCAATTTTTCAAATACAGGCAGCCCCCACTTATGTGCAATCTGTAGTTATGAATGAGCCCATAGAAAGCCCATTAAAGGTATACACAATGATTTGCAATAATAGACAGGCCCTGCTTTCTAACATGCATGAAAACCTTATTACTATTACTGTAGTATATGTTAAAGATGCTTTAGAGCATTTGAAAATGCTTCCTTAATATTTTTTATACATAGAAAAGGTACCCGACATACTACGTACTAATACAAACATTTGATTACTGATGTTAGATTAATAATCATACTCAACTGTTCCAACTGAAGGCAGAGTTGGGAAAGAAACCTCTAAGTCATCTGAGGACTGCTTCTATAATTGCGTTCGTAACAATGATTCCCAAACTTCAGCTAGCAATTAGCATTTAAGTGAACCTAATCATTTCATTCAGCAAAAGAGCAGTGACTTTCCTCCCTGGTAACTCAAGTGGCTTCTAAACAAGAGAAGGATTTGAACCAGTAACTATTGTGGCCTGTTGACCTAAAGCAT
>NW_022103906.1:61118479-61159083 GCF_000313985.2 Echinops telfairi
GTGGGCACAATTAGGTGGATTTCCCATTTTAATTAAAGTGACTGAAATTAAAAAGTACTAATCATGTTAAGTGTTGGTGAGGATGGGGAGCAGCTAGGGCCCTCAGACAAACTCGCTGGAATGCGATGTGGCACAACACTGAAACACCACTGTCCAGCATGAACACCTGCTGACCATATTAGTTAGTAATTCTGGAGTACTTAACGATGCTCAAGAAAAATGGCAATGAAAACATGCAGCTATGCAAAGTGTACATAGATGGTCGTAGCAACTCTATTAATGACAGTTCCAATTCGAAGCAACTACAGTATCTATCAAAAGTAAAAGTAGGAATATATTGTGGCTTTTGTATTGTTGTAGTAATATAATAGTTTGTCAATTTGAGAGCATTAAGAGTGAAGGGGTGAAGTCTAGCCCGTCAATCAGGTGATAGCCAGTGAGGCCTCTGTGTGGGTATGGCCTTCTCCTGAGGATTCTGGGAACCCTGGTATTCCTCCTTGGAGGCAGGAGACACTCTCTCTGCTCACGCCCTGGAAAACACTGTAGCTGACAAGACACATGGGACCACCCTAGAGCTGCGGGAGCTGGAGCAGCCATGTAGAGACCCCTGCCATAGGTGCGATGCTTACACTGCTACTGGATTCACAAGACTTCCCACTCACTGGCCTGTGATCTTCCCGCATTCAGCATCATTGCATGTGATTCGTGAGTCTGAAGAGGACTTTATAGATTGGTATTGGACATATGGGCTAATATCAGACTTATGGACTTGATCTGGACTGGACTGGGATGTTTTCTCAAAGTTCAATTGCTTTTGTAGATAAAGTTCTTTCCTATACACATAAGAGCGTCTATGAATTTTGTTTCTCTAGTCTACCCGGACTAACACATGTATCAAGTGAAATACTCACAGATCCGTTGCTGCTGGGTCCATTCTGATCCGTAGCCACTGTATGGGACAGAGGAGAAATGGCCCATAGGGTGTTCAAAGTTGTACATCTTTATGGAAGCAGACCGCAGGTTTTGCTCCCAAAGAGTGGCTTTTGAGTTTGAACTGCTAGCTTTTTGGTAGCATCCAACTCCGTGACTAATGTCCTACCAGGTTTTTTTGGTGTGGGTTAATGAGCATAGGAAACAATGCCTTCATATATACCATCCAAATGGATTACACTGGCATTGGGAAGAATTCAGCAGAACTTCTGCTTTCTTTATATTGGGAATTTTTACAGATAATATTTATGCATTTGGTAGATAATTAAAGTGATATTATTGCATCACCAGGCTTCCCTACTCAGTAATAAACATAAATGTATAAGACCATTTCAATGGAATTCCACATCCCGTGAGATATGTATGAACAGATGTGTGTATTGCCAATTTGCTATACTCATAGACTTGGAAGGGAACTTGGAAGACAAGTAGGAAATGATGGTGGTGGGAAGGTTTTGTGTTTTTGTGTCTTTCTGCATACACATGCACATACATGCTTATAAGGAAGTATGGGTATAAAATAGCTCATCCTTGTTTTCAGATTCCTAAGTGTGGTTTCTGATATTCACAGGGGGAATCATCACCATCATTATCCACGCAGAATAATAAAAGCATCCACCTCATGGCTAATTTTTATGATTAAAGTTGATGGCTTATAAAAAGTGCTTACTTACAACAATGTTTTAGGCCACCACCTCTTGCCACTGAATCAATGTGGCTCATACAACCCCTTGGGACCACCTAGAAATGGCTCCTGTGGGTTTCTAAGACTAGCAACCTTAAGGAGAACAGACAGCTTCATCTTTCTCCCCCGGAGTGGCTGGTGGTTTAAATCATTGACTTTGTAGTTAGCGACGTGCAACTTAGCCCACTATGCCCACGTGGCTCCTTGGACAATGTCTTTTGATTTGGAACCAGTTTCATTGGCACTTTATCATACAATTCCATTATTCCATCATCTCAAGAACAGTTATACAATCATCACCACAATAAATTCTAGAACACCGTTTCCTTCTTTGTCCTCATTGTTATTTGTGTAATTATTTTTTTAATTGTGGCAACCATATACACAAAACATTCTCCAATTCTGATAAATATACAGGAAGTGGTAACTAGTGTTATTAATCTAATGCCGCTCAATGTAGTTTAGTGTCTTCCTGTGTAAGAAATGCATGGTGGTGCAGTGGTTACGGCTTGGCCCTGGGTTGCTATGAGTCAAAACAGATCCGATGGCAACTAACAACAGCAACAATGACTAACTAAGGGGAAGACCAGTGGTTTGAACTCACCATCGTGCACAGAGACAGGTGTGGCCATCTGCCCCTACAAAGATGACCGCCTTGGGAGCTCCGTGTGCGGAATTCCCCTCTGTCCTAGAAGTTGAAATTAACTTAATGGCCTGGGTATTTTTATTTGCAAAATAAAATTAAAGTCTGCCTCTAATTTTGAATCAAGTGAGTTCCAAGCAGATAAAATATGTGGAAGGACTCGACTAGCAGGTCCCGTTGGGTGAAGACCAGTATGCCTACAGAAAACATGTAACTAGCAAAGGACAAAACGGAGGAGGGGAACTCGTGAGTGCGGACGAGTCTCCGAGCCTAGGGGAGAGGACGCCATCTAGACAGGAAGAGCCTTGCTCTGGACGTCCTCAGCCTGGATGATTCTCCCACTGGATCCAAAGCTTGAGTTTTGTTTTTCTTCTTCTGGGTATAAATGGGGAGTCCTATGCACACAAGTGCCTTTGGGTCTCAAATATCCTTTGCACTATGTGTTGACTGATTTGGATATAATCCAAAGCGAAAACAATTTAAGCCAAGTCTGATTCATGATTTCTTTTTGTGGGATGGCCTAGTTCAAGACCTTATGAAATATCCTTTTTTTCTCCCCTTCCTAATATCCGTGTCCATCATTTTACACCATTTTGTCATCTCATTCTCTGTCTGTAAAGAGCCTACCCTTTGGAACCTGAGAACATAATTTAATTGCTGCTGCTCTGAATTTTCTTTGCTTAATGTGTTGTACAGTAATTCAATTACCACCATCAGACAGGTAGAAGACATCTGCAGTCTATTCATTCACTTGGAAGAGAAAGAAGAAACTGAATTTTCAAGTCTACCTAAAACGGAGTGTGGCTGTGTAAGAGTTTGCAGATAAGACTCTTATTCATTATACCAACAAAGAAAGCACACCTCTATGATTTAGAAAAAGAAGAAAAAGGCCCCAATTTAGAAACACACTGTAATTCAGTTCCAAGAGAAAAGCAACGCAAACAGCTTTATAACAATATAAAAGTATTTCTACAGATCACAGCCCTAATTACTTTTATGAGTTTAAAAGCTTGCTTTACTCATGGTAGGCATTATGACAAGGAGGAAATAAAACATGGTTCTTTATAAAGTTTAATTCTATGGTTACAATAACGCATACTATAATATGACAATACTGTAGGCTTTCAAGTAGGTATTTTCACAAACACAAACTATATACCACTAGATGAGTAGAAAAGCATTACAAAACATATAAAACAGAAAGACAATTTTTCATCCTGTGTATTCTTTTACCTTAGTATACATATTTATATTGCATATATCTTAGAGGCACCATAAACATACAGACACACACACGAACACCATACACCCACCTATACACAAACACCATCCTATATGTCCTCTTCCTGTTACACACTTTCTCTTTCTGACTTCCCCTTTGGCATAGGAGCTGGTAAATACAAATGTAATTAACTTAAAGGTACCTCAATATATGATGATAAAGACCTGCTTTTGATGACCACAATGCACATAATGTAGTTATGTGTGAATAGTTAATAGATACCCTCTTTAAGTTTGCATGTGCCTATCTCCAAGTTCAGAGAGCACAGGGACACTGGGTACTACAGAACTAACAGAAATGCTTTGGGCTGCCACAGTCCTGGCGTGTCAATTTCAAATATGGACTTTGTCATCCCTCCTTTATTTTGACTGCAGAATGAACTGCAAGTCTTAATGCCAGCTGACAAGTACACGATACTCACCCACTAAATGTCAACCTCTGTCAACATGTCACACACAGAAACTTGTAGGTTGCATAATTTAGGTCTATACACCCTTGCTACAGCTCCTGTTTCTAGCACTTCTGATTATGCCAAATGAGATAGATTCTTGTCTCTTTGCAACACTGGTTTTGAGACAGGTCCAAGGTTAAACAAACAAACAAAAAAGGCATTACCTGTAAGCAAGCTTGCCATTTAATACATTTTGTTTGAAAAAAAAATGTGCATGAACTACCAGATATTTATCTAACAATTAAAGGTATTGAGTGCAAAAGATATTTTAAAACAACAATCTGGGTGAAGCTAACAGAAACAGAAAGTTGGAAAAGTGTTTTAGGTGGACATTAAGAAAGAGATGGTGATCTACATCTGAATAATAACCAATCCAAATCTTATGAAGACAACAGAATAATAGTTTTTATGTTGGCAGACAGGAAGCCCTAGTAGTATGGTGATTAAACTTTTGGCTGCTGACTGAAGGGTCTATGATTTGAATCCACCAGCCATTCCATTAGAGAAACATGGTAATCTACTTTCCTAAAGATTAAAGCCTTGGAAAACTCTATGGGGCACTCCATTGTATAAATCTGCTGTGAGTTAGAATCTCCTGACTTGATTTGAACTAGGGACCCAAGCATGCCAGGGGTGAGGAGGGTGGCACAGGCATGGGGAGGGTTTGACTGACCAGCAACTACCAGTAGCAACAACAATTTTGGTATTTATGTTAGGATTTCCATAGATGACATATTGCTATATCTTCTTGTATAATCTTCTATTGTAGTATCAGAGATATTTTCCCATAATTGAGGAAGTGGACTCTCTGTGTTACGATGTATCCCTAACTACCAGAAATAATATATGCCTTCAACATGATGTTTCAAAATTTTAATTTCCCCAAATATCTATTGAGTGCCTGCTGTGTGCTGGGAACAGCTGTCCAGGCTGCTGAGTCAACAGTAGGGACCCGGAGGAACTGTGCTTGGGGAGGAGACAGCTGTGGACAAAGACGTAGATGTGATTATATATCCGTGTTCTTTCATAGCAGGGCCAGAGAAAGGCTCTTTGAAGAAGTGGACATCAGAAGTGAGAGATAAGAGACAGAACAGAATACAGAAAGATCTTTGGGCCAGAGATCCCTTGGCCTGTCCAAAGAAGCCCAAGGAGGTGAGTGATTAGGAAGGGTGTAGACAAATACAAGTTCAGAAATGGTGTTGGTGAGCATGGTGTTACTCTTGAAGCATGTTCTAAGGCTTTTCCTCTGAACTGGAGAGCCAGCCACTGAGCAAGGTCAGTAGAAAATGTTAAGCATTTGCTTTCACGTTAAAAAGAGACACTCTGGAGAGACTTCCATGAAGATGGCAATGGAGTGACACATGCCAGAGGGACTCCTCAGAATTCAGCCCAGCAGAGTTGCTTAGAGGGAAATACAATGCTGGTGGAACGCAGGAGGAGCATCATAAATATAAGTAGGCACAGACCCACGCGGTTTTGAGGGGTTGGGGGCTTTTGGCTTACCACAGTGGAAGCCAGCTGGGGCTTGACCTTGGCCCCGCCACTATCTCTTACCATAGTGAATGAGGGGGGGAGTGCTGAGTGGAGACCCATAGCCCATTTGTAGGCCACTGGAGATCCCCTTGCAGAGGGGTCTTGGGGAGGAGACGAGCCAGTCAGGGTGTGATGTAGCAACGATGAAAAATACAACTTTCCTCTGGTTCCTAAATGCTTCCTCCCCCCACACTATCATGATCCGAATTCTACCTTGCAAGTCTGGCTAGACCAGAGGGTGTACACTGGTACAAATAGGAACTGGAAACACAGGGAATCCAGAGCGGACGATTCCTTCAGGACCAGTGGCGTGAGTGTTGATACTGGGAGCATAGAGGGAGGGTGAGTTGGAAAGCAGGAACTGAGTACAAGAATCTACATGTGACCTCCTCCCTGGGGGATGGACAACAGAAAAGTGGGTCAAGGGAGACGTCGGACAGGGCTTGATATGACAAAAATAATAATTTATAAATTATCAAGAGCTCATGAGGGAAAGGAGAGCGGGGAGGGAGGGGGAAAAATGAGGACCTGATGCCGGGGGCTTAAGTGGAGAGGAAATGTTTTGAGATTGGAGGGCAATGAATGTACAAATGTGCTTTACACAATTGATGTATGTATGGATTGTGATAAGAGTCCTATGAGCCCCTAATAAAATAATTTTAAAAAATCACAACACTCTGGCACCAGGGAGAGACAAGTTGACTTGTATCAGGGTCGTAGAGCAGTAGTTGCTTCTAAATTTATTTTCTGAAAAATAATAGAAATTTCTGATGGCCTGAAAATGGGCTCTGTGAGAAAGAAGGCAGACGAAGGTGCCCCTAGATCTTGGTCTTTTGCATGTGCCAGTTATTGACCAGCAGTGTTTCCTTTTGACCCTCCGTCTTCTACCTTAACGGTGAACATGAACTAAAAGTCCATAAAGCCTAAACCTCTTCCGTCATTCTATTAGGAAGATGATGGACAGATTACATCTACTGCCTAGAAATAAATCCAGTTTGTATTTAATTCATTTGAGAAATTGTTCATGAGCAGTTACCCTTATATACATTCTGCATGTAATGCTGACAAGTTCAATTTCTGCTTGGGTTAATGGCCACATAAATGTCTTTTACACGAGTTAAGGTTGCTTGGAGGCAGGAATGATTTCTAATTTTTTCCTTGTGTTTTGCATTGCTAGATAGGTTTTATCAAACTTGCTGTTTAAGGTCTAGCCTCCCCTTCGTACTGGCGGGTAAATCTAATTAACATTAATGAGAGTTCTGTACACATATTGACAGGATAATAGACCTTTTAGGATGGTTCCTCCCCTCTTGCACCAAGACTCCCCCACTACATACTGGCTGATTATTTCATTAGGCAGCAATATAGGCCCTTGCAGGAGAACACACCCAGTGGAAATTACATGGAAAAATCTGCATTCGTCCACACTTTCATTTGCATTAGAGTATGCAGAGTAGGGGGCACATCCCAGCCGCCAGAGAATCTCATTCTCCTGAGAGGAAAGCTTTTGTAAAGATCATTTTCCCAGTCTTTTAAGAATTACAGGTTTACTTATGAAAATTTGGAAATATCAATGGTGTCCACTATATCTAATTTTAAATTTCATTGTAAGCAAATTGATAGAGAATCAAGGATAACCCTGGGGGTTTTAAGGCCTGGGTGACTTCTTTGGCTTTATTCTTATAATTAACAAAGGGGTAAGAGGTATTATATATCTATGAAACAACTACTGGTAAAAGGTAAGCATTTGTGGCAGGCACTACAGATAAAATTTGAGAATGAGACTTGCTTTTGTATGAAAAACATCTACTGGGTCCCAATATAAATTAATAAATTGATCTAAACCCAATCTTACTGCCATAGAGTCGATGCTGGCTCATAGTGACTCACAGGGTAGCTAGGACCGCCCCTGTGGGCTTTCAAGAGTGCAATTCTTTACAGGAGTACAATGCCTCATCTTTCTCTTTTGACATCATGGGTGATTTTGAACTTTTTACCTTGTGATTAGCCATCCAACACATAACCACCACTACACCGGGCTTTATTCCTCAGGTTACAAGAGACTGAATTCATTTTAGACTGGTGTTTTACTAAAAATTTCACCACCATTGAGTCAATTCTGAGTTGTAGTAGCCCTATATAAAATGTCCCACCTATGAATCTAGAAGCATTGTGAATGAAATTGAGCAAATAAAAAACGTTTTGTTTTGCTTAAGAGGTATGTGCATTTTGATGCAATCATAGAAGCTGAAATAAATTTTTCCACAATTGAAGCCAGATTAATGGTACTGGTTGATCTTTTTAAACCTCAAGTTAACAAAGAATAGGAATTCCCGAAGAATGGGAATTCATTTTGCTTATGCAAACATTGAACATGCAGGAAGAGGCAGTTGCATAAATAGAACAAGGGAATAATGCATGGTTTAAAATCAGGAAAGATGTGCATCAGGGTTGTATCCCCTCACCATACTTACTCAATCTGTGTGCTGAGCAAATCATCAGAGAAACTGGATTACAGGAAGAAGAATGGCATCAGGATTGGAGGAAGGTGTATTAACCACCTGCAACATGCAGATGACACAACCTTGCTGAAATTGAGGAAGACTTAAACTACTTTCTGATGAAGAACAAAGAGCGAAGCCTTCAGCACAGATTACAACTCAAAGTAAAGAAGTCCTAAATCCTCACAGCTGTACCAATATTTAACATGATGCTAAATGGAGAAAGGTTGAAGTCGTCAATGATTTTGCCTTGCTTTGCTTCATGATCAATGCTCATGGTAGCAGCCATCGAGAGATCAAAAGACATGTTGCATTCGGTAACTGTGCTGTACAAGACCATTTTGGAGTATTGCAATGAAAGGGTGTTACTTTGGGGAGTAGAGTGCACCTCCCCCAAGCCACGGGATTTCCCAATGTCTCACACACATGTGAAATTTCGGACATGGACGCCCACACAAGAATTGATGCGTTTGAATGGCGGTGCTGGAGACGAAGACGGAAGGTGACCTGGGCTGCTAAAAGGACAGACCAATCTGTCTTGGAAGAAGCATGACCAGAGTCCCCCTTAGAGGCAAGGATGGCAAGATTTCATCGTATAAACTTTGGACAGACCGTCAGAGAGACCAGTCCCTGGACGACCTCATGCTTGGTAAAGTGGACGGGGAGTGAAAACCAGACAGGCCCTCAGGGAGATGGATGGACACCGTGGCAGCAACAATGGGCTGGGGCACAGGAACTGTTGTGTGGATGGTGCAGAACCAGGCAGTGATTCGTTCTGCTGTACAAATGGTTGCAATGGGTCAGAACCGACTCAATAGCACCTGACAACAACCAGTTAACAAATAAAGGTGTCCTGCACCGAGCGGTTACATTTTATGTGAGCGCTCACTCTTCTTTAATAAGGCTGTCTCAGGAAAGAAGCAGAAAGCTGGAATTCCATTTATCTATCTTTTTATTTATTTATTTTCAAGTCTTAAGAGTTTGTGAGTCTTGTGGGAAAAGAGTGATATATGAGATATGTGGAAAGCTGGCAGGTTTGACTGAATCTAAACTTTTTCCCCCCTCTTTGGGTGGCATCAGTTAAATCTATCAGTTAAGAGAGTTTGACCAATTTAGCCATGCAACAGCTAAACCCTTAATCCTAACAGATTCTGTTTACAGTTCAGATTTTGCCACTGATATGGCACTAATTCAGACTCAAAGGCTAACATGTTACAGTGAAAAGAGCTATTTGGAAAAGAAACAAATAAACAAACAAAAACTTAGAAGCAAAGCCTCCCTTATCAATCTAAGTACAAATACCTCTTTTACGTCATTATTTTCTGTTACTTATTTTCTTCATAATGCTTTAATTTCATCATTCACATTTTTCAAATATACTCAAGCAAGGGGAAGACTAATATAGAGAGAAATGGAAAACGACTTAGCATTTTCGTGGCTTTACTTTCCCAGCAATCTTTACAAATGTGTGTAATAAAATGATCGCGGGAGTAACAGATGTTGTTGCTGCTGCTGCTGGTAGGTGCCCTTGATTAGTTTAGACTCATAGCAACTGTACAAGAGACAGAACCACTGCTTGGTCCCATGTCAACCTCACTATTTTTGTGGGGTTTGAGCCCAGTGTTGCAGCCGCAATTTCAATCCATCTTTCAGAAAGTCTTCCTCTGTTTCACTGACTCACTATGTTCCCAAGCCCGATGTCCTTTGATGAGGTATGGTACCTCCTGTCAACTTGTCCATAATTTGTAAAAGGAAGTCTCCACACCATTGCCTCAAAATGAGCATTCTGGCTTTACCTAGAGCACCACAGAGCTGTTCTTTCTTCGGGAGTCCTTCAAAACGCAAACTCCTAAGACAGAGTGGAACCGTCTCTGTGGGTTTCCAAGCTTGTAACTCTTTATGGGTGTAGAAAGCCTCACCTTTCTCCCTCAGAGCAGCTGGGAGTTTTGAACAGCTGACCTTGTGGTTAGCAGTCCAACAAGGAATAGGCTATATCACTATGGTATACGAGTATCTAATATTCTATGCCAAAGGCTTCTTTATTTATTGTCCAACTTTCACACACAGATAAGGTGCTAGAAAATACAAGGAGCCAGGCACACTTTAATCCTCTAAGCAGCATCTTTGCATCTCAACACTTTAATGGGATCTTTTGCAGCAGATATGCCCAATGCAATCTAGTGTGTGATTTGACTGCTGCTTCCGTTGGTGTTGATTGTGGATCCAAGTAAAATGAAGTCTTGGACAACTTCAAACTCGCCTTCTCTTATCATGATGCTGTTCATGGTTGTGAGGATTTTAATTTAATTTTATTTTGCAGTATAATCCACACGGAAGTCATTGACATTCACCAGTAAGTGCTCGGAATCGTCTTCCCTTTCAACAGGCAAGGTTGTGACATCCTCGTGTTGAGGACTGTTAAGGAGTTATCCTCCAATGTTGATACTATGTTCTTCTTTATGCAATTTAGCCTCTAAGATAATTTCCCCAGCGTATAGATTGAAGAATTCTGGGTAAAAGTTTACAATGGTGACAAGCACCTTTTCTGATTTTAAACCATCTAGCATCGCTTGTTCTTTTTGAATGACTGCCTCTTTGTTTATGTATAGGTCCCATGTGAGCACAATGCAGTGGTATCCATTGTTTGATAGGACCCATATGGTCAAATACCTTTGCAGAGCCAATAGAACACAGGTGTGTTAGTCTGGGTAGACTAGAGAAACAAGTCCATGGACACACACATATGTGTATAACAAACAGATTTATATACAAGAAGAATTGAACATTGAAAAAGCATCCCAATCCAGTTCAGTCCAAGTCCATAAATCCGATACTAGCGCATATGTCTGATACCAATCTACAAACTCCTCTTCAGACTCAGGAAACACATGCAATGATGCCGAATGCAGGACAATCACAGGCCAGTGGGTAGAAAGTCTTTGGATCCGGTGGTGTTGTAAGCGTCTGAGTGCTGGCAGGGGTCTCTACGTGGCTTCTCCAGCTTCATAGATCTGGTTGCATCAGGTAGGTCCATGTGGCTTCTCCAATTAGCACACTAGTGTAGCTCCATGTGTCTCGTCAGCTGCAAAGTCTCCCAGGGAGTGGCAAAGAGAGTGTTTCCAAGGAGGAAGTACCAGATTTTCCAGAATTATCAGAAGGCCATCCCCACACAGAGGCATCATTGATTGACAAGCTAGACTCCACCTCTACACTCTTAATCCTCAAATTGACAAACAAGTCTATATCTACCACAACAGGTAAACTTCTTCCTAGTATCCTGTTTCAGTGACGATCCACTTGACATTAGCAGGGATATATCATCCCATATCCTCTTCTGAATCCAGCTTGAATTTCTAGAAGTTCCTTGTCAATGTACTGCTGTAAGTATTTTTAAATTATCTTCAGCAAAATGTACTTATATGTGGTATTAGTGATATTTTGAATAATTTCTGCATTTTGTTACAACACTTGTCTTTGAAGTGGGGACAAATAAGGAATCTCCCAGTTGGTTGCCCAGGTAGCTGTCTTCCAAACATAACCTTGGCAGTGACGAGCTGGTGCTTCCAGCATTGCATCCATTTGTTGAACCATGTCAACTAGCCCTTGGTTTTCAACAATAGATTCCAGAAACCATGCTAGATTTTTTTCCTAATACAATCTTTAAAACAATCAGTTCTTGATTATATGCTGCTTCATGAAATGGAACTTCGAACAATTCTTTTTGTATTGCTATTCTCTGTAATATTTATCCTTCTTTTGATACTTTATGTATTCTGCCCATAGAATCCTTCAGCATTGAAACTAAAAGTTTGCATTTTTTTCATTTATTTTGGCTTGATAATGCTGAATGTGTTCTTTCTTGATAATGCTGAATGTGTTCCAGATATGTGGACATTTTATGATATTTTGTCTCCTGGAACCAGATATTGAAATACGTTCAGCTCTTTTATCTAATCATTCCATCAATTCCTTTAGCTACTCTATGTCAGGAGCATGCCTCACAGTTTATTCTGAAATCCGTTTTGTATTTTTCATTTACTATCCTTTTACCTTTATCATATACTGGTGTCGCCCCTCATCTCATCTGGTCTTTGATCATTAGCGTTCAATATGTCAAACTTACCCAAACTTGGTCACCAAGTTCAGGTAGGACCATCTAAATGTCATGCTTGTCTGTCTTGGACTCTTCCCCCAAGTTTTGAACTGCAAATGAGCAATTGATGGTCTGTTCCACTATTGGCCCCTGGTCTTTTTTCCTGATTGATGATATTGAGCCTTTCCATTATCTGTTTGTACAGATATAATTAATTTTATTTCTGTGTATTCTATCTGGTGTGGTTCATGTCTATTTTGTGTTTGTTGTTAGGTGCCGTTGAATGGGTTCTGACTCATAGCGGCCCTGTGTACAACAGAAAGAAACACTGTCCATTCCTGTGCTAGCTTCACAATTGTTGCTATATTTGAGTCCATTGTTGCAGCCATGGTGTCAATCCATCTTATTAAAAGTCTTCCTCTTTTCTTCTGCCCCTCTACTTTACCAAGCACGTTGTTCTATTCCAGGGACTGATCTCTCTTGGTAACACGTCTAATGTATGTGAGACAAAGTCTAGGTATCCTGGTTTCCAAGAAAGACTTGTTTGTTCTTTTGACAGTCTGTGGTACTTTCAATATTTTTCACCAGCACTACAATTCAATCACCAGTATTCCTTATTCAGTGTCCAACTTCCATACGCATATGAAGTGATTGGAAAAATACCATGATTTGGGTCAGGCACACCTTGGTCCCCAAAGTACCATGCTTGCTTTTCAACAGTTTAAAGAGGCCCTTTTGAGCAGGTTGAGCACTGCGGTGCTTTATCTCTTGATGCTACTTCCATGCGCATTGATTATGCATCCAAGCAGATGGAATACTTGATAAGCTCAGTGTTTTCTCCTGTGATCATGATGCTACTTATTAGTCCAGTTGTGAGGATTTTTGTTTTCTTTACATCAAATTGTAATGCATATTGAAGGCTGAAATCCCTGATATTCATCCTTTGTACACTGAGCACTTATGTTGTTGAAAAATGTTATTTGCAATGAGTAAGTCATTGGACTTACAAAACAGTATCTTGTGCAGTACGATGTTTTTATCACCAAGGTAATATTTTCCAACTGTTGACTTTTCTTCTGTGTTTCCAACTTTCATATTCCAATTACCAGAAGTTATTTATGACTCTTGATTGCATATTTGATCAATTTCATATAGCAGAGTTTGTAAAATTCTTTAATTTCTTCATCTTTGAGGTTGGCAATTAGATCTATTTAAATAACAGTTGTATTAACTGGTCTTCACTGGCTTCATAGTATGTCAGGGTGGATTTTAAATGTTGTTTTTGATGATGAATGCAAACAATATCATTTTTATTCAATTGGTTATTTCTGGCAGAGTAGGTCATATGTTTGTCTAGTTCAAATTTGTTTAGGATAAAGGACCTTTCATTCATTTTATCTCCTTTGGTTCCTGTATTTTACAGATTATTTTCCTGAGCTCTGCTGGTGAAATGGTGAATCATTGGGTGACTATCCACTGGGTCAGCAGTTTGAAACCACCAGCTGCTTTGTGGGAGAAAAAATGAGGCTTTCAGCTTCCACAGAGAGTTTCAGTCTCTGAAAGTCACCAGGGCCATCCTCCCCTGTCTGATAGGCTCTCTGTGAGGTGGAATGAATCCAACAGCAGTGAGGTTGGAGTCTTTAGATGTACAAGATATTAAAACAAGGGCCCCAAAGACCATAAAGATAAGCTGGACTCTTGCCATGCTCTCAGCCTAGAGCTAGAGTCCAGAAACACATCAACAATAACGATAATGGAAAACAGAATGTTTTCAATGTAACTAGAGAGGGTTGGACAAAGTGCTGTGGTCATTCACCAGTGAGGGAAATCTCTCTTAGGGGACAGGAGAAGTGTGATAGAGGAGATAAATCCACCAGTTCTTTAAAGATGACTAGGTTTTGTTACATACAGATGTGGGGACCATTTCTATTATAGTACTCAGAATTAAAAAGAAAGATAGCATTCACTGTTGGTGATGGTATGGGAAAATGGTCATTTTCATATGCAGCTTTAAGTACAAACTGATATAGACTTTTGGAGGAAATTCGGGGAGCTGTTGAAAATTAAAATCATCTGATTTTGAGGTAAACTATTTATTTCCAGGAATATAGTGTAGAGGTAGAATTTAAGGGTGTTTTCTGTATTATTATTTGTAATGGTGAAAAATAAAATAGGTCAATTTATCACCAATAGATGAATGAACTGACTTATGAAAAAGAACATGGAATTATGTACAAGATAAGTAGGAAAAAGATCAAGATATAGAACAATAGGGCCCAATATGCACCTGTAAAATTAAGAGCTATCACACACAGAAGCTCATGATAATAGTGATTATGTGTGTATTATTCTTACATGTCATTGAATCTATGTCTACTCATAGCAACTCTTTCTGACAGAGTAGCTCTGTCTCAAAGGGTTTTCTAGACTGTTCTCTATACATATATAAACTAGTCATTAGGTCTTTCTCCCATGGAGTTACTGGGTACATTCAAACCATGAGTCTTAACAATAACACCATCACTAACATGTGTGTGGCAGGGTGCGGAGGAAGGCGGGCAGGGAAGCATACAGAAAATGTCTGGAAATATAGAATCCAAATGGATTACATTGACTACCTTTGGGGAATCATTAAGCAGAACTTTTGCCCATACTGGAGAATTTGCATTTAGGTATTTGTAGGTAATTAAAACATGCTTTAAAATAATTTTTAAAAAATCAGTGTTTTGCCAATATGAGAATGAAAGCTTGAACTGCCTGGGTTCGTTAAGTCGCTGTGCTTACCTCTGCCTCCCAGTCACCCTCCTGGTGTCCGTAACAAGGAACGTTCACTGACCGACCTGTTCGAGAACGTTGTACAGAAAAATAATCGGCCGGGTAATCTGAAGTAAAATTGAGACTAGCAGACCAGACTACGGAAAGATGACTTAGTTACAATGTAGTTTATGTTTTTATCCTTTACTCATATGCCAATTCAGAGTATGAATGATGAAAGAAAAATATTTTCATCCATGATGCCAATCCTAGATCCCAAATACTCTAAGTGGCCATCTTGCTCTTCATATGAAAGCAGAGCCTCTCTGTACTTAGTTTTCTTCATGCTGTTCTGAATTATTTTACTTCTCGTCTTCCCATGATTCTCAGGAAGTGGGACCATTTCTCGAGGAATATTTACTGCCTATTGAGGTCAGCTAATCAGCCCATTCTTAACCCCTAATTTTAAATTTAGTTGCCTTCTCTCCCATAAGCACCCTTTGAGAACATTAAATTGCTTCTTTTCCACCATTCAAACAAGTCATTCAATTTTCTTTTCTCAAAATTATTTCCCCCCAAACTCAAAATGAAATGGTAATTACCCCTTAATTTCCTCACATTATGGTTGTTCTCTGGACATTCAGTGGGCTGTAGACATGAAGACTCTCTTAACAACAATAGATTGTGTCAAATCAAAGACAGTGTCTTCTATGACCAGCAAATACATACTAACCATCTGCAAAACAACAGGCAGTTTAAATCGAGGGTGCTAAGGGCTATCGTGCAATAAGGTTTTTTGTTTGGGGAGGTGAACTAGGCACTGGAAAGGGGTGGCAGCACTATAAGGATGATGTCTACTCTGTGCTTGACCCGAGTTCTGTGCTAAATCCTCAGGAGGGTCTGTTATTGGCAGTCAAAGGACTGTTAACGTGAAGGCCATATTAGGATGCAGGGACATCCTCTGGCATCAGCTGGCAAAGAGCGGGAGACAGGAACTCTCCCCTCTTCAGAGAGGAATAGGACAGCTATTCTGTAGCAGTCATACTTTGTCAGTCATAGGGCTGTATTCAGTACTGTATGGCTTATACCTGATGGCTGTAGTATAATTTCACACCCCTGGACACCAGGAAACAAGAGGGAGTTGATACAATTCTTGCCTTTTATGGGAGAGACCCAGGTTCTATTCCTGGCCAATGCAGTTCCCATGCAGACACCACCCATCTGTCAGTGGAGGATACCTGTATCACAACGATGCTGGACAGAATTCAGTGGAGCTTTCAGACTAAGAAGAAAGACCTGGTAATCTACTTCTGAAAAATTAGCCAATGAAAAATTGCTCAATCTGCAATTGATAATGGTGGAAGAACTGGTAGCTTTTAGTTCCAGTGTGCATGTGAATTGCGTATGAATAGGGAGTTGATTTGACAACCAATAACAGTAACAATCTTTAGAAAAAAGGGTCATGACAATTGTACAAAGTTAGGTGGATTTGGATAGATCAATAGACATATAAGAGACACACCTTGATTCTCTGAAATGTGATCAGCAATTTAGAGGAAGATGCAGTTCCACATAATCAGATAGAACAAAGAACAATAATTTGAATTATTAGAGTTGTTATTGCATACCTAGACACACGTAAGGGCCCTGGTGAAACTTGTTACTTTAATTGAGTCATTAGAGTGGTGACCCTGGCAGAATGTTAGCTGATCAGGGCAGTCACAGTTAAATATTAATTATAAATCCCTTAAAATATGTTTTCAATTGTTTTACATTTTATGAATCATTAGTTTTCAATATTTAATTCCAAATCCTGGAAGGCAAAAAGTTATTGCAAGAAATACATAAAATCTTTTTCCACATCAGAAAAAATTTAAATAAATGGGTTTAGTTAATAATGGAATGCACATATCAATGTCTGGCAAGTGGCTTCTGAGGCCCAATGAACACAATGTCTACCACGCTCAAACTCAACTCATTGCAGTCAAGTCATTTCTGAGCCACAGCAACCCCCGAGGACAAGGTAGAACTGCCTCGGTGGGTTTCCAATACCGCAATTCTAATGGGAATAGAAAGCCTTGTCATTCTCCTGCAGAGCAGCTGGTGGCTTTGAACCTCTGACCTTATGGTTAGCAACTAAGCACATAACCACTACTCCACCTCTTGGTGGGGAAAAAATTAAACAGTCCCCCAAAGCCAAAGTATAAATTTAAGATATGCCACCTGAATTGGGCTACCACATCCAGAATATATTTGATGCATTGGACACTAATTACTGAAGACCAGATGAGTTGTGAGATAACCTCAAAGACATCATACACAAAGAAAGAACATAAAATGTCATTTAAAAACCATTCTTTCATATCACAATGCCATCTGATTACAAATCAACTATATTGCAATCAACTGCCAAAAGGAATCCAGTGCATGGAAATTGAACAAAGCTTTAATTAAGAACCACTGGGTAATAAAAGAAATAAAGAGCACAATCAAAAGATTCTTTGAAGTATATGAGAATCAAAATAAAAAATATCAAAATCTTTGGGATATGGCAAAAGCAGCATTCAAAGAGAAATTTATAGCAATAACTGCACATATAAAATAAGGCAGAGTAAAAATAAACAGTTTAGCATATCAACTACAATAATTGGTAAAACAAACCACAGATACTAGAAGAAGAGAAATAATAAAGATTAGGGCAGCAATAAATGAATTGGTAAATAAAAATAACTATAGAAAAAACAATCCATAAGAGAAGGAGTGGGTTCTTAAAAGGATTAACAACCTTGATAAACCACTGGCAAACCTAAAAAAGGAAAGTTATGAGAAAAAGCAAACTCTATGAATAAGAAATGACATGGATGTATAACAAGAAAACCAAAGGAGATTAAAAAAACCACACAGTATTATGAAAAAGTATATTCCAACCAATTTGAAAATCTAGAAGACTTGGATAAATTTATAGAAACAGATTATTTACCTAAATCACCATGGAATGATGTGGAAAATATTAACAAGCCTATAACACGAGAAGAGGTAGATCTAGTAATTAAAACTTCCAAACATTAAAAGGTCCAGGACTAGATGGTTTCACTGGGTAAGTTTATCAAACATATACAGAAGGGTTAGTATCAATTTTATACAAACTATTCCATAGCATACAAATGGACAATATACTATCAAAGTCATTTTATGAAGCAACTATAACTCTGATATCTAAGCCAGGCAGAGATATCATCAGAGTTGAACATTACAGACCCATATCTCTAGTGAATAAAGATGTTAAGCTCTTCACTAAAATTTTAGCCAAGAGAAATCAACAAAGCATCAAAGAAAACATGCATCATGATCAAATAGTGAGCATGGATAGGATCCATACCAAATATGCAAGGATGGTTTAATAGCTTAAAAATAATGCCATTCACCACATAAAGAAAATAAAGGGGAAGCACAATATAATTATGTTAAGAAATGCAGAAAACGCATTTGATAATGTTTAACATTCATTCCTGATAAAAATACTCAATAAAATAGACTAAGGGAAATTTCTCAACATAATAAAACCACATATGTGAAAGCCACAGCCTGTTTCTCACTTGATGGCGAAAAATTGAATGCATCCCCTTCTTGACTAGGAAATGACAGGGCTGTGTTTTATCACTACTTCTATATAATATAGTGCCGGAAGTTTCAGCTAGAGCCATAAGACATCAAAAAGTTATTAAAGGTATCCACATAGGCACAGATGAAAGAAAACTCTTTAGTCACAGTGTGATAGCCACATAATCTATTGTCAATTTGAGACTTAAGAGTGATGGGGTGGAGTTTATTCTGTCAAGCAGGTCACAGCTTGATGAATTCATTTGGAGGCACTAAGGAGATAAAAAGCTCACTGGAGGTGGGGCACATACTGACTCCCTGAGAGACATGCTTGCTGACAAGAGACATGGAGCTATGCTAGAGCCCTGGAGCCGAAGGAACCACATGGAGACCCCTGCCAGCGCTGAGTTGCCGCTACCACCACGGGATCCACAAGACTTCCCACCCACTGGCCTGTGATCTTCCTGCATTCGGTGTCATTGCATGTGTTTCATGAGTCTGAAGAGGAATTTATAAATTGGTATCGGACATATGGGCTAATATCAGACTTATGGGCTTGATCTGACTGGCTTGGATGTTTTCTCAATTTTCAATTGCTCTTGTATATAAATCTCTTTCTTATATACATATGAGTACCTGGATTTGCTTCTCTAGTCTACCCAGACTAATACACACAGGCAACATAACCCTATATACAGAAAACCCAAAAAATTCATTAAAAATTTTTCAAAAAAAATTTCTTCAACTAATTGAAAAATTTGGCATCATAGCAAGCTATATATATATATGGTCAACATAGAGAAATCTGTTAGATTCTTGTATATTAAATGATGATACCAAAAAGATATTAAAAGAACAATACCATTCACAATAACTACACAAAAGATAAAACATATAAGAATAAATTTTACCAGAGAAACAAAAGACTTACACAAATAAAACTCTGAAACACTCCTACAAGAAGCCCCGCAAAAAACCCCACAAATGGAACAAGCTACTATGTTCCTGGATAGACAGAATAAAAATTATGAAAATGTTAATATAACCAAAAATAGTTTTTAATTTCAGTGCAATTCTGATCCAAATCCCACCATAATTCTTCAAAGAAATTGAAAAACGAATCACCAACTTTATATGGAAATGAAAGAAATACAGGATAAATAAAATACCATTAAAAAAAAAAGTAGGAAAACTTTCACTTCCAGACTTTAAAGCCTACCCTATAGAAACCATGATAATCAACGGCCTATACTAGTGTAATGAGAGCTATGGAGACCAGCATATTAGAATTTACAACCCAGAAATACAACCAAGTACCTATGGACACCTAAGCTTCGATAAAGGACTAGCACACATGAAGTGGGAAGAGACAGCCTTTTCAACAAACGGTCCTGGAATAATCAGATCTTCATCTACAAAAGAGGGAAACAGGACCCATACCTCATTCTATGTACAAAAACAAATGAATTCAAGATGGATCAAAGACCTAAATATAAACACACTCTTAAAGACTATCAACAAAAAACCCTAATACAAGCCATAAGCACACTACCATATATCATGAAAAGTGCCCACACTGTAGAATACAAAGAGCTCCTAAAAAGACAACATTTATGCACATCAAAAGACTTCAACCAAAAAAGTTAAAAGAGAACCCACAGATTGGGAAAAATACTTAGTAATAACACATCTGATAAAGGGCTAATATTCAAAGCTTATAGGAAGAACAATATTTTAACCAGAAAAATACAAACAACCCAATTAAAAGTTGGGCACAAGACATGAACGGACAATTTACCAAAGACAGCATCCAAGTGGCCAACAACCATATGAAGAAATGTTTGCGTTCATTAGTAATCAAAGAAATACAAATTAAATAACAATGAGAAACCACTTCACCCTGACACTTAGAGAAAAATTCATTAGTAATCAGATAAATACAAATTAAAATAACAATGAGATACCACTTCACCCTGACACTTAGAGAAAAATTCAGTAAAAGAGAAAATAATAAATGCTGGAGAGGATGTGGCATTTTGGAATATGTTTACATTGGTGGTGGAAGTGTAGAACTGTACAACCACTCTGATATCAGTATGACCACTTCCTCAAACAAATATAAATACTGTGTGATTCAGCAATCTCTTACTGGGTTTATACCCTAAAGAAATAAAGGTACAGCAAGAACAAACATATGCACACCTATGCATCAATTTCCATAATAGCGAAAACATAGAAATAACCAAAAACTCTGATTATAGAGGCATGGATAAAGGAACTCCATTCCTACAATGGAGTATTACGCACCAATAAAAAGCAATGATCGCTCTGAAACAACATAAGACATGGACAAAACTAGAGAACATTATCATTGAGAAACAATCAATTTTGCAAAAATAAGTCTGTGATAACACCATTATTATGAGGAAAATCCAAGAAAAAGAAATCTACTTTTACACCAATAGAAAAGACTGTGATGACCACAAGGTGGCTAAGTATGGGGCAGGAGAAGGGGTAGGATATTGAGAAGGGAAGAAAAAAGGATGAGGGGGGAAAAGAAAGAAAAAATAAAAACAGATGTCACGAGAGACTCTGACCGTGGTTTTGAATGTAGAGGAGCTAAGGCAACCGGAAGAAGTGATAAAATAAAAGAGATATACACATGCTCTCAAAGGACAGCTCGAACAGACAAAATAATATGGTATAAGGAAATGTGCCAAGATTTGGATTTAGAAAAACAAAAAGGAAGAACACCCTTAGCCTATGTGAATCTCAAGGCTCCAAGTTCCATATTGAAGGATACTCTGGGTAAAAATATCAAATAACACAGGCAGGTGTGCACAAAGCCATTGTACCCAAAGGGACTGGACAATGTTCCACTATGTTAAGAGACAGTATATTATCATGAATCGATGGTATTGAGGAAAGAACCTGTACTGAAACGATTAACCTTGACTTTTGATATCTTCTTTACCAAGATTCACCAAACTAACCCTACGGCCACATCATGTCTATTCTGACTCATAGAAGCCCTGCCCGGGATTTCCCAGACTGTAAACCCTACTGGGCCAGCCACGCTCCTCATCTCTCTACCTCTGAATAGCTGACCTTGCTGTAAGTAGCCCAGAGTCTAACTCACAGCCCGATAGTTTAACTTATGCAAAATGTATGTCTGCCATGAGCACTGTTCTCTCTGTGTGTCTCCAATGCATCTCTATTTGGGATTAACTTGGCAGCAATTTGACAGCGGTAGATGAGATGCTTAGGAGGCAGTGAGCTTATGTTAATGGTGGTGAAACAATGTTGAATGGTTGCTCAAGTGGAAGAATATAGCCAATGTCTGAGATGTAGTCCATTAATGGCACATCTGGCAATAATTTATCTGGTGATGGATTATAAATCTGGAGTCTAGGCTTGTGACTATAACCCCCTTGGAGGGTGCTCCCTGTTACAGGATTAAGGTGGAATGTACCTTGGGGGCTACTAGAGGAGGTGACTATCGCCATCCATTGTTTCCTGCTAAAAGACAAAACCTCCATCAACACTGTACCTCTACAGACACGTGCCGCCTTGGACCGAGAGAGAGAGAGAAAGCCCTGGATGACTGGGAGAGCACGTTCCACATCTTTGTCTGAAGTGGCAGAGGCCGAGACAAAAGGACCGGAGTCTGAAGCACAGAGACTTAAGAGAAGCAACTCTGAGACTATGGTGTCTCTTCTCATCTGGCCCGGGTCTTTGGGGCTATAAGACAGAGCAGAAAGTGGCTGACTGGCTTCTTAACCTACCGAAAGAGAAGTCAAGGGATCACGTGGCTGAGGAGGCTGGGCACTGGGGAGAGACTTGGCTGCTGGCTGAGGAGAGGTATTGTTGTGGACCAATGACTATATTCCTGCTGTTTTCTGAACTTGATTTGTGGCAACTTATTAACTTCCCTGATAAGCTCCCATAATTGTGAGTATTGTGTATGAGTTCTGCGTGGCTATTGCAATGAATCACTGAACACAGCATATAAGTACAATTCCATGAGAGAAATGGTGGGTGTCAGGACAGGCAAAGGAGGATGGAATGTGGAGGTGTGTCTAATAGTTGTCACCTGGCCACAGAGTAGCAAGAGGTCAGAAGCGGTTCCCGTGTCGTTTCCTGCAGTCACATGTAGAAATTGTTGAAATAATGAAGCTTTGGCTGTGTACATTGTTCCCATAAAAATTAATTGTAACCAATTGTAATTCCAAAAACTTCTAAATCACTTATACTATGTTCATCAGAATATGGATACAAAATTGACTTCCAGACTTAGAAAATCATTATTGCCATTGTATCAAATTTTAAGAAGCAAAACAATCTAAAGAGGCTTTAATATTATCTAGTTCCAGGATGCTTTGGATATGATCGTGGCCAGATATTTTTCCAAAATTTTAACTTCTGGGGTAGTTTTTCTCTTTAGATTTTCTTATCTAGTTGTTACAAATAACAAAATAAATGATGTGTAGAGAACAATAATGTAGAGCACAGGGAGTAGATGGCACACACGCTCATGGAAGTGTCAGTAGTTAGAATGTGGGAGGTTTTGAGTGTTGGTTGGTATAAAGAAACTGCTGTTTCATCTCTCCAGGATTCCCCAACTTCTCTCCAATTCAGAATGAAGGGATTGATAATGCTTTCTGACACAAAGAATCCTGAAGGACCTTGTGAGGTATGTGTCTTGTTCAACACCAAGGCTGACGGCATGAATTCTGTTTAGCAGCTTCTTTCCCCAATCGTGATATTTGGAGAAGAACTAAACCAAAATTATCAACCAAACTAAAAATCCAATATAGCAACATTCTAAAGGAAGAATGGGAAATCTCTAAAGGACTGATATGGAAAGAGACCTCAATTTGACAGCATCCTCATCTGGACAGTCTCCCACACAGATTGGCACAAAGAGACTGAGATGCAACTGTCACTATAAGGATGGAGACGTGCCCTGTGCCCTCATGGGAAGGGAAAGGAAGCTAAGATTTTTTTTTTTTTTTAAGAAGAAGGCCAAGGAAGGCCTGCCCGCCCCTTGTTGGAAAACAATCAGGGAAAAATGCACCCATTAACCAGGGAGGTGTTGTATTTCTTGTGTTCTGTGTGGAAAAGCACCCTGCGTGAAATTTTGACATCAACTTTACTCAAAGATCAGGTAAAGAGGTTACGTTCCAAATATTTACCTTGATCACAGAGATTTTAAGCTGAGCTAAAAATCCAAGAACTCATTCTCAGATTTGTGAAACTACTGGAGACTTAGTGAGACAAAGGCAAAATGAGCCACATCTCAGGGTCATTGGACAGTCTCACTCCTTGTAATCTTACAACAAATAACTACAAATTATGGAAAAGAATTATTTGCAGCCAAGGGAATTATTTACAATGTCGGGATCCAAGGCATGGGTTGTCCAGGTGTTATAGAGGGCCATTTGTTGGGCTGCTAATTGTAAGGTCAGCAGTGTGAACCTACTAATTGCTCCTTGGGAGAAAGAGGAGGCTGTCTGCTCCTGCACAGATTTCCAGTCTCAGAAACCCACAGGGGTTGTTCTATTGTGTCCTCTATGGTTGCTATGGTTTGGAATCGACTGGATGTCAGTGAGTTTGGTTCTGAGTTTTAGATGTAAGGAAAAGAAAAATTAGCATGTCAAAAACGAGATAACTTTGAATGCTAAGAATGAAAACTAGAAACTAATTTTGGTCTAAATCACCAAGTGATGGAATAAATGATACAAAGAATCAACACGGCAATCTGCAAGAAGAATGAGTGAATCAAAAAAGGAAATGCACCTTGAAGGGTGGAAGATTATCACCGTTCAGATAAAAAGCAAATGAGTTTCATATCAGAGCTATACCTTTAGGGAGATAATTATAATTTAAAAGATATATTTAAGGATTATTCAGAATGTGGCATCGAAAAATAAAAGTGATAAATTATGAAAACGAACTGAATAGATCTGAAACTGGAAAGAGAGATGAGAATGGAGAAGGGTGTACACTTGAGCCATGGCTATGATTCTTCTAGGTTTAAAAGGTGAATTTTGAGATTATAGAAGTTAGCACATCAGGAGGAAAATAGAGTCACATATTGTATGTCAGGTGTCATAGATTGAATTGCTCTCTCTCCCAGCCCCAGAGACGTGTCACCTTGACTAGGGCATGGCTCTCAATGGCTTGTATAATGAAGTGATTTTGTGGTTCTGAAATGATGTGATCATCATCATTTGTAAGGAGATTAGGGTGAGATGCAGCACCCTGACTCAGGTCACTGCCCTGACCTGTTAGAAGGGGAAATTCCCTGAGGTTGGACCTTGTTATCTTGCAAGAGATAAAAGGAGAGAGAAGTGAGCAGAGGAGGGACCTCATTACAGCAAAGGTAGAAGAACACGCACTGTCCTTTGAACTCACAGCCAGTGCACGGAGAACCCAAGGGATATTGATGTCGGCACCTAGACATTTTCAACAAATGTTGGGCCAAAAGATACTAAAAAGGAGACAAAAGGCCTTTCCCTAGATCTGGCATCAAGAGAAAGCTCTCCCTTAGAACTGGCTCTCTGAATTTGGATTTCTAGTGTCTAAACCACGAGAAGCAATGCTCTGGTAGCATTATGGGTTATTTGTTAGAGTGCTAACTGCAAGGTCAGCAGTTTGAAACCACCAACTGTTCCTTGGGGGAAAAGATGAGGCTTTATATTTCCATAAAGAATTACAGTCTCGGACACCTGCTTGGACAGCTCTCTTTTGTCCTGCAGGGTCTGCCGATTGGAACTGACCGAGGGCAGTGGGTTTGGATTCTTTGGAAATGATGAAAGGAGAAACTTCTGTTTGTTAAAACCATCTACTTGTGGTATTTCTATTATAGCTGCACTGGATAATAAAGGCAGGCAGCTGGTAGGAGTTGAAAATTTTCACACGATTTTGAAGGTTATTTGTGATTTTTAAATTGCTGATTTCACCTCCCACTCTCAATCTTACAGTCTTCTGACCCTTGGACGAGAGAACGCAATCCTTCCCATTACTCAAGCCCCCAATCCTGAAGTCACACTTGAATTTTCTCTATCTCAGGGCCCCTATCCAATCCACTTTGCAATTTGTATGGATTTACTTGCAAAATATATTAAGAAAATGACCACGTTTCAAGACTGATACTGCTAGAACCCTGCTTTGAGATTGCATCCCATTTGCCTGGATGATGGCGACAGCCTCCTTGTAACTTTCCTAATTCTACCGCCTTTCCACACAGCATCTTGAACTTTTTAAAAAGTGTTTTATTACATCTCTTTCCTGCTTAAAATACTCCATGGCCCCCCATTTCACACGGCCTTGAAGCAAAGCCTTAGAAAGAAGTAATCTCTTGAATTTCCTCCAATGTTCACTTTCTTGCACTAGACTCCTGACTGAACTGAGGCTTGCTACCACAGGGCCTCTCGGGCCTTGACACCTGCAGGTCTTTTCACAGATGTCACCTGTCTCATGAGGCCACCCTCTGTCAATTGCAACTTATCCTCATGGTGCTCTCAATCCCCAAACCCTGCGTGGTTTCTCTAACAGGTGCAACTTTCAAATATACTACTGGACTTCTTTGTTATGATTATTCTTTATGATCTGTCTTCCTCCATTAGCAGGTATGTCCTACAGGACAGACATATTTTTGTATACGAGGGGAGTACTCAACACAGAGTAAACACTTAATTGACAACTGATTGAAACAAAGATTCTGGAGAAGTTGAAAATGTCCATGCCAATATGGCCCAGTTGGGATGAATTATATATTTTTCTGTGTATTTAAAATATTTCACGAGGACAACAAATTTAAATTCCCTAAGTTTAAAAACAAAACAAAACATAGTAATGTTCAGATCATGGGGAAAAGGAGGGCTGCATATTTATCTTCTATTCCTAGAAGGAGCAAACAAATTCTACAGCATGAAAAGTAACACCATTTGTGTTACCAGGTGAATTATATTTAAGTGAATGTATCTCAAAATTCTTGTTATTATAATTCATTTTTGATCATCTTCCTTGAAAATAGTGTAGCAAAAATTGCTAATTGCTATAAATGCTGAAGGGAAATCATAAAGAACATTTGGGCCAGATGAACAACTCTACAAAAATGTTCACTGTTGCAGTGCATCTCCACGTGTTGACTTTCTACTGCTATGTGAATCGGCACAGACTCGCCGAAACTGAGTTTCTATTTTGAAAGTGTTTGTTATGAAGCTTAAGGAAAGACAGAAGGACAGTTTAGAATGTATTTTAAAACATTGACAAAATGTTTGTTGAAGGACGCTAGTTTTAATCAATTGGAACCAAGATGCCCGAGGTAGGAAGAGGCAGTTGGTGCCTCTCTGCCATATCAATTGTCATCATGTTGCTAATGTACTAGGAGAATGGGTTCTAAAGGGCCTTCCATGTCTGAGTTTTCATAAGGAGATCATCAGGTTTTCCTTCTCAGGTGCCTCTGGGTGGACTCGAATCACCAACCTTCAGCTGAGTTTGTTAACTGTGATGTACGCCCCCACCACAGACTCCTCCTTTGACATGTTGTTGTTAGGTACTATTGAGCTGGTCCTGACTCACAGTGTCTCTGTGTACAGCAGAAAGAAACACTGCCTGCTTCTGTCAGTCTGGGTAGACTAGAGAAACAAATTCACGGACACTCATTTGTGTCTAAGAAAGAGCTTTATATACAAGAGCAATTGTATATTGAGAAACATTCCAACCCAGTCCAGATCAAGTCCATAAATCCAATATTAGCCCATGTGTCCAAACCTAGTCCATAAATTCCTCGTTAGAGTCACCCTGTTATGCTATATTGCCGAATGCAGGAAGATCCCAGGCCAGTAGGTGGAAAGTCTTGTGGATCCAGTGGTGGCAGAGACTTCAGTGCTTCTGTGCATCTCCGCGTGGCTCCTCCAGCTCCAGGGCTCTGGCTCCATCAGCGTAGCTCCATCAGGCTCATTGTCAGTAATGTCTCCCAGGGAGTGAGTGTGTCTTGCCTCCAGTGAGCTATTTACCTCTGTGGTGCCTCCAAAAGAGGTCATCAAGCTGCAATCTGACTGACAGGCTAAACTCCACCGCTTCACTCTTAATAGTCTCCAGTTGACAACAGATTATGTAACTGCCACACCGCTCCTGTGCTGTCCTCACAATTGTTCTTATGCTTGAGCCCATTATTGCAGCCACTGTGACAATCTAGCTTGTTGAAGGTCTCCCCCTTTTTTTGCTGCCCTGCTACTTCTCCAAACATGACGTCATTCTCCAGGGACTCTGCGTTGGGTTTCTTGAATTTATTGGAGCCCTCCATTCTCCACTCTGGTTTCGTCCATGTATTTTATTGTCTCCCTTCTCTTATGTATCTGGCCCCTGAGCATCGATACTGCTCCTTTCCCATGAGCTCAGTTAAGATTACCAAAGCTTTAAGAATCTAAACACTAACAAGAGAAAATGGACAAATAAGTAAGCAGACCCTATAAGAAGTACAAAAAATGATTTCGTTTGCAGAGCAGGGATTTCCTAATAAGTACCGCGTGCTAACCAATTGTGCCACTGGAGCACCCAGATTTCCTATCTTACCACTTTGGCCTCTCTTTTTTGGCTGAGGGACACTGTTCACAATGGGGGAACACCGAAAGACTAACGGAGGTCGCAGCTCTTTCCTTGGGACTCTTCCTTGCTTATTCTCTGCCTGTTCCCCAGAGAGGACACCTTTCCAAAACCTCCAGGAGCACGTGCTAGGATTGCTGCTACCTTTTTAGGGGAAGAGCCTGCTGCCTTCCCTACTACAGAGCACACTCAAGTGGCTGATACCAGCAAAGACCAGAGACACATGCCTTCCCTTTCTCAGGACGTCTGTTACAGCTCTATTTTAGTATAACAAAACACCACAAAATATACTGAACAATAATGATAGGGAGAGGAGTTTTTTTCTTTCGTGGGCAGCAACATTGCTTCTTTTTATGCTTTAAATGTGAAAAAGAGCACAAAATCATTATTGTTATTGTAATCATTATTGCTATCTTCATTTACCCCATGCCACCTCCTTTTTCTTATGTCATTTATTAACCCCTAGAAAATAGAGTTGTCTCCATAGCATATTGTGAAAATGCAGGCTGAGGCAAAAGAAATTCTGTTCTTTAGCACTAACATACAATTTCCAGCAAAAATCTAGGACAATGTACCATTTATGCTTTGTACTGCACCAGGACTTCAAGCCTTTCCCAACAGCTCTTTCACAAAATTGATAGATTATTCTTCCTATTAAAAGAGTCTTTTATTCTGGGTGCTATATCTGGGTGCAATATTGCATTAGCTTTTTTTGCTACCACAAGGCATTTCCCTGCTGAATAAAGTTACAAATTGTGTTCCTGATTCTCTAGGGCACAGAAAAGTCTTGGGGGGCTTGAGATGGGGATAAGGGGGTATGCATGAATTTCTTGGTCCTAAACAGACCCATTGAGAAACCAGGAACCCATGAAAATATCTACCAGTTGTATGTTGTTTACAGAAAAGAGTATTCGATGGGAAATATGGGTTCTAGGTTTACTCTGGCTACTAAGTGGGACTGTCACTTTAGTCAGGGTCAAGGGGAAGTGAGCATATAATACTAGTTCTCACTTATCAAGGGTTTTCTAAGTGTCCTGTGTTTGATATATACTAATCTGGAGGTCCCTGTGTGGTGTAAATCATGTTTTCTTTACTAACCTAAAGGTTGGGGATTAAAACCAATTGGCTGGTATTACAGAAGGAACAGAGTCTGGAAATCTACTTTTGTAAAGATTACGACTAAGAATATACTATGCAGGAACTTATGTTCTTTTGTTGCAATGTTTTTTTATGTTGTTGAGTGTTTTGGTGTTTTAAAATCTTTTTTCTAATGCCCTTGATTCTTTTGAAAGTAGGAATTGTGCTATGTCTTTTAAGCTGAGAAAGTTAGAAACTGTATATATTAATTAATTTGTTCAGCTGATAGGAGATGCAATAAGAAAATATTAGAACGTTCATACACTGCTAGTGGTATTGGAGAATTGTATAGCCACTATAGAAAATAGTATAGAGCATTCCTTAAACAAAAGCAAATAGAAATACCATACAACCTACAATGTTACTATTTCATATACACCCTAAAGAAATACAGAGCAAAATACCAGTAGGTCAATGGACACTCGTGTTGATTACAACACTACCGAAAATAGCTCACTGCCACTGAGTGGATTCTGACTCAGAGTGACACTGTAAGTCCAGGGTAGAACTGCTTCTGTAGGTTTCTGAGACCATATAAAGCCCTGTATCCATGTGGATACTCCCATGAAGCCTCTGGTGGTTCTGAACTGCTGGCCAGGCAGATAGCAGGCCAAGCCATAACCACTGTGCCACTGGAGCAATTGACTGTGTGGATTATAACAAACTATGGAGAGTTTTGAGAAGAATGGAAATTCCAGAGCACTGCATTCTGCTCATTCAAAACTTGTACATGGATAAGGAAGCAGCTGTGAAATCCGAGCAAGGGAAGGCTGCCTGCTTAAAATCAGGAGAGGTGTGCATCAGGGTTGCATCCTCTCATCATACTTATTCAATCTATATGCTGAGCAAATAAACCGAGAAGCTGGATTATATGAAGAAGAATGTGTCATTAGGGTTGAAGGGAGGCTTACTAACAACCTTATTTTCTGCATGTGAGGAGGATTTCAAGCATGTATTGATGAAGATCAAGGACCACAGCCTTCATTATGGATTACGACACAATCTAAGAAAATAAAAATCCTCACCACCTGACCAATTGGAAACAATATGAAACACAGAGAAAAGATTGAAGTTGTGAAGGATTTTGTCTTGCTTGGGTCCACAATGTTCCTGGAAGCTGCAGTCAAGAGATCAATCTGCCCTACAAGAACTCTTTAAAGTGTTGAAAAGCAAGAATGTTCCTATGAGGACTAAGGTGCGTGTGATTCAAACCTTGGCATTTTCAATCGCCTTATATGCATGGGAAAGTCAGATGTTGAATAAAGAAGATTGAAGAAGAACCGATGTATTTGAATGATGGTGATGGCAATGAATGTTGAAAAGTCCATGAACTGACTGCCCAAAGACAAATGAATCTGTCTCAGAAGAAGTCCACACAACCACATGCTCTAGAAGCAAGAATGGCGAGCCGTCATCTCCTGGTTTTTGGATGTGTTGTCAGGAGAGATCGGTCCTGGACATGATTTCGGAAGGACATCGTGCTTTGTAAAATAGAGAGGCAACAAAGAGAAAAAAAGGAGAGGTCTGCGACTAGATGGGTTGACATAGTGATTTCAACAATGGGCTCCAATAAAGGAAAAATCATGAGAATTGTCCAGGATCAGGTGGTATTTCATTCTGTTGTACGTATGTGTGTAGGGTTTCTGTGAGTCAGAACCTACTTGATGAGATCTAGCAACAACGTCTACAATGGCAAAAAGATGGACAAACCAAAAAGTCAGTCTGTGGCGGAATGGATAAAGACATGCTGGTACATCTCACAGCGGAAGATTATGCATCCCCAATAAACAGCAATGACAGGATCACATGCCTCGTGACATGGATGAGTTTAGAAAACATTATGCTCAGCAAAATTATAATTAATCTCATAAAGAAAAATACCACATGACACAAGTACTAGAAAGAAAGAAAAAATACTAAGAAGAATGGTTTTCACACCAAAAGACACAGACGTTGAAGGCTGTGGCTAAGTCAGGAGGAAGGGGGGAGGGGCACAGAGGAAGGAAGGGAGGGGAAGAAGAGGGGTGGGAAGAGATAGGGAGTGAGGTTTTCTGGGAAACTGCCAGAGTTCTAAGGAGTTGGGCCATGCATCTGTGTTTTGCATGATTTTCCTTGAGGTGTTATATTCCACAATTAAAAGGAAGAAAGACACTTAGAATTTGAATCCAGCCATCTCTTAGCTAACCCTGCGCTTTACAGGAGCAGCATAAGGTGTGCCAAATAACACATTTCTTCATCTTCGTTTTCCCATCTGCATTAAGAAGGTATGAAATAATATAATATCCGTAGACGACCCTTGTAGCTAAAAATGTTAGAGTCTAGAATATATGCTCAGCTTTCTGTAGCAGCAAACATTTAGCAAGGTGAGTTTAGTTTTACATCAGGGTTCACTTATATTTAATTCTTCCTACAAGAGGCAAAGCTTGAATGGTGCGAGACTGTCATATATGTGGCCATGTCCATGTCCTCAGTGGCTGTGCAATGTAGAAAGCAAGATAGAGAAGCTTCGAATGAAAGATAAATCTGCTGTTGTCCAGTCGAAAGGCCACATAAGGTTTCTGAAGATGTGATCTTTCTGGAAGCAGAGGGTCCCAAGGAGTGTGGCAGGTGAGTCTGAACTGACTCTAATCATATATTCTAGACTCTAACATAGCACGTAAACACTATCTTAACAAGGCTCTATGTATCAATGAAAGTGGTGAGAATTTAGAGGCCGTCCTTCGTATTTAGGGTAGAAACACACATAAGACGTAGGGCCCTGGTATTTTCCTTGGGGATGGAGGCAGCTAGCGGAGGATTTAAAGCTCTACTCTGGGAGATAGGATGACAAACAGGCGACTGGGTTAACTGAAAAGCTGGGCTCATTTCTATACAAGACAGAAGGTTGCCTTTTTGTTTGTCAGAGTTCTATTGTGCAAATCTAGGTCAGCCTTTCACAACCACCAGTTGCTCCACGGGAGAAAGCGGAGGCTTTCAGTGGCCCCAGGGGGCAGTGTGCTGTGTAGTACGGGGTCGCCACGAGTCAAAATCAACCGGATGGCAGTGAGTGTGGTTTGGTTTGGACTGTGCTCAGAAAGTGTCCAGTCACCGTGGCCTTTTGTGTTCTTTGGTGTCCACGGTTTTCGACCGCCCGAGGTCTGCGTAAGCTACTCTCTGCTTGAAATGCTCTCAACTGCTCTTTCCAGGGTTGGCTCCTTCTTGCCTTTCAAACTCAGGTCACATGGCACCTCTTCGGATGGGGTATATTGTAGCCACTCTACTGAATTAGATTCGACCCTCTCACTAAATATATTTAGAACAACAAACATCTTGATTTCTTTAAAAAATATTTTTTTATTGTTGCAAATTGTCTTATTACTTACGTGAGCTCTTTGAGGCAGGAATCACCTTTCCTATCTTAAAATGTACTCTTCAGAAACAAGCATTAGTAGTTATATTGCACCCCCGGCCCCACCACCATCTATTCCACTTGGCATACACCTGTGCTTTCCTGCGGTCTTAGCTTAAAAATTATTTATTTAGAGAGAATTTCTCTGCCCCTCAAAATAAATCGGGTCCCTTGCTCTTTGTTTCCACAAGGATGGTGTCAGCAATAATACTAACCATATTTTAAACTCACTGTTTCTTGTGTTTGTTTTTTCTCTTATTCTCTCTGACTGATTGGTGGTGATTAGTAGTGATCTTTCAGATTTTGGGCATAACATTGTGCCTGACACATAGGAGGACATCAGGAATTGATCATACATATACACATGCCGCTTACTGACCTGGGTAGAGTCCAAAGGTGAGCTCACTGGTGCTATGAAAAGTGAAGGATGACTACATCAGCTCACAAAATAGAGGGTGGCTATATCATTACAAAACCGCCAACTACAGCACTGCATGTCTGCCCAACTGTATCCTAATGTAACTGCCAAACCACTTAGAATGCTGGCCCAACCAAGCGCATACATCCCCTTAGCCATCAGATACAGTGTTACTCTCACTTTCTCACAGCAGCCCCTGCCATATATATACTTTAATACGCAATATTGTTGGATAGTATTGTAAAGGTGAATGTAGTGTAATGAGATAAGCAAAAGTAGGTACAGATAGAAATGGTCATGGGGTAGTGTGGGGTGGTCACAAAAGGTAAAAAGTTGATGATTTTTATAGATTGAGTAATTAAAATACTTCTTATCAATGACCACTTTTGCACCTTGATTCCTCATGTGCAAACATAGCACCAAGAAACATTCATTCAGCTATGCAATAGATATCTATTCACTAAAATTTATCAAGTACCCAATGTATGCCCCAATATATGCTAAAGCACAAGATGGAAAAAGAGATATGATTATATTTCTGCTAAGAGGCAAATAATAGAAGCAGCCTATGAATGGTGTAACACAAATGCATTCAAAATCCAGAGTGGGTAGATATGGGCAGAGACTCTGGTTTCTGTCTTGGGTTTAAAGGATGAGGAAGATTCCTATGAAGCTACTTGTAGCTGGAGGACATTCTAAAATACAAGGGGCTATCCCCCCACCCCCACCCCCCCAAAAAAAACCAACAACAAACTGAAGTAAGCTCTGCTGGGTGGACCTTTCTTAGTATGCATTTTTCTTGCTAGGCAAGTATCGAGCAAGTCACTCTGAGTTAGTGCACGCAGTGGCGTTGCCTAGAAAGATTCTTTTTGGTCATAGTGAATTTTTTCATGAAAGCTGCTTCGCTGGAACCTTGATTTTTGTGATGGCCAATTTAAGAGAACAGTGTGAGGCTGTGAAATTTTGTTTCCTGCTCAGGAAAAATGCCACAGAAACTGTTGTGATGCTGACCACAGCTTATAAGGTCAGCACTACAAGTGTGAGTGGTTTTCTCATTTCAAAAAAATGAAATGTTGACTGAATCCAAACCTCATTCTGAACGTCAGCTTCCCGAAGGGATGAAAATACAGACTTGTAGTGTATGTGGAGTTCATTGCACCAAATCAAACTGTTAATCAAGCTTTCTATTTAGAGGTTCTGAAAGGATTGTGTAACAGTGTAATCAGGCATCAAAAAAAGCCTGATTTGTGGCAGACTGGGGACTGTTTTTTGCTGCCATGACAATGCGCCTGCTCACACAGCCATTTTAGTGCTCCAGTTTTTGGCAAAAAAACCAGCATGCCTCTCTTGCTCCACCCACCTTACTCACCTGACCTCACTCCTTGTGACTTCTTTTTGTTTCTGTAAATGAGGAGGGACAAGAAAAGACATCAATTTGACTAGGTAGAAGAGGTGAAGAAAGAAGCTAGTCATCCAAACAGATGACTTTGAAATTTGTTTCCAAGAATGAAATCGCAGATTTGATAAATGTATTAAGTGTAATGGAGAGTACTTTGAAGTTAATGACATTGTTTTGTAAAAAAATTAAATATATAGCTTTGAAAAAAACATTCATTTTTTGTGGGCAGCTCCTTGTAGTATGAAAGGGCCATTGTCGAGGAGTGAAGCACTGAGATGGGGAACTGGTGTTGGCTAATATGTGGGGGTTATGAGGACCACTGAGAGGTGGAAGAATGAAGAGGAGGGTAGGCAATCGGTATCATACTATTGGAGTCCCTGCAGGCCAGGCTGAGCGTGGGTGGTTGTACTCAGTAGAGGGAGGTCATCCCCTCATGGGTTTTGGAATAAGGAGTGGCGTGGATTCGGTGCTTTAGGAATCGGTGCTTTAGCAGACAAATATAGCGATGGAGCCAGCTAGCTGGGCAAGGAGAGAGACTAGATTCCACTCCGTTCGAGAGGTTAGTACTTACACATGGTCTAAGAAGAAGCCAAGGAAATGAAAAACAGGGGAGGAACAGGAGAGCTAGTGCTAGAGAAAATAAATACAATCCTAACATCTAACATTGATATGAGAGTGTTATTCTATGCGGATCATAAATTAACTCATTTACCATTCCAACTCTTTTATCTCAATTAAAACAAATACAATGGATAAGGACATTGAAGTACAACGAAGTTCAGCGACTTGACCACGGTGGTAGAGTTTGCATTCAGCATCTGTTAGCAAGAATGTGTGATGTAAAATATGGTTCTATTTTTCACTTATCTACTGTGTTGTGAAGTCACAATATTTTTGTCATGATTTTCTTATTTTATAAAATGACACTAATAATTCTACAAGCTTCTTTTCTGGGAATACTATTACATTTAAAAATCAATTATAAATGCTTATTGTTCCATAGAGATGCAAGGTGTTATTATTAATAAATTGTCTTTTGGTTCCTACTTCATTTTGCATATCTTGAAAATCCCATTAAAGTGAATAGGAAATAAAAAGTCAATAAAACAACTGCATGATTCTTAATTTTCTGAGTATCATTCATGTGTAATTCAGTTTTCCCCAAAGATAAGGAAGAGTCTATGACAGATATTGTGAAGAAGTGGCGGAACCTGACAAAGCCTCATCTGGTTCATTAAAATATAAAATTCAGGCAAGCCATATTGATTTAAGCCAGCATCACATCAACCTAAAACACAGGGTTTGCTTTTTACAAGTCTTTCTAGCCAATTCTTTTTAAAATGATATTTCAAAGTAAAATAAATGTGACGTAAAACAAAAGTTCTTTCTCTTTCTCTCTCTCTTTTTGACACTTGAACATCAGAATCTCAATTATTTTTAAAGCTAAATCCCACTAAGTATTTATTTCTTGAGACCACCTGCCCCTTCTGCAGGACAAAAAGAGTCAAGAGAGATAGAAATCACTTTACAAGTGATTCCTTTGTATAAATTGTTTTAAAAATTTGAAGTATGATACAAAATTTCTACCTTGGTCCATCTTTTATTTACTGTGTTTTAGAGTAGACAAATCATTTATTTTCCTATTCAACTGCCATCCATAACAATAATTTAAAACCAGCTAATAAACATTATGGTTTGTTAGAACTGCTACCGATTAAATCTTAAGTGTCTAATACATACAAATATAAACAGAATGTAATTAGAGCTATTTAAAGAACCCATTTTTAACTTAGATTAACCATACTTTCCATTTGCCGAGGATAAACACTCATAAATGAAACCCATTGCTGAACAAGAAGCAATTACTTCAGTTTAAAATATTAATATGCACCGCCTTTTAAAAAGCCATGGAAAATCATTTATGTACTGCACTGTACAGACTCAAGACATGCCCCAAAGAAAGAATGGGATAGCGCTCCGCGACCCAATCAAGAAGCAATCAACTGAGGCATGGCATGTCCCTAGCCCTTTCTGAAGCCCATTACAATCTTTGTTTCGATTAGCACAGATTTCCAACATAATATTCCTATACACGTTTAAGTGTGATTTAAACCCACATACAGCACACACAAACACGGAGAAGAAAGGGAGGGAATTTTACTATGGACAAGAACAACTTTACCAACCTGATTCTCAGAAAAATTGAGAAGCATTTATAACGTAAGAACTGACTTGAACAGTTTGAATATAAATAAACTGTAAGAAAGGGAAAGGCAGAGGACCCGTGCATCTTGACTGCATATTTCTTGCTTAGTAAACAAACAAGCAAAAAAATAATACACATCGAGTTTGACTAAAATACAAGTAGTATTTAGTCAATCAATTCTATGATTTTTCTTGTAATATCTTAGGATGAATCTCAAAGCTTGGATAGAGCTGGAATTTTCTTGTGTATTATGGTTAAACACATGCCTTTTTACTTGCTCTTAGGAGTTGACCACAGGTCAGAGCCAGCTACAATGAGCGCCATTGTCACCAAATGCTGCCAAGCTGGCTCAGAAAGTCCTCAGAAGGGCTCGTAGATTTCATCCCTGTGACATCACTAACGGAAGAGCTTTGGCAGATTGTTAACCCTTCATTTTCTTGGAATGGCCAAGATCTTTGGAAGCCTCATTGGATCGCCAAACATAATAGGAGGTCAGGTTAGGGTGTAGGCACTTTCAAGATCAGAAAAGAAATGTCCATAGAATAGACTTGACTCATTAATAGGCTGTAGCTGCCTGCAGTGGTGGGGGTGATTGGAGTACTGTTTCGAAATTTGACCCATTTCTTTCCTTACAAGCAAATTTCAATGCAATTGTGTTTAGTTAATGATTTGCAGTGCTGTTGATAAGGGTTGAAATATAAATGAAATTTATAGTTCAGGACTGCATCTTTTGATTCAAGTTATAAAATAATAATAAATTATTTTTATTTTGATATATGGAAAGTTTAATTAAAGTTATAATTAAAAATATTAAAAGTATGGAAGCACAATAGCTTCAAAGGCAGGGGCTGGTATTTTAGCAGAGTGCCTTCATGATTGGCCTTGAACCAAATTACCAAGCACAGGAAGTTTGTCTTTGATACCAGGCCTAGTTCTTTTCAGTGATCATTTTCATAACCTGTACATAGATGTCTCTAAAGCCTTTTTAATTTCAGAACATATAGCCATCCATAATCTACAAACCAATTTATGTCCTTGCTATTACCCTTCTCTTCCTTGTTTTCTAAATATATTCTTTGTCCCACTTATTATTTATTTTTGACATGATTTTATCTAAAAAAGAATTCCTATTAATCACAACTTAAGATATGCAGATGACACAATCCTTGCTTGCTGAAAATGAGGAGGACTTGAAGCACTTGCTGATGAATGTCAAGGTTGCTGCCTTCAGTGTAGAATACAACTAAATATCAAGAAGACCCAAATCCTCACAATTGAACCAATAGGTAATATCTTAAAAATGGAGAAAAGATTGAAATTGCCAAGGATTTTGTCTTGTTTTGCTTCGCAATCAAGGTTCATGGAAGCAACAATCAAAAGACTAAACAACACATTGTGTTAGGTCCGTCAGCTGCATGAGGCCTCTTTAGAGCATTGAAAAGCAAGGATATTACTCTGAGGACCAAGGAGCACCTGACCCAAGCCATGGTATTTCCATGACCTCCTCTGTGTGTGGAAGTTGGACATTGAATAAGGAAGGTCAAAGGAGAATTGGTGCATTTGAATTATGGTGCTGGAGAAGAATATCGAGTGATTCATCTTGGAAGAAGTCCTCCTTAAAGGCAAGGATAGTAAGACTTAGTCTCACATACTTTGGACATATTGTCAAGAGAGACCAACCCCTGGAGATGGACATCATTCTTGGTAAAGCAGAGAAGCAGTGACAAAGGGGATGGATGGACCCTCAATGGGATGGATGGACACAGTGGCTGCAACAGTGGGCTCAGGCATAGGAACAATTGCAAGGAAGGTGCAGCGCTGTACGGTATTTCACTCTGTTGTGCATAGGGTCACTATGGGTTGGAATCAACTTTACGGCACCTACCATAACAACAACAACAACATCAACATGAATTGAATGGCTGTTGCTGGGATGGACGGATCCCATCATGTTGGTTCAGACGCACAGAGTTCCCATTAGTGACAGAAGGAACCATTGACTGCTCCTGATGATTTTTAAGTTTGAGCTCATTGTTGAAGTCAATGTTTCAGTTCCTCTCCTTGAGAATCTGCCTCTTTTTTGTTGACCTTCCACTTTACTAAGAAAGATGCCTTTTCCCAGAGATTGGTTCCTCCGGATAATATGCTCCTATTAAGTGAGACAAAGTCTCCTTATTCTGGCTTCCAAGGAGCCTTCTGGCACCCCTTCTTCCAAGAGAGAATTGTTTTTGCTTCTTGCAGTCCATGGTACTTTCAAAGGTACAGCTCAAAGGTATCAAGTCTGCTCCTCTCTTCTTATTCACTGTCCAGCGTTCACATGCATAGGAGGTGATTGACAATACCATGGCTTAGGTCAAGCACACCTTAGTACTCAGCGATAGCTTGGCTCTTCAACACTCAGAATGGGTTTTGTGCAGCAGAGTTGTTGAATGTGCATTTCATGGTAAGGCCCTGTATTTACTGTTCCATTCATAGTACATAATAGTCTACCATTTACAGAATCTTTCTGAATAAATGCCAAATATCAAGTTCTTGGTTCTAATTGTAGAATTATTAGATTTGTTTTAGAGATATTAGAATTTTGAAAACCTTTCAAAACACAGGGTATAGATAAAGGCCCAAATAGACTGTGGAATTTAGGACCATTCATGTGACTTTTTTCCCCATAAGGAGTCCTCATCCTTAGATTATTGCTTTAACATGTTAATACAAGGCTTTAAAAGAAATTCCAGAAAAATTCAAATATTATGATTTCACCGAACAGCCACATTATTTCCTTTACTTTCTAGGTACAAAAGATTAACCTGATTGGAATGTTGAACCCAGAACTTGAAAATGAAACAACTGACAAACACATTTGGAAATATTCTGATGTGCAAGTAGCTTGGCCTCCACCTCTACTGTGATCCATTGAGACACAAATGGAGACCTAATGGCGGCACCTCAAGAGTGACTAAGTTGTGCTCCATAACTTTATAAAATTCTACAACCCATCAACTAAATAGCCCGCATCACTTGACTTTATTGTTTGGTAAATGCTTGATAGCCAATAGATTTAATACATTGTTAATTATCCTATTCCCCTTAAAATAGTATTTTCATTTTTATAACCAAAGAATATTTAGAGGCTAATTAGAAATTCGGTAATGTGAATTGTAAATTATGTGTAATTACAATAAAACTACTAAAGAATAACACACATTACTTATAAATTGTAACACTGTGATAAATTAAAGCAATTACAGGTAAACCAATAATGTTCTTTAATTAAGTAGTTATGAATGAGAATTTGTGCTTTGCATTTACAATAACCTATAAGGTTGGGGATTGCATTTATAGTTTGTACAGAAATCGATTGCACTCTGCTGTGATACTCTGCTAAGAATAATTCTAAGTTCATTACTGTCATTATGCCATTATCATGTAAAACACCCAGGACTGTTCAATGTAAAGTGTGCTGACAACCAATCAACCATGCTTCTTAATATAATTATAATTGTGTCACTATCTCTTCTTATGCCTTTATGAATCTGAGAAAAAGTTCATATTTCCACAAGTCTTCAATATTACCTGCAAAGGAATAGAAGATGCTCTGTCACAAGCTTATTGAAAATACTATTGTACTTGACATTAATAAGGCTATTCATCCTCATAATTATTTTACTGTAGTCTGCCGCTCATAAGATTATAGTGATATTTTTTTATATAAGCCACATCTGCTTCTTGTTATGTTATGTATCGGTATGCTGTTGGGATAAGTCTTTGACATATACAAGTGCAATCTGCATACTTGAGGCCAAAGGATCATTTTCCTGCTTTTAATTCAAGGCCTGTGTATTTGGGTAGGTAGGTGCTAAGAGGTCTCAGGAGGAGAAGGGAAATTAATGTTAACTTTGAGAGAAGGGGGAA
>NW_022103906.1:61162512-61176396 GCF_000313985.2 Echinops telfairi
TGGAATTTATAACTATATCTATATCATCTGTATCATATCTGTATCTAATCTTCTTTGGGGCCATAGCCCATTTCTGGGTTTTCCAGTTAGGTAGAATGAGTGATTGGTTTGTTTTAGGTAAGTGGACCACAAAGACTTCAAAATGTCCATAATTAAAGTTGCCCTAAGCTTGCCCCCAACCCTTTCCCATCCTTTCTTAGCTTTCACAAAAATCACATTGTCCTGGCGCCTCGCACAGCCGTGGTGTGCCCTTGGGCCACTCCTCACCTTGCGTGACTACATTGAACAAGCGGACTAGAAATAGCGCCAAGGAAAGCAGCTTTATTGCTCCTTCTCCTGCCACGTCTCTACCTACGATCAATAAACTGTCATTCCAGGTCTTGGGGGAGTCATCTCAGGTAATCTCATACTTCTTTATGATTTCTCTCAAACGATAGATGAATTGTCCCATAGGTATGCCTTGAAAAAGTATAAAATCCAAATGTCAGATGTTTATCTAATTTATGCAACACACACCCACCCCCCACGCCCCCACACACCACACCCAGGTTCTATCTCAAGTGCAAATGGCAAGTGGAAAGGGAGACCTGTTCAACTCTTCTCCCTCATGCAATGCCATTCCCATTCCCAGCATACTTCATTCTTCTGGGGAAAAGGCCCCATCAGGAATGTGCCCCTCACTGTCAGTTCTGTGCACTGTGTGACTCTATGATCAGGTTGTTCTCTCTGGGTCTAACATCAGGAGCTGTGCATTGAGCGTTGTAGGTGGCTGTCTGAAAATTCCTTGTAACTGGCGGACGTTTAAGGAGCCACACTCTCCTCTCCAGTGTCATGTTCTGTGCTCACCAGCAACTTTCCAAAGGAATTCTGATTCTCAAAGATGTTCCCTTTCTTTCCATGCCCCTGAGGTGTTGAGCCTCTCTATCAGCGGTCTTTTGTTTGTTTGTTCTGCAGGGGAGGAGTGGAGGGACACTGCAGTGAGAAGGGGAGAGCAGGGATGTCTCATTTGGAACTTTACTGATTGTCCAACCAGAATAAATGCACTTGATATTCTATTAAAAAGATCTCTTTATATTTACTTATTGTACTCTTAGACATTTCATTATTATACGTTTAAATTTAGGTTTGTTTCTTTTCTTTTCTGGTCACCTGCACTTGCTCACAAAGTTGTTTTTGTTTGTTTGAGAAACAAAGTTGTGTTGTTTGTGAAAGGGAGGACCATTTCTTGGGGCAGCGGCAGAATTCTCCCCTAACTGGTGAGACGCCCTGATTTTTCTACTGAATTCTGAGCCTGTTTCAGGGGAGCTTCCTGACATAACCCTGCGGAGAAGGAAAACCTGCACTCCCCTCTGGAGGACCTGCACAGGGAGTCCATGGCTTCCAAGCATCTCACCCTTTGCACAGGGTCCCAAGATCAGGGGCTCAACCACAGCTAACAAGCACGCCTCTCCCACTTTTGATTATAATCATTGACTTGGGCATGTTGATTTATATGCCCGTGGCTCAGAGGGAGGATATGAATATAAGGATGAGTGAAAGAGTTAAGTAAGGACATGAGGAATATTGAGAGTCTTGACTATTTTTAAAGAGAGGATTCCAGATCTATCTGGAACAGATTCATTAAGCATTTCTGCACAAAGCCAACATAATCAGTACACAGTGTTTAAGATGAAAACAAATCAGTTTGTTGCTAGGAATAAAGAAAGTAGCTAAATGTTTCACTTTCAAATGTGGAATCTACTGGACATTTTTTTCCAGTTAAAACAAACAGTCCCTTGGTGGATTAATAGAATGAAGGAATTAATTTATTCTTTCGCACTGTTTAAATTATGAACAATTTTTTAAAAATTATGTTTACCTTCTGTTTTAAGAAAGTCAGTTTCTAAGTAAACAGTGTCTCAACAGTTTGAATTGTTCCAACTGTTTCTTAAAAGTTGAGAAAAAGCTATTTAATATTTATTGTCTTATATTGTTATTTACTGTTATGATGAATATGTAAATTTTATTAATGCTATGCAGAGAGTCATGAAAAAATTATTCATGGATAAAAAAATTAAATGTAACAAGCTAGTTATCTGAAGAAACACACACACACACACACACACACACACAAGAATCAAATACATTGTCCAGTCTTTGAATATGTGTAAATAAGGTCATGAAAGATTTTTAAAGAGAAAGAATAGACGAAAGAGATAAAAAAGTAGCTTAAAAAATATTCCCAGAGCAAAAAGAGAGAGGAACTTCCCAGCAGTCTGAGGCTAGATGCTGACTTGCCAGACAGGGAAGTGCTTGGAGCATGTCCCCCCCTGAGGGGCGGGGCTTGGTGCAGGGGCTGGTCTCCCAGGTCCAACCAGGAAGCTGTTTCCCAGCTCTCCTGATGCCCTGCCTCAGGATACTGATGAGGAAAAGGGCAACTGCATTCCGCTGAATACCTGCGATTAGAAAGTTTCATGGTTTCATTGACAGTACAGCACCCAGAAGGAGAGATGTTTTCAGAATCAATACAGGGGGTGCCACAAGCTGAAATCAACTCTAGGGGAACTGGCTGCTTCCTCAGTGCTGTGCGAGGAGAGCTGGTGTAGTGCCCCTGGCTATTTCCATTGATCTCACCTTACTCTGCTTCTGCCCCCCCACCCCACCCGGCACTTGGTACTTTCAAATATGCAATGTAATGTGCCCATACAAGGGGCTTTAGAAAGTTCATACAAACATCACACTACCTTTTAAATCCTTTTTTCCTCTGTATGTTTTGAAACCCCTTGCACATACTATACTGCTCCTTCTTTTTCTCTCTCCTCCCGTGGAAAATGTAAGGGTTGAGATCTTTGCTTGTTTTGTTCACTGACATTTACCAAGCGCCCAGGCGAGTAGTGGGTGCCCACCAAATATTTGTGGAATGTTCTCCAAAGAACATGTAGGGTAGAATGAAATGCAATAGGGAGAGATAGCGTAGACCCAGGAAAGGATTTCTACAGAATGAGGGAAGTTGATAAAACAAAACAAGGAAACTTGTTCAACATTTTTAATGAAGCATTAAAGGCTCTAGAATTGTCGGGCTCTAGAATTATTTAGACATAAGCCATCTAGTAACGTTCCAAATTGTGTTGCTTCTGTTAATTAAAATATCTCTCAAGCTCACTCTTTCCTTTCTAATGTCTCATATCTCCAGTAACCCGGACATTTTAACAACCTCCTTGTCTGTTCGGTTCCTCTACAGTTTCTATATCAAACAAGTCATCCCCAGTGACCTTGAGTCCTAAACCTTCCTATGTACCTGTGAGAGATCTGGGGATGCGGAGATGAGCAAACTTGACATGGATCTTGATTTATGGAATTTATAATTCAGTCAGAAAACCCAGCCTCCAACAAGTAATGCACCAGGTACCTTTAGAATTACAGCTGGAATTTGGGCTCAGAAAGGAGTCGTACAGTTTGCCTTGACTGTATAATTCGATGGGCTATTTTAGCCTGCAATCTCAGAGAAACTTTTGCTCCCTCCCCCTGTGAAAGAGACCAGTCAAGAGAAATTTAGAGACCTTGAGCAACCCCCAAGCAAAGAGGCAGGGACCGTTTTTCGAGGGAATGGGATGTGCTCAAACACGGCAGTGCATACTTTCATGCATCTGCCGAATAGGAGAAGGGAAGCTGGTGTGAAAGTGCATAGATGCCACCCGGTCCTGTCCACCTCATGGCGACCCTGTGACAAGAGAGCGAAGCACTGCCTGGTCCTGTGATGTCCTCACAACTGTTCCCAGGCCGGGGCCCATCCTGGCAGCCACTGTGCCAACTCTTTGTGTTGAAGGTCGTCCTCTTTGTCACTACTCCCCTTTACCAAGCATGATGTCCTTTCCACGGGACTGGTCTCTCCTGACAAGATGTCCAAAGTAGGTGAGACGAAGTCTCGCCATCCTTGCCTCTAAGGATTCTACGTTTGCTCTTTGGTTAGAAATGGAGTGCAGTTTACAATCTAGAAGCTCGAAGGAGCTTGGAAGTCCTCATAGGCTTTTTAAAATGACAGTTGATTAATCCTGTTCAGATTAAAAAATTTTTATTTTGATAAGATATCTAACAAAATTTTACTCTTTTAACTAAGTATATTAGTCAGTGATATTAGTTATAGCACCATTTGCAGAGATTATGTTTTCCCTATCAACTGAACTTGGCATCTTTGTAAAAATCAATTGACCATAGATGTGCGGGCTCTCATGTGAATGATGTACTTTATTCTAAGAGCAAGGAGAAACCACTGAAGGATATCAAAAGTAGTAGCATCTTGAACAAATTTGTCCAATCACATTGGCTACACTGAAGCTTTCCTCAAGCTTCACAGGCTCCCCATTACTTGTGTATACATCTCAGGAACATCTTCGCCTGTCATTCAAAACTACAAACAGGATGGTGTCCTCTGTCCCCCTCCCCCCTTGTAGCCCTTTTCTCTCGCTTCTCCCACCACCTGGCCCTCCAGAATAAAGCGATACCTGTCTCTCCACTCAAACTCTCTCTGCCGCCTTCCTCACTCCTCTCTCCCTCTGCCCCTCTCCCCTCACTCCCTCTTTCTCTTCTGCTCTACGTCCTTTTCTTTTCCTTTTCTTACCTTCTCTTCCTGTTCTCCTCCTCCCTTTCCTTCCTTTCTTTTCTTATACAACACCCATCACGTCTTCCTGGACTTTCAACAGCCTATGGCTTAAATACATTTTTAGGGTCAAAACACTAATGGCCTTATTTTATTTTTGTTTAGCACATGTGATATTTTGCCATCTGGTATGTGATTTTGTTTATATCCAAGTTCCACTGTGAATTATTTTTCCTGTAAGCACTATGTCTGATGTTTTTCTATGATTTTTATAGGAACCTCGGTAGTGTTAAACATGGGGTTAAACACTGAACTGTTAACTGCAAGGTCGGTAGTTTGGATCCACCAGCCTTGCGACGGGAAAAATATGAGGCTTTCTGCTCCTTTAAGGATTTACAGTCTCAGAAGCTCAATGGGGCCATTTACTCTGTCCCACAGGGTCACCCTGAGGTGGAGCCTTAAGTTTAAGAGCAGTGGTTTTAGTTGCTGTTGTTTATATGTTAGATGTTTAACACACTTCTGAGCACTAATAGCATGTGCTTCATGAATTTTTGTAAAGTAAGTGAACAAATTCATTTGGTCTTTAATCCTGTGAAAGTAATTGGAAATATTCAGCTGATCATGAAAACACACTGAAACATAATAGGAGCCTTTTCTTTCTTAGCCTGATGTTGTTTGTCTGACAAAATAAAATAAGGCTATATTAAGGTAAGCAGTCTCTTGGCTTCCACCCCACCTAGGTGGGTTCATGATAGGCTTTTGCAGTTCTGTATTGCAACAATCTAAACTGCAGCACCCTCCCGGCATCCTCCTAGGACCCACACCAATGCCGAATTCATATAAAGAACACACGTCTTTGAGAAGATACCTGTGGGTTTACATTTTCATTCTGTGACTCTAACTCTGTGATCCCTGTGGTGGGTCTTATATTCTGTAACTAAAGACATTATCATCTGTAAATAAACTTGGGATCATTAACAATGAGCAAAGATCACAGTAACCGATACATAGCAGGTGCTTAATAATTGTCATTTCCCTCTGCCTAGGTCTCTGGTTCTGGTGGAGAGAGATCTCTGTTCTTTCCAAGACTCATCCCAGCAGTAATGCTGTTTAGATCATCCTTCATGCCTTCTTTCGGACAGTGCTCCATTAATCACTCCCCCCTTCCCTCTCTGAGCATTCACCGTCTCTTTCCCTTTATTTACCCCTTTTACTCTGGCCTCAGGTATGCTTAGCTCTCCCATCTCCACACATTTTGCAATTTAGTAGCAATATGAGCATTCATTCAATTACTCAGTCAAAAGTAATAAAAGCCAACATCTATGCAGAATGCTAGGTGCTGAGAGTATAGGAAGTAACAGCACACTTTCTAATTTTGTACCCGAGTAGATGAAGTGAGATGCGTAAACAAATGCCTATTCAGTAAACATGACATAAGACAGGAGCAAGAAACGGTCTACGAAAACATGGCAGGGGAGGGTTACTTCTCCCTGAGGATGGGCAGATGGGCGGGGAGGGGCGGAGCTTCACAAAGGAGATGGCTGTGAAGGTCTTGATCATTTGGCAGGCATTGGAAAGTACTTGGTTTTGAGTGACTAGAGGTCCCTAAGGCAAAAATTATATAAAAACATTTTCTTTTGGACTTAAAAGTCAATTCTGACTCACGGCCATCCCCCAGGTGTCAGAGTAGAAGTGTGCGCCATGAGTGTTTCAATGGCTGGTTTTGGGGGTAGATCACCAGTCTGTACTTCCAATGAACCTCCAGGTGCACTTGAGCCATCATCCTTGAGAGCGAATGCAGGGAACACTTGTACTACCCAGACAATCCGCAGGGCACGTGCTCAACATGTTGCCATTGGACTGATTTTAGCTTATGGAGATCCTGTGGAACAGACCGGCCCACAGCGCAGTTTCCAAGGGTGTGATTATGTTTTCGGGAGAAGACTGCCACATCATTCTCCTTCTGAGAAGCGGGTGGGTTCCAATCGCAGATCTTTCAGTTTAACAGCTGAGCGATTAACCACTGTGCCGTCAGACCTCCTTTGGGTCCTTATGGAGAAGAATAAATTACATGGAGTTGCTGGTAGCCTACGGTGTCCCGTGTATGACTTCATTTAGAACACACTGGAAGTCTACAGGCAAGGAGAGCCATTGGAATGTTAAATATTTTAAAGATGGAATTCAGACAGATAACTTTAGAAGAGAGCTTGGCCAGAGGCGTGCAAGGTTGGAATTGAGAGCCCCGTGAACAGATCATTTCAGTTCTTGCTCTCGGGGGCTGGCTCACAGCTACTCTGTGTACATCAGAGCAACGCACTGCGAGGTCCCCTGCCAGCCTCACAGTGCTTGTTCTGTTTGATCTCGATGTTGCAGCCCCTCTGCAAATCCATCTCATTCAGGGCCTTCCCCTGATTTTGCTGACCTCCTACTTATCAAGCATGATGTCAGTCTCCAGGGACTGGCTGCTCTTGATACCATGCCCAAGCCTCCTCATTCTCAATTTCAAGGCACATTCTGACTGTATTTCTGTTCATATGTGCTATGTCATCTGTCTTACATACATCCCCACCCTAATCAGTGTGCTCAAACATCATTCTAAGCAGATGGAAATAAATTTGAAGCATGCAGTTCTATCTGTATCTCTACTTTTATGCTCCATTAATGCATTTTTGAAAGTCTGATGGATCTCTCTGCATAGAAGCTCCACCAATTTATCAAAGTGAACATGTTGTACACCTCCCTCAGACTCACATCTCCTGTGCCTTATATCAAAGGGCCACTTCTCTGCCAATCAGATGCAGATTCAAAACCAGGTTTTGAACTTCACCTCCTCCTCCTCCTGACTAGTCTTCAAGCCTACTATGTGTCTGTTTGTTTGCTTGCCTCGATCATGCCTTCCTTTTCTAACCCAAGACTAGTACTTTAGGCTTTCTGGCCTTCATTGTTCCAATACACACAGATTTTATTCCCTGGGTTCAGCATTAGCTCTTTATAAACCATCTAATAATTATTGAAAGACTAATGCACCAAACTCACCATTATAATTGGCTTGTCAAATGCAAACCCCGAGCCTGACAGCCTCCAAGCCCCTTTCAGTTGGATTTCTTTATGTTAGCCATTGTGGATGATCCACTATTCCGTGAATATGTCTTGAGCTTCCTTACTCCTCTAACTTTGCGGATGCCCTCTGCTGTGTCTTTCCTCTCAAGCACCGCTAATATCTGTCAAAACCTTACCACTCTCCGTGACTCAGTTCGAGCATCTTCTCAGTAATAGCATCTATGACGTTCACAGATGAAATGCCTATCCCCCTCATCTTCGTACACAGAGCAGGACTTAAGATATCAGACCTACATCATCTCTGTCACATACAGTTCCATATGAGAGATGCTTGTATAAGAACACCATTTGGAGTTTAAACAGCATGAGGGGGACATTTATCAGGTCCAATAATGCAAATCCCCAATGAAGCTCGCAGCTTGGAGGCCTATCCTAATAGAATTCTTTAATGTAACTATGTCCAACGAAGCCTCCTCCCCTTGCCTTTTGCCTCCTGACATCCTTCTTGGGAATTTCTTTGTGGGATTTGAGCTGATGTCTTAGTGTTCAAAATCACCATAGCTTAGTGCCTTTCCATAGCTAGTTGACTTTGGTGCTTGACCTTTACACACTGCAAGCCTTCCTCTCATTATGGTCCCGGGTTTCTTCACACTGAAGGCAGTGATCGCTGATGTGTGGTCCTGAACTATAGTAGAAATGAAAGGATTCTGTCCCTTTCTTGGGTCTTATTTTCAGTAGGCCAGTCTTGCTGAAGAATAAACAATTTATCTCATCTAACTGATTTCTATGTCACTGTTTCTGTATATTATTCCCGTATTTTAATACACATAATTATTGAAACATTAGCAAGTCTTTTCTGCCCATTTTAATAGCTCATTACCTGCTCTAGCATGTTATATCCTGGTGTATATAAGAACAGCTGTGTCTAATATATTCCTGTAAATCATTCCTGTTCATTTTCATAAGGATATTAGACTCAGCAAATATGTGTCGTGTGGATTTTTATGTGCCTGCCTCTGAACATCACAGAAACTTCCCAGAGCCAGAGATAACTGCACTGAATCAGCTGTTCCCAAGTTTACTTTTAACCACTGCTCAAATTAGATCGCGATGAGCTCCCCTTAGAGTCCAGTCCCAGGCTGCAGCTGCTCCAGATGTAAGAGGCTTTTATAGCCTTCAAACACATTTTATCTCTCATCATTCTCATCAACAGGAATATCTTTCTCTTTCTTCCCTCTCACGGAACCTGGTAAACAAGGACAGAGAAAAGCTTGGCTTTATTTTCACCCCAAGGAGGTCAGTCTGTGGGGTTACAAAGCACAGTGGCTTTCTTTGCATCTCTTTCTATGTAGTTCTTCAGGGACTTTTCAGCCACCACCTTAATCCCTTGGTTGAAGATGTCCAGTGTCTCACATGACCTTTTCTTTGGAATCCATTGGAAACACAGCTTGGGATAATCAACAAGAGATGGTGAAGTTGGGTGCCGTAAATTCTAATTGTGCCTCTATACTTACTTACCCAGTAGTCTTATTGAATTCCCTACTTAGCCATTCAAGCTGCCTTCCCTGTTTATTCAAATAACTAACAATGGTTTTGAGATGGTTAAAAATGAATCAACAGCTACAAAAAATATTTTAAAGTAAATTAAATTGTCCACTCCCTTTTGACCCTAATCATACCAGTAAAATTTACAACATAAGAAAATACCTTTAAGAGGTAGTATTACGAGTAGAAAACATTGTCTCTATGAGCTGTTATTCCAGTTGACCTCTGAGACGATGGTTCTGATCCCCCAGGTCTAACGATTCATTTCTTCAAGATGTTTGGTTAGCTAAGAAGTTTTTATAGCTTTGGCCCTGGGCACTGCACCACGCTCATGAATCGTTTTGCAGCCCAGGTAAGTGCACTTATACAAAGGTCCTCTGACGAACCTCTTTACATTGGTGAGCACTCTGTCTCACCTCCCTTCCACGTCTATTTAACCAGGTTGCATGTCTGTCCAAGCTTCTACTCATAGACCACCACTCTTGCCTGATTGCATAGATCATGCTATTTTTCTCTGCTCTTTAACTCTTGCAAACTCCCATTGTTTTCCATTGCCTCCATCAACTTTTGCCAAATTCTCTCCTTCCTCGTCACCCAAGTCAACAGATGGCATTGTAAAGTTGATTATGGCAGTTGTAGTTAGGGTTAAAATGATATTTTATCATTTGATCTCCCTTTTGATCCACTTAAAGTAGTTTCAGTTAAAAAAAAGTGAAGGGGAGACACTCGTTTATTAAACCTCTGGTGAATTCCAGTTAAAAAAAAAGTGAAGGGGAGACACTCGTTTATTAAACCTCTGGTGAATTCCATCTAATCATAGACGAGATATGTGAATAGTCATGCTTAATATTTTCTTCTTTCTTTTTGACTGAGGCTTTTAATTTTTACTTTGTTATCATTAGTTTTTTGGAAAATATTCTTCTATATGTGAAATCCAGGGTAGGTAAATAACTGGATGGTTGGTTCATGGGGACTTGGCGGGGAGGCTGGGGGTACATGAGGAGCCGATAACTGAGAGCACAAGAACAATGATGTTCTCGACTTGATTGTGGTGATGGTTTTGTAGACTCTTCTGGATGTGACTGAATGATTGAATTGTATGGTGTGTGAATTATATGCTAATAAAACAATTTTTAAAAAGTCTAGAGCCCATATGCAGTATGTTATACAGTGTGAATAAGAAGAAAAATAATATGCGCATATGCTATTATATGTACAGACCTTTTCTAGACTGAAACACAAAATTGATAAAAAGACCAACGTTTATCAATGGACTGAAGAGAATAAGATCATCTTTATATTACACATGCTTCCACATCTGTTGGTGCTTGTTGTGTGTTTGATAAGGCTCATGCTATCAACTTTAAGAAGGTTCTGAGAATTCGTCCATACAATAGTTTTATTGAGCATGCATATTTTCCTTTGCTTGCAAATGCTCCATTTTTAGGCACAAAAGAATCAGTGCACCCTATTGCATTGCCTTATAGTATTTTTTTAAAAACTAAACTGAATTATTAGTTGACAAGTGAAGAAATCTAACACATTATTGGAAAAAAAAAACTTCTTATCTGTGCTGAAGCGATGTGCAAGAATTTAGAACTTGAAAGGTGCCTCAACTTCTTAATAGGGCTGGCAGGCTGAGGAGCATTCTATGATTTGTGCAGGGGAAGCTAGATGCCTTGAGAGGGAGGGACTAGGTTTCTGGTCATCGAGTTTCAGTAAAACTTGGCGGTGCATGTTCTGCAGTTCAATTGTGTCACAAGCAGGGGTGAAAACACGGTGAACTGCGTCAATAAAGCAGGTGCTGCCCTTCGTGAGCTACGTGCCTGATGTGCCTGACGTTGTGATTCTCTTTCCCCCAACTGAATCCTCAGGAGAAGTACATTTGGTAAGTATTTATTTTATGACTGAGGATTCTGAAGCCCACGTGGTAAAATAATCTGCACAAAGGCACAGGGTTTGGCAGGACTGGCATGTAAACTCATATTGGCCTCACCTCCTAGGTCATAGGTCATACTACCAGTACTATGAGTAGATGTACCTTAGTGGGAATCAAACAGGTAGATAGGGGAAATTGAAGGAGCTCTGGCAATATAGTCCTTATGTGGTTGGCTATTAACAAAAAAGGTTAGTGGTTTGAAACCACCATCCGCTCCTCTGGAGAAAGATGTGGCACTCTGCTCTGGAGTGATTAAAGACCTGAAATATCGAATGGGACCATTATACTCAGTCCTATGGGGCTGTGTGAGTTGAAAGCAAGCGGGAGCATTGGTGTTCCTAAGGAAAATCCCAGCTGAAGGGTTGTTAAAGTAGTACAAATGAATCCCTTTAATTACTATCAGGAAGGTAGTAGGGAAAGAATTCAGGAAATGAAGGCAGGATTCAGGCTGAAAACGAATGAAATAAACATTTCCAGTATACTCCATTGAGCTATCTTATAACTTATGTTCCAATATTCTGATACTGACCACTGAAGCGTGTATTAAAAACAATACAGCTCCTCACGCGCGCTCCCTCTCCCACAGATCACATTTGTAATCCACTTTAAGGTCAACAGCCCTGTCTTTGAGGTGCATTCAGTGTGCTCACCTGTTACGGGTCATACACGTAATTATGATAACCCAATTTATCACCTATACTGCCCAACATTATCTTTTACTCCAAGTGAAAATTAAGTATCCTGCAAACCCCATAAAATGCCTATTAAAATATCATGTGCAGGATGAGAAAAAAACCCACCACTTTTGCATAAGAGCAGGTTAATTTTGTTTATCCTGTTAGTATCTATTCTTGAAACTGGGTTTCTGAAATCCTCTATTCAGGCTCCTAAATCCAGAATAGTCTAAAATGTCATTTTTATTATTCCTTGTATTGGAGTGCTTAAAATTAAAACCATTCATCAAGAAATTGCTGTCTTCAAAAGATATTGCCCAATATGGAATGTAAATATTAAATTTAAATATTTTAAAATTAAATTATTATTTAATTTATAATTGCATGAGCACAGTGCAGTTGGGCTCTGTGGGTGGACAGCTCTGTTGCTGGGCAGAAGGATGTGCTCCACCACTATGTACCAAGTCCAAACCTCGAACCGCCCGCTACCAGACTGAGGACAGGCAGCAAGGTCACTGCAAGCCAGAGAGGAAGCACCACTGCCGGGCACTTCAAATCCATCTCTGGTCAAAAGCTGAAAAGCCACGGGCATACTGAACTCTCTGATTGCTCTTTGTGACCAAAAAGTGTGAATTAACTGATTCATAAAACCTATGCATAAATGTAAAAAAAAAGACAAATAATGACAATGTTGTCATACTCAAAAGTACAGAATGAACACGTACAAATGAAGCTTTTATTTGTAAATGGAATTTTCATGATTCAGCTCCCTAGTTCTAAAATGCAGTGAAGATCAAGTATACGTAAATACAGATTGTTTTTGTTAGGTAGTAACAGAACTATTCTGGATAAGAATTCAATTTTATCTAAATGTCAGTACCTTATCATTAAGAAACCGTTCTTTATGTGTATAGCACGTGCTTCATGCTTCTGAGAACACTGTCCACTGCAAGACTGGTGGAAGCAATGTCAGACCCCTTCACACACCACCTCATTCAGAGACTTCTCAGACTTATCTCTTCTGATGCCTTCTTTGACTGCATCAGATGGGAGCAATTCTCTTTTCTCTAAAAGCTTGTGGGAAAATTATTTCATATAGCAACGACAATACCTTGTGTTAGCTTTTTCATCCCTACTTGAGACTTAATCTCTGAGGCATTTACCTTAGTTTATTCTCACTACCCCACTGTTCTACCCCTCACGACTGCACTGTAACACCCCACATGAGACTTCATGTGATGCCTGATGACCAGATGTCAGTGGGCGGGGCATAGCTTACAGATAAGCTTTATACAGTCCCAGCAGCTTTCAAATATGAGCTGATGCTTAACATTTTGAGATATTTCTTTTTACAAATATAGATCGTCAGTTTCTTTGGGGGCAGTAAAAGCTCTGGTCATGGCGGTTTCCTGTTTGTTCATGAAAGACATGCGGTGGCGGCTCCTTTAGGACGTGGACCTGTGCTGCTGCCTGGGCCACACACCAGTGTACTACAACTTGGAAATGTCACTGAATTAAAACTACCTTTTAATTTTCGAGGAATACTTATCTTCACTCATGTCTCTATCAGAATGAGTTAAAACTGAGGTGAATTTTTTTTTCCCAACCAATAGATCTCATTTTCAATATGAGAAAATGAGGTTTTGAGATTTTGAGAGTCTGGTTGCTTTATTTCCATCCAGCTAGTGCCCTTGCCCCTTTGCTGTCGAGATTGCTGGTCACTTGGCATCATCTTGGTGATTGTTTTCATGGGACTACAGTACTTGTGGGTGACATTTATTATTTTGTGAGTCAATCTTTTATTTTACATCAAAGTAAACTCAGAGGTTAGTTTTGAGTGAGAATTTTTAAAAAAATACTATTATTGTGGGCTCTTATATCTCTTATCACAATCCATATATAATAGTCTGGGTACTTCGTAGAAACAAATCCACAGCAACTCATGTATAAGAGAGTTTTATGTAAAGAAAATGTGCATCACGAAAACATCCTAACCCAATGCTGCCCAAGCCCACAAGTCCAACATTAACCCATTAACCCAATACCAGTCCACAAAGTCCTCCACCTCACAAAACAGAGGCAATGATGCC
>NW_022103906.1:61177589-61191464 GCF_000313985.2 Echinops telfairi
TTTCTATGAGTTGCAACCAAGTATATAGACAAAGGGGTTTTAATCGGTGGAAGAGTTGAACCAGCTATAGAAGGTTTATGTTTTAACATGAATGTTTTATTTCAGGCTAGATGTTTAAAAACCCAGACGTTGCAATGTAGGAGGAGCTCCATTAACAAGTATGATGCATAAAATCGTTAGCATGTTTGCCATTTGATGAACAATTACTGAAGAGATTAATTTCTTATTTGAACCTTTATTAAGAGATCACAAATGGGAGAAAGCAGTCAAAATTTTGAAAAGATAAAAGGGCTTGTCTAAGAATTTTCAATCCAGATGATGTTGAGATTTATCACTACTATAAAATATAATGTCCTTCAATATTCTATGACAAATGATGCTTTCCTTCCCTCTTCGTCTACAAAGCACATGCAAACCCAGCCTGTGCTTCCAGAGCACGTGAGTTAAGAGACCTCAGTCCTGACAGCTGGACAAGAGAGCAGGGATGTTGGGCTCAGAAGCCAACAGCATGGACAGAAATGGAACATCTGTTACTACATTTGAGGATTTTTAAAATAAGCTATTTTTCATCGATGTTCTTGACATCAATATGCATTCAAGTTTTTAGTTACTTAACACACAAGAAAAACATTCTTTCTAACACTGGGGTAGGGGGAGGGATTGAAAAATGTAGCTATGGAATCTTGTTTGATCTGTGAATATAAAGAAGACCTAAACTGGTGAAAATGAAGAAAGAAAACATCTGGGATTTTAAAAACTGACAATAGAATTTGGAGGTTTGTATGCGAGTGAGCTCATGTGCATGTGCACACGCACACACTCTCTCTCTCAAGTCACATTTACCCCTCTATCTAGAACATATGGACTTGCAGATTTACATGCCGAGCAATACGTTTCTGTCTGGTATCAGATGGCTTAAATTTGATGAGAACTATCCAGCCCCGTGATGAGCTTCTTTGTTACATATTAGCTAAATCATATGAATTAGGAATCCCACTAGGACACGAGGGGAAAAATGGAACAGCAATAATGAACCTTTTGGTATTTGTTTTGTGTGATTGAATAATAGGGACACTTGATGGAAATTTAAAAACTTACTTTATAATAATCATTGGAGGACTCGTCTGTACCCAGTAGTTAGGGTGGTATTTTATATTTTAATTCACGCTTTCACACTAAACAAGATCCTAAAGTGGGGAAACACCCTGTAATTTTAAATATAGCGGGCAGCTGGAGAGTGCAAATGTGTGTGCTGAAGTGAGGGGTGTGTAAGGGGCTTTCAGCTGTGAGTGTTTTGGGTAAATAGCTGCAAATCACATAAAGCACACACCGTGGGAGAAAGATCATAAAGCTTGCAGGCTCTTTCTACATAGTTGGCAAATTTCATGGGAAATCTCGAAAATAACTCTTGTAGACAGGATAAGAGGCTCCTCCACAGACCTGTTTTGGCTAACCACTATTAGCGTTTTCCTTTCATTTGGGAGATCAAATATTTGGGAGATTAAATTTTGATTCTCAAAAGAGGATCACATTCTGGGTGGCCCCAGGAAAAAGGCCGATAGCTTTTTATTTTTCACCTGGCAGCAAAGGAATTCTTAGGTTTCGTCAAGAACAGATGTAGCCACTCCTTGAGTAAATGTACTAGGTCACTCTGACTAAGGGATTCTAGCCAACAATTTTGATTCATCTTTGCAAACAGATTCATATATTTTTGGCACTGTGGTAGAACAGATGTGTGACTCCTCACACTATTACACGTTTCTTGGTTATACCAGGGCGGTGATTGTGTGCAAACACTTTCAAATGCCTCCTCTCTCTGGTCATGGTTGGGAAGGTGTGCTGCCAATTAGGATCCATTATTCTCTGCCTTTTTGTTTTTCATTAAATAGCAAATGACTTGATCATCAGACTGGAAGACTATCAACCCTGGGAATGCTTTGAGGACATCCCTACTTCCCCTTTCCTCTCTCCTCCAACTGATCATCCTTACAGAGAATTTGCTAACTCCACTTGCCCCTGCCACCAGTCATCAATTAGCGGAAGAAATATTTTCTTATGTTCTTAGCAAGGTTAGGGAAGTCTTTTGGATGCTCTTATGTGATCACAGACATGAGAAAAATTGTTGGCTTATATGAAGGGACTTTAAAAAGTTCATGAAAAATTTTCATGATCTTTTTTGTGTTTTTTTAAGCTGTTTTATTGACATGTATTTATCCTTTGCATACAAAGGTACTTCAGTGGTTAAAATATATTGAAAAGAGTCCTAATCATCACTGCAATCAATTTTAGATCAATCTCCCCATTTTTGTGTGCATTGTTATCAGCTCCCCATTTCTCTCTAACCTCCCCTGTCATAACCCTAAGGATATATTAATCCAGTTATTGTCTCTATAGATTTACCTACCTTGGGTTTCATTGTAAATCCTATAAGCCAAAGCCAAAGGAGAGACCAGTACCAGAGCCTAAATTGGAGATTATGGTTTGCAGAAAGTTACAGATGCCTGTGGAAGCCCAAACAAGATAAAGTTTTGAGATCTGTACAGGAAATCAGCCTCCGATGACCTCTCTCTATCCATAACTGTGACAGAGAGCATTGGAGAGATGACTGTAGGAGATCAAAATGATAAACCGGACTTGAATGGTTAAAACTTGTCCGTTGCTGCCCTCTCTGATGCATGCTGGGCCTAATCTGGTTTTCAAAAATTTCTGTTTTTGTTTTTTTTTCATATTGGGGTTATCTCAGATGTATTTTGTCATTGGAGGTGATCCTCTTGAATTTTGGTTAAGTATTTGTTTTCTGCTTTTTGATAATTGAACCCCAGGATTGATGAACCTATAGAGAAAGAAAGCGGAATAATGTTTCCTGAGGGTGTGTGTGTGGTTACAGTGGAGGAGGGAGGGTAAGAGGAGCTGATACCAAGGAGTCCAAGAAGGATGAGAATGTTTAGAAACTTATTAACTTTTTGTGATAGCAATTGCACAATACCGCTTGATGTGATTGAACTATGGAATTATATATCTATATCCCAATAAAATGTTTTTGGAAAAAAGAGAAAAATCATCCCAAAAAATCCCTGTCGGCAACAACAAAGTGAAATACATTTAATCCCACAAACTAAGAAACAAAACGTCCCCCCTTGCTCCCTGGCAGTGTCGTGTGGTCCCACGTTTTGTGGCTGACCACAGGCCGGCAGTGGAAACACAGAGCTGCTCCATGGAGAAAGATGTGGCTCTCCCCTCCTGTCGAGTCTCACAGTCTCAGAAACCCACAGCGGCCGTTCTGCTCTGTCCTACAGGGGCGCCCGGAGTTGGAATTGTTTGGTGGCAGTGAATTTTGTCAGAAAGGCACTATCAGGAGAAAGGAGCCATGGGAGGCCATTCACCTTGGGGAAGTTGATGGAGATGAGAATGTGTACCACAGAATGTGGGCAGAAAGAGAAGCTCACTCAATGGGGTAATTGGCCACCTGAGAGAAATAAGGAAATGCGCAATAGCCAGATGTGTGCCTTGGTTCACAACATTATTCCTAGCAGCTCTGGCTTTCCTGGGCAGAGGAAGGGAACACGTCTATCTTGTACTGGGATCACAGAGGAGAGATCCTGGCTTTTTCTCTGTTGTACTTTACACGGAATGCTTCCCACTCAGCGGAAGCCCACTGAAAGCTTGTGGAAATGAGTCTGTTGGCTCACAGTGAAGGCAAAGGAGCGCTCAGGGAGCTTGGAGACTTCCATAAGACATTGTAAGAGGGTCAGCTTTCGGTATAAGCAAAAAAAATTTAAATTTCTGGATTCGTCTGACCGGTACTGTGAAATATATCTAGCATGAGAAAATAAAAACAAAAAGCAAATATACATATTGGATCTGAGAAACTCAATCCAATAAACCATCCTTATTGGCATGGCAATCTCTCATGGGTAACGTACAGGTGACACAGTAGTTTCTAATTGTACCATTAGTTAAACACATCTGAGGGAAAATTTACTTATTTTCCTTTAGATTGTTATGGATTTTTGAAAGACAAAGAAGGTAAAGTGAATAGAACGTGGCATATTTTTTTCAGCTAGTTAATTAGGACTCTTAATGGGGAAAAATTCACTAAATGTGAAGTTTAAACTTAGCTATTTTTGAATTTGAATTAATCTAAAAAGCCAAATTTTTGTTGGCATTGGTAATGAGGGCTTCTTTAAAATGTTCTCATAAATCAATGAAGATTTAAGATCTTCCTCAGATTCTGAAGATAAACTCATATTTGGGCTGTGATGAAGTGTGAAAAATTTCAGGATGAAATGATTATTTTCATGAAATGATGAGTGTGTGAGAACATTTCTCTACTAAATTAATTACAGCAATAAATACTACAACCAGTATAAAATAAAATGTTGAAGAAAAATTAGCTCTAAAATTCAAGGAAATAGGTCAATGGGAAAATGGGGTTTTATGTCAATACTTACATATGCAGTACCTTTAATGAGATACTGTTATGATCTCATCTGACAAATAACAAATTGGATGAAATTGATTTTAAAAGTTTGTTGGATTGATTGTATTTTTGTAGAGACTGTATTAAGTGTTTTTCTGCCTAGGTTTTTCTAATTTCTGTAATTCTGAAAGACTCCTATGGTTTATGTACCTATTAAAAAACAAAACAGCAGAATTGCTTCACATTAAGCCTAAGGAAAGAGAAGTAATATATATTTATTAAGTTCTAACTTTTTAGTTCTGAGATATCATTGCTCTTGGATTGGTCTCAAATTAAACTAATAATTTTAGTCTAAAGGAATCGAATATTGTTGTGTGATAAAAAGAAAATAATGCTAAAGATAACCTCTAAAATCACACATAATTTCTAGTAATTTTCTTTGAACAACAAACAAATAAACAAATATTAACCCAAATAACTTATATCACTCATATAGAATCTGTAAAAAGATTCTATATAAATGCTAAAAATAATAGCCAAACTATGTTAAAATTATGATAGATTGCAACAAAAATGTTGCTATGTCACTTCTGATAAACTGTCCTGTAAAAAAAGATTATTTTTTTCAATTAACAAATAAAAGAAGAATTAAATAATATTAAATACTGACAATTTAGTGAGTGTTTTCAGCAACATGTAATTTCTTTTGAATCAGTCAATAACAAAAGAAATTGACAAAAATTAAACATGGTGAAAGGAATACATACCTTTGCTAGTGGCTATTTTGAAATATTATTATAAGCCAAAACTTTGGGTTTTGGTAACCACAGAGATGTAATTTGTGGTTGTGTTTTGTGTATGTTGAATACATGAGGTAAAGTGGATTACCAAAAAAAAAAACATTTACCACTCCAAATTTATGTAATAATCTACTCAGACATAGTAATGGGCCATCTAAGCATGTCAGAAATCTTAATGAGTTGCAAAAATTTGAGTTTGCTGATTAAAACATAATCTTTATTTCAGTGCAGCAGGGAAATATTTTACTGATTATGAAAAAAATAACTTTAAACAATGAGCAAAATCATAAGCAGGCTTAAATTTATAGCAGACATGAGCAAAAATGTAAGCGAAAGCAAAAAAAAAAGATTAAAAATCTAGACTGACATGCTTTACTAGTTAAGCTCAACTCTAATGAGTGTTAAGAAGATTTTTAGGGTTTTTTTTTCTTTTCTGTTTTTTTTTTTTGGTTTAAGGATGAAAGATTATTTGAAGGCAATACTTTCAGGGATTCATCCAGCTTCCAAGACTCCAGAAACTCCGGAGTCTAGGAGAATTGAAATTCCTTTCTGCATGTTCTCTTTTTGATCAAGATTTACTATAGATTCTTTGACACCAATGGTTATTGTGGTAGCTGGCCGCCATTCAGGTCTCCCAGTCTCATGGCAAAGGTGGGCAGCTCATGGAAGTACTACCTACTTCTTTTTATCATTTATTACAGATGCTTCTTCCTCCATTGCTTGTGGGGCATGGAAATCAATAGATATACATTGGGTGACCAATTGTAAGCTTTTAAAACTACATTGCACTAGTCAAAGAACTAGGAGATAGAACAGAAAAGCCAAACACAATAACAGATCAATTAAATGGAGCTGGTTCTTGACACTGATTCTAAGCCTTGAAACCAAGGAACCAACCCCCCGGGATGTGTAAGAACGATTCAGACGAGATACTACTGACAACAGCCACTTGCAAGACTGGATAGGAAACGTAAAGAGCAATGAGTTTATGTTAATGGGAGATGAACGATTTGGAGAAGGAGGATAAGAATGGTTGAATCATTTGGAGCATGTCCTTAAACTGACATGCAGACATGTTTGAATCTGTGTATGTTCTAATGGAAATCATCTCAAAAACAACACTTCCAAGAGAAAAAAGCTTGAAAAAAATCTTGCCTGAAATATTAGTATTGGATAGCTACTGTATTATCTATTGAAAACCACTCACACAGATGTGTGTGTGTGTGTGTGTGGTTTTCAGACACAAATTCAGTTTTCAGACTATATTTAAGAATCAGTGAAGCACCACAAAACTACTTTCAGTGTGAACTAATCCTTTCCCATTTTCTCTTCTCAATGAAGCTGGACTGCATGAAACGAATAAAGCTGCTTCCCTTGATCTTATCAGCCTACAGCAGATGAAGAAGAATCTCAAAGGCACCTGCGTCAGTAACTGCACTTGTTAAAATTGTTGGTGAGTCAGACGGCCCCTAAACTGATCGAATCGAATGACAGTTTGGGTGAGCCATCTGCCAGTGAAAAAGTGCAATAGGGCAAAGCAACATTTTAAAGCCCATATTTGATGGGAGAATAATTATATCCTTATTGAATAGGGGGAGGGGGAAGGATGTAGAGTGGAGAAAAGGAGAATAAATATGGTTTCCTGATCAGGTTGGTACTGAAAGCATTAGAAGATGCTGACCGGCATACAGATATGAAATATGTTCTTTATACAAATGTCTCACTATCTTGGGCAACACAGACATTTTCCTTGCCCAGTGGTACTTCTTCAAGTGCTTGAGATAGAAAGATAAAGCTTGATGTGTCCAATGACCTCTAACTTTCAGGCTTAAATATAGATGATAATTTTTGAATCAAAGACCTTGAACAAAGTTAGGAATTTTGTTCTTACAGCATAAGCAAAGCTGTGAGAAAACGACGTTTCTTCTAAATTTTAACTTGAGATTCAATATCAAAAGAATGCCAAGTTTTAAAATATACCAGAGTTCTAGCTTTGATTAGTATGGAATTATTTCAGAAGCGATTAATTGGATACGTTGCTGTTGTTAATTGACATGGAGTCAGTTCAGACTCTTAGTGACCTTGGGTACAACAGAAAGAAACAATGCTTGGTCCTACCCCGTCCTCAAAACAGTTTCTGTGCTTGAGTCCATTGTTGCTGCTGTTCTTTCAATTAATCTCATTGAGGGTCTTTCTCTTTTATGTTTTTATTTTCACTGAAACTCTATTCACCAAGCGTGATGTTCTTCTCCAGGGACTGGTGTCTTCTGATAGCATGTCCATAGTACATGGGATGGAGTCTCACTACCCTGGTTTCTAAGGAACAAACATTCTGGCTGTACTTGTTATAAGACTGCTTTGTATATTCTTCTGGCAATTGACAGTATTCAAAAGAGACTTCACAAAGCTTGTGGAAAAGCTTTACAAAGCTAACGACATCTGCCACAATATACTTTACAATGCTCTCAGATACCAAGGCTATTCACATCACTCATCTACGGTCAGAGTGGATGCATCAGGGGCTTAATCCAGGTGTGGACGCTGCAAGTGGATAGTTAGCTTCCACTGTCATCTAGAGCTTTCCAAAAACCAAAGCTCTGATACCATTTTCTCCTTGAGACTTGAATGTTTTTCTTTACAATACTTGGATCAAACAGGCTGGTGTGCTTTTTCCATGAGGACTGAGTTGATGCCTCACTTAAATGGCTGCTTGCTTGAACACAAGCCTTTAAGACCTCAGATCCTATGCTTTCTGATAGCCAGGCTCCACATAGTTTCTCCGCCACACTTTGCTATAGTACCCATCACTCCAGTGATCTCTTCATGAGGGTAGGCATGAAGCAGGGCCATGTGATAAGATCTCGTTGTTCTGAGATGAAGACTAGGATTAAGTGGGAGCCCCAAATCCATTCTTAAAGCTATGATTATACATACCTGGTTCACCTTAGAGATATCATTGTCATTTTATGGTAGAAAACACTATCATCTTAACAATCATCCTCCTGGGTCATAACACTGTTGATAGTGTTAGTTATTAAGTATAAAATTAAATTAAGTATACAATTTAAAACACTGTTGACAGAAGGGAGTTATATGAATATAGACCAGCTATGAACCATAGTATAAATTACTGCACTATTTATACAAACAATAGAGGTTGGTGATAGGGCAAAACTTTCAAAAACATTCATTCACAAAGGCAGAGCTACACCTAATACATTAATACATGTCAGAATAAAGCAAGGAGGACATTAAAATAGTAGATATATGGCAGGTCTAGACCACCATTCATTGTGCACCTTCAAGACAAGAAATTTGAACCAAAGTCCAATTTCCACCCATTCTATGTCCCAGGGATAGCAGTTGCCTGTTTCTTTCAGACACATAATCACCTTCCTCACGACATACATGCCCCTCTCCCCAGCCCCTTTGTGACTTGACTTTCCAGTAAGGGTTCCTTATCAGTCTGGTAGGAGTGTTTCCTGGATTGATGCTGTAAATCTTCATGGGAGCAAAGGACCTCACTGTTCTTCCAAAAGGCAGCTGAGTTGCTATTAACTCCCCTTTGCCTAACCCACAGTTCCAGGGACCTAGTGTGAAAGGATACTCCTTGATTTGTGTAATATGTTATTTCTTGATTTCTTGAATACTTTTCCCATGACTGTTGGCTGTGGATGAGAGTAAAATGACATTCTTGAATGTTCAATATCATGATGTTGTTTAGTGGTCCCATCAATGTGATCCTGGGCACATGTAACAACAAAGAATGATGGAAGGGCTCTTTTGACTAATAAATATTTTATGCTCTTTAGTATGTCTTATGTCCATGTTAAAAATAAAATAGTTGATCCATGGAGAAAGATTAGGGTGAAAGATGCCAAAAAGAACCACTGTGCTCCAACCTTTTGTGTATACAAAAAAATATATAAATATATATAAATTTTTATAAATAAAATATAAAAAGAACCACTGTGCTCCAACCTTTTGTGTATACAAAAAAATATATATCTTTTGATAGGTGCTTCTGTTACTTTCAAACTTGAGAACTCAGATTTTGGGTACAGTACTAGTCAGAGACAGTCAATCTTTTCTGAAGTTGGTTGAAAGAAAGAGAGAGCGAAGAGTCTAAAGTGAAGCACTAGAGAAGAAAAAGAACTTTGAGGAAGGAGACTATCAAGAAGAAAAGAAGCTATTCTCTCTCTTTTTGGTAACTGTTAAGCATAATGGAAGTTATCCAACGTGGGTGACAGGAATTTGAATTTCTGAAGGATTGTTTCCAAGAAGAACATCTCCCTCAAGGTGGAGACTTACATTACATTTCCTTATTGTGGTGTTTAACTGTAGCAACTCAGCTTGCAATAGCTTTGTGAATCTAGAAATGATTACAAGCATCAGGCAGAGCCTCTTGGAATGAATCAGGACCCAGGTGCGTTCAGGTCTCTAAGCTAAGACCAAAGATAGCCTCCTTCAAAACCCAACACTGCTGCTGTGGGAATAATGAAAGAGGAATTTGGCCCTAAGCCCTGGTCTTCCACTTTCATGAGGTTACTACAGGTTCTAATAAACTCAAAAAGGTCCACAAGATAAGTTCTAGAATCTGTCTTTGCCCCTGGTAAGAATTGTCTCTCTTCATATCAGTGTGCTTGTTGCGGTCCATAACTCAGGAATGTTCACATTGAGTATGTTCACATTTGAGGCATATCTGGGAGAAAATTGGAGCTCCTCTTTTCTAGGAATAAAGGCAGGAGCTAAGTTTTAACCATCAGAAATATTAGGGTGTCTTAATAACTTTTCAATTCTTTAAAAAGTCCTTTGCATGATATCCCAGAAATATGAATTTTAATTTTAGAAGGGATCATGATGAGCTTATTCAATACTTTATTTTACAGGCAATGGAATGGAGGTCTAGAGGGATTAAGCGACTTGCCTAAGGTCATTTTTGTAATATGGAAAAAAAATCTTGAACTAATTTTTCCAGCATTCAGGTTTGGGGTGGGGAGGGCAGGGAAAAAGAGTATTTCATTTTTTACTGCCTAACAAATCACTCATCTTCCCCTGTCATGTTCTCTTTCAAAGACATCTTACATTCACTCGATCCAGATCTTGACTGTAAGAGGAAAGTCTATTAAGAACATTCCATGAATAGATGAGTTTAGTTTGAAACACAGAAGGACTAATTGTAGAAAAAGCAAAAAGTACGGGTAAAAGCAAACTTATGAAGAAAAGACCACTACCTTTAAATAAACCAAAGAACATGTGAATGTGTGATAGACTTTGGCCACTATGGACATGGTTAAGCAAAGTGGAGGACATTGGAGATTGGCACACAGTGAGGCAGAGGAAAGGATACATTGAGACACATTGCATGGTTAGGCAGGTGGCCGGGAAGGTGAGGACGAATTAGACAAAAGTGCCTGGCACTTACTGTGTGACTGTGTGTGTTAGTTAATACAAGGAGCACAAAGGGGTGACAGCAAACTAATTAATTTGGATATTGTTTATAGTTTGGTACACAAGGAAGTTTGTTGTTTTGTTTATAGATAAACCTAAGCCCTTTTTTGAGATGTGTAAATTTATAAAATGTCTGACATTGTACAACCCCTCACAAAATTGACACATACTTCCAAAACCCACTGACAGGCAGTGAAATCTAATAGAGTTAATACATATTTATTAATATAATGGTGTGTGTTAGTGTGCTAAACCAAACGTCGGTAGATTAGAGTAAAATAAATGCGCTACTAGAAATTTAGATTATAAGTCAAGTAGCACTACACCATACTCGTGCTGAATAAACAAATACCTGGTTGTAGATTGGCTTTCTGAAGGAGACATCAATGGAAACAAGTGGTTAAAGTTGACAATGGAATTGTACAAAAGACCCTTATTAATGAATTTTCTAATCTTCACGTTTATGGACATCAGCTCCTGTTTGCACACTGTGTGCCTAAATACCAGTGCAGTACAACCAAAGACACTCAGGGCTTGATGCGAACGATGCTCAGTTACCTGCTCCTCGGCCTCTGTGAATACTGACATGTCATTCTCTCTTACGCTGGGAGGGCTCTGATTTCTCTCTCTCTCTCTCTCACTGTCACTAACTTGGAGACTGTTGAGTTGGCAAAGCCCCTAACCAGATCCCAGATAAAACTGACCATTTACAAAACATCAAATCTTCTGCAGATTTGGATTAAGGATTCTGACCTTAAAAAAAGTTCTACTCCCAGACAGCCCTTCTCTTTGTAAATACGATAAACCGATGGCTATTTTGCTCAAAATCCCTGACAGTAGTAAGATTACGTCACTCTTCAAATAAGTTCTTACTTATTGGCTACCTTTTGATGGGCTTATCTGCTGCCAGCAAGTAACGGATAACTGTTTTGGTGCCGCTGGTCATGCCAGGCCTATAAATGAGACGGTCTCCTTGTGAAGCCTGAGCATTTCAGGGAGGTCTCCACGGCGCACACTTTGGAGAGAGTTGGAGCTGCCGTCATACTTTTATTTGTGTCCCCTGCCCTCATCTATTTAGGGTATGAAGTGCCACCTGTCAATAGGATGGGTTCATAAATGGACTTAAACTAAAGGGTGGTGTTTGATCTTCACTAGCATCTTTGAAATTGGCAATACAACCAACATCTCCTACCCTATTCAGTAAGATCAGCTCATTAGCCAGGAGGTATCAGATGTTCATATTCGGTGGCATTTTCTACGAAAACTTTCAGTTTTTAAAATCCACTTTTTCTTGATCTGCAAAAACTTCGGGTTTTTAAATTTCTCAGTAAGGAATTCAGGATTAATTTACCTATTTATTTTTCGCCTATGTACAAAACACAACAAATTCTGAGGCTTATTTACATGAGCAATTAAAATGCCTTGCATATATTTAAGAACATCGTGGAAAAAATATAAATTATTTCAAAAGCTTTAGTCAAACATCAGGAGGGTTCTATTTTGACTGGGACTGTCTTATTTTTCTAAAACATTTTAACCTCGAGTGGCGCTTTCCGATTCTGCTTCAGCCTTAGAAAGTCTCATAGAAAACAAATGTAGGACAGTTCCACATATTTACAAAAGTATTTTCATTCATATTGGCAAGAACATTTAGGATTTATAGTCTCATGAAAGCATAAATATAAATGAATTTTATCTTATATATGTAGATGATGTTAGAGGCAAAACACTTTGTATTCACTAATACCAAATTTGGATCCTACAAAATATTGGGATGGATGCTAGAGAAGTGGGGTGTTTGTGTGTATATGGTGCCTGCCTTCTTTGGTTCAAATGGTCTGCCTATCTATAATTCATTGAAATTTTTTTTGTGGGATATTTCCTGCCTTTTCCACAGGTGTGTAAGGATGTAGGCAGATATGACATGTGCTCAGAAGGTGCTTGGATGAATTGGACCACATGTATTCTATATATTTGCTTAGTTACATGAAAATGTAGACATTAATTTTTACATTTATAATTATCATTTGAAATTCATTTTTAGTCAGTAATTTCCATTTAAACATGTGTCAATGTATTTATAATAAAGGAGAATACAGATAAACCTTCCAGAACATCTCTGGGAATAAGGAATTATATTAATGACACTCTTAATGTCATTTATTTGACATGGGATCTGATTATGCTATTAAAGATCTAGTTCTTATGATACTCACACGGGGATTAGAAATAACTGAATTGGGGAAACATCCCAGAAACTAGGAATAGTTATTTTTAAACTCTGTGGTAGAATTCGCACATTTAAAATGGTACAATTCACAGCTCCACCTTTTTAGGAATGCTAAATCTTGTTTGAAAAGAGATTCATATATTCATGATAAATTAGAAAACAATTTGGAAGCAAGCTATAAAATGTCTAGAGGGTTTTCGCCTGGGTGCGTCATTCTGAGGGAAATTAAGAACCTGGGCAAAAATGACTGAGGCGGGGGCTGCTGACCTCAGGGAGGGTCAGGGGAGGGAGATCTTGGGCTGACCTTTATGATGTGCAGTTGTGAGTTATTAATAGGGAGTGAGAGGACAAAGCAGGAACAATGGTCAAATGTGAGCAACGCCGGGGAATGCTGGGTCGGCGTACTGAGCAGAGAGGCAAGTAGCTCCTGATGGAGGGATTCGGTGAACAATGAACCGCAGCATCCTCACAAGAGTTGATGCAGTGGTCCTCCACCTTCCTAAGGCCGCGACCTTTTCACACTGTTCCTTGTGTTGTGGGGACCCCCCCCAACTATAAAATCATTTTTATTGCGACTTCATCACTGTCGTTTTGCTACTGCTATGAATGGGGCGACCCCTGTGAAAGGGTCGTTTGACCCCCAAAGGTAAGGTGACCAGATGTCCCGCTTTTGGAGGGACAGTCCCGATTTTTAACAATTTGTCCCGAGTCTTGCGGTGTTTTAAAAAAGTCCCGAATTTGAACAAATGATCCTTGAACTAACTACAAGCTTTTCTTTCTTGGTCTATTTTAATTGGTTCTTTGTCAGTGGCTTGATGTTGTTGCTGTTTTGTTGTACATTGTTGCTTGGTTTTGCTCTGTCCCATTTTTGTGCATGTTGTTGTCTCCGCAAGTCTGTCTGGATAGGACAGGCTGGATGAACAATCTGGAGGAGAAAACAACGGGACTGACAGTTCCGGGGGGACATGGGAGAG
>NW_022103906.1:61193652-61197839 GCF_000313985.2 Echinops telfairi
AACAACAACAACAACAACAACTGAGGAATACATAGGAAATAGTGGCATAATTTCAGAAGGAAGAACCAACTGAGCTATGTTATGAAGGATGCATACTGTGATTTCATAGCTATACCGAAGATGACTTCAAAATAAGCAAACTGTGGATGCAGGGTAACCTGAAACCATCAACAGAAATGAGGGGATTCTACCAGGCGTTCATGTTTGAGTATCAGGTATAACTCACAGGCATTGAGTGGATGCCGGCTCATTGCAACTTAAGAGAACAGAGTGAAACTGCTGCGGGAGTTTCTGACACTGCAATTGTTTACAGAGTAGAAAGCCCCGTCTTTCTACTGACTAGTGGCTGGTGGATTCCAACTGATGACCTTGCAGATCGTAGCCCAGCATGTCATCACTATGCCAACAGAGCTTCTGAGCAGTAGGTTATAATCCAAGACAACTGTACAAATGATTGTCTAGTTGGGCATGTTTGATAAACAACCAGTTTGAGTAGAAATTGAAGGTTTCATCATGAGAAGTCTCTGGATTCTACAAATGTTTATGTGCCAGACCATTCACTGAAAGATGGGTGGTTCTAACCCACCTAGAGGTACCTCAGAAGAAAGGCGTGCTAATCTGCTTTTGTAATATTTACCCCACAAATCCCCAAACCTACTGCCATAGAATCTATTTGAATTCATATAACAGCCTTATAACCCTCTCTGAAGTGCAGTTCTGTTCTAAACACATGGGGTCTCCATGAGTCAGAATCCACTCAGGGGTAACCCGTAATTGGTCAGATGGGAATTGCCATGGCGAAAGTGAAAGAGCTATTTTAAAAATAAGATAAATGAAGAAAAGGATAGAACAAGAACTGATCCTTCGAGAAAGGGGAGAAAGAAAAGCAAGAAAGGAAGGAAGGAGGGAAGGGAAGGGAAGGGAGGAAGGACATTCGTAGAATTAAGGGGAAACAAAGAGGAGAGTGTTGGGAAGAAGGGCCCACTGTGTCCAAAGCTGCAGGGAGAAAGGGTGCTGAGAATTAGGAATGGCCATCTGGATTCACAGATCCTTATTTGTTCTACAGAGGTTGTGCAGAATTAGATTACATGGGCTGATTGGGGTGGGGTTCATTTAGCATAAATGTCAGTGTTGTAAGCTGACAAGTTTCCAATTTAGACTTTAGCTGCCTTTTCCTCCTATTAGGGAGAGAGTAACCAACTTCTCATTTTGTTTCTTGCTGGAATTGAGCAGTTCAGCTGAACTAATTTAAATTTTTTGCGTCCATGAGCAGCTGCAACTTTGTATTTAAATTTCATCTGCTCTCTGTCCTACTTAATGTTCCAGTAACAATCCATCTTACTTTCAAGTCTGACAATTTCATAAGGGTGTTGACCACCCACAGAGAGTATACCTTCAAAAGGGAAAGCCCTTTAGGAGCTGTGTTGAGTGAAGCAACAATGTTTAGACTTTAGTCAATACTATTAGACCTGAACTGGGGTAAGAGTGCTGTGATTCGGAAGAATCGGTTCCATTATTTTTACTGAGGCTTCAGGAAAGCAATAGGATCCTAGCAAACAATCGAGTGTAGGGCAGCGGGCTGATCCTCTGGATACCTGCTCGGTAGCTGAGCATGCCCACTGCAGCATCACAGTAACTGCAGTGGAGCGAACGCACACCACACAGCACTGAGGGCTGCACTAACTCCCATACAGTGCCAGCTTTTCAGATAAATGGTTGGGGCCGCTTTAAATAAGAATAATGGCAGGATTAGATTCTATTTGGCTTATAACAGAGACTGCTGATAAAAATTGATTTGGGACATGGGTTATCCTGGCACATTAGAATCAATTGCTTGATTTTAGTCATCCTAAATGCAAAACTCAGGGGGAAAAGTGACCAAGAATATTGACATTGAGAAACCTCTCAACAGCAATGCAAGCCCTGTATATAAGGCCACGATTTTAACTCATCTGTGTTTTGCCCTCTTCCCATAGAATACTTCTTTACTTAAGTATCCTTTTATTTTCCCTTTGAAACACTGATTCCTATCCATAACTATTTCTGAATAAAAGCAGCACTCCTTTAAATATAGTCTCTTCCTGACATGAGCCATATCTGGCCATCAGGTAACTTGTATCAGGTAATACCACATGTTCCAAATCAACTCCAGCATGCACCTTTGGGCTGATAACTAAAATGTGCCAATGCTGATAATTAAACCACCTAAAGCCAGAAGCTGATGTCTTGCATTAATTCAAAACAGCTTAAGGTGAAGATCAGCTCACTATCCAATTACAAGATGCGTGGCTATATCTGCTCTCTACCATGTTGAGGTGGCTTTCCTCAGCTATCCTAAGCCTGATACCTGACAAACACTGTAATTTAAACAAGTAAAAGGGGGATGAGATGGATTGTAGCGTGTTTAATCTAACTATAAGTCCCTCTTGATTAGCAAGCGTGAGTAGGTCAGAAGATGGCATTTTCCAATCAACCGAACATTCATGGAGAAATTATAATTTTCCTGTATCATTCCTTAAGAGCTAGTGAAGTTCAGATTTCTAGCTTATCCGGAAAATCACAATTAATTAAAATAATGGAGAAGAAAAATAAAAGCAAGTTACTTTTATATGGGGGTACAATTTCAACATTTAGATGCACATATTCCATTAGCAGTAAAGGGAGGTAAAGATACCAGTTCTCTCTCCAAAATGTAACGAGAAAGTGCTACAGTGGGCAACACAATGGCACAGGTCATCGTTTTGGTTATTGACTTGTTTCCAAGGAGGACCATTGCCTATTTTAGAATAATTTTAGGCTACATTTCTAATTATTGCCTACTCTATAAAATTGTGAGTGCTTGACTGTACCACTGCTGCCATCAAGATCAAGTATCCTGGCTAATAGGCCAGGAAGTGCCTCCACCGGCACGTAGACAGTGTATTGTATTGGATCAGGTTTTGCCCTTTTCATAGGGGATGGATCTAAACATTTATTACAAGTGTGAGCTGTATCAGACAGCCAATTTAGGAAACCACAAAGGAACATTGAGCCCTTTTGGGGAAGCAGGTCTGTGATTTTTATGGACTCTATAGAAAAAAAACACCTCTCTTGTGTCTATGTAATGTCTATGTCATAGGCATGAAATAGCTACATGTTAAATCAATCCTTAAGGTCTAACCAAGGAAGTACGCATAATAGTGTAAAAATAAAAAGGGTTTTGTTCCATATAGTGGCCTCTTTAATGTTGACCTCAACTGTGCATCTTATCTTGACAAAGTCAAGGGTTGGAGAACCATTGAGTGCATCAGGCTCCTCGTGAATGGACAGAAGAGGACTCTCGTAGTGGGACCTGCACTGGACTTGGAATTTTGTCATCGTGAATACTGAAGAAAAGCACGTGTTCTGGACATGCACGAAGCAGTGGTAGGAATAATTTAAGGCATTATTCAAGAAATCTTCCTTTCCTGCGCAGACGGAACGAGAAGGAGAAGAAACCAAGACTGAGAGAATGAGTGAGGAAGACGTCTTTACAAAATACCAGTGAGAAGCCTGGAGAGAACCAGCTACATTAGAGGGTACCCTTCATTTCCTGATGAAGAGACATTGGAAAGTGCAGCGTAATCTCTTTGGTTGAGTATATCATTAGGTTATGGTAACAGCTTAGTAAATGATATTTAGCTATTATTCCATAGTGTAGATTCTAAGTTCTTGTTTTGGCTGCCCCGTTTTATTTATTTTTAAATGAATAGTTTTCAGTCACTTAACACATTTACAGAGAGCTATTGACATTCAACAACTGATCCCATCAATGACTGAAGTGAACGTGTGGTATTTAGAATATACAGGGACTGTGAATAGGTTCCCAGTGTCCACTGTAATAGTACAGCCAGTGATCGCCAGTGCCGTCCGCTTGATTCCCACTCACAGCAGCCCTGCTCTGGTAGAGAACTGCCCTGTGGGTGTGCAAGAGTGTAACTTCCTACAGGAGCAGGGATCCTCATCTCTCTCCCTGGGCGCAGCTGGAAGTTTCCACCTGCGGACCCTGGATTAGCAGCTCAATGAGTAACTGCTATGCCATAGGGAATAATAATTAATAATGATAATAAAAACCTCTACTGCCATCGAGTTGATGCCGACTCATGGCGACCCTACAGGACAGGGTAGACGTGCCTTTTGGGTATCCACTGGGGTTACTCTTTTGGGGG
>NW_022103906.1:61198548-61213215 GCF_000313985.2 Echinops telfairi
GAAATGAAGATGTGAAATTAGAAAAAAAACTAAACTAAACTAAGAGATTGTCTTTGATGATGGAAATGGATAGAATATTAAGTGCATGCCCATAAAGCACTTGATTTATATAATAAACAATATTATTCAGCTAGAATACTTATAAATTACTAAGAATTCATACTGAATAAAATAGAAAACCCATAGAAAATGCAATAATCCACGTGCTTTAAGTCAATTAAATGAGTGCATTTTCACATTTTATACAGAAAGGATTTCAAAGGTTTGTCTAAGGATTAGTATATACTGATAGTTCGTTTACTCTAATATCTTCCCACTTCCAAAATTATTAAGAAAACACAGGGAAGAAAGAGTTGTAGGAGAAAATATTGCAATACATTTTTCAAGAAATTTGCTCGGTCTACTTACATGTTTATAGAAACCTGCAGAGGTGGGGAACCTGTTTTCTGCTAAAGGCCATTGATTATTTATAACATCGCTCATGGGCCATTTTGGTCAGACATTTAACGAACTCACCCCTAAGTGAGAAAGATGGGTCTTTCTACTCCTGTAAGGAGTTACAGTGTCAGAAACCCGCAGGTTGGGCTCTGCTCCGTCCTATTGGATTGCAATGACCCATGGCAGTGAGTTCTTTGAGAATTTGGTGAGGTGTGTGAGGTAAGCTGCTATGAATTGTTTTCTGGGTCTTATATGGGTCTCTACCAGGATCCCTGGTGGAGAAGGGATAACGGGTTGCGATTAGATGCAACAGTTAGCAATTAGGAACGCTCAGTCCTTCTGCAGGACAAAGACATAAAGAGTTGCAGTCTGATAAACTCACAAGGGCAGCTCTACATTGTCCTACAGGGTTGCTGGTAGTCAGCATCAGTTTGATTTCAGTGAGTCTGGTTTTGGTTTTATATTGTCCAAGGGCCAGATGTTCCCCATCCCTGACTTAGTCAAGGACTACATATAAAGAACTGCAGTCTTGTATCTATATTTAAAGCTATAATACATTTCTTTTCATTAATTAGAAAATCGATTTCATCCTTCAGAAAGCCCTGGTGAAAATGATGGGGGTCACCTTCATGTAACTGTCCGTTACAAGATATAGGTGCATTTAATAAGACAAATAGCTCATTGACAGCATTTGCTTATTTTAACATTTAATTTTGGATTAGGATTCACCATGAATGTTATCGCCCAACTTAGTTCAGATGTCATTTTATGTATGCTTTGGTCCATGTGCATTATTTCTCTAGGATTCAAGCAAAATGGCAGCATAACTAGTGGACTGATATTTTCACATCCAAGTAGAGAGTGTTCTAGTCAATGATTTTAAAGTCTTCAAGCTTCATAGCCTTTGTAGAATTCCTTTTAGTCTTTCGAGATGTCAGAAGCTTTCAACGAGGGTGACTAGTGAGGCTCAAGAATCAAATGGCTGTATAAGTCAAGGGGAGAGAGATCTAAATCCTAGTGCTTGTAAAGTAAGCAAAGGGCGACATGAAAATATTTGATTATTGTATTTGTTAAAGGAGTTCTAAGATCTCAAAAGTTTGGAACATTTTTAAACAAGCACAAATAGAATTTTAAATATTTTTCATAAAAAAATAAGGAATCTTGTTTACAAAGGAAGTCAGTCCCAAGTCACTTTTGAGTAGACGGAAAAAAGAATAAAAGAAAAGCCTTGTGATGTGAAACGCAAATGAAACAATTTGCTTTGTGGGAGTAATTAATAGATTGAAATGTCATTCTGGAATATTTTGCTTTTATTTTGACAAGCTAAATGATAGGGAAAACTGTAAAAACACTCAGGTAAAATCATGTTTTTAAAAAGAAAAAGAAAATACTTGGTAATTGAATTTAATCAATTTAACTTCTTATTTCTCTATTCCTCACAGGATTTCTTGAACTATCCAGGCTCACCAAGTTACTGTTTAGTTATCTGGAAAGCACAATTGCATTTGATAATCAATTGGTAGAAAAACCTACCAGGTGCTATCAAAAAATGATCGATTCATCTAGAATTCAGTATAAACAATAAGACTAGTTCCTCAGAATTTAGCCTGGAGAACTACCATGTAATATTTTTAATTAAAGTATGGTACTTACCTTGAGGGGTCAGTGCACTTCCTCCTTCAGTGAAACTTCTAACTGATCATGCTTCCCTTTGTTTACTCTACCAGAATGATCCAAATGAAATATGTTTCAGAAACTAGGGTCATCTTATGATTACATATTCTCCTTGTCCTAATATTAATTGCTTTCATCTATTTATAACTCAATATTTTATTATATTTTCCTTAATTATTTATGAAAATAGATGAACTGTAAAAATAGATCAATTCTCCAAAATTTCATGGATAATGTATTTATTGAAAAAAATCTGCATGGATTTAAAAAATATTTTGCACCAAAAGAAACTCATATTAACTTGTTATAGAACACATCCAAAACGGTTCTAGTTTGAGGCACTAAGGTGGAAGACGACATCGATTTGAAAAGAGTTCATATCAGAACAACATAGATTTTGCTAAAATTGAAGCTAGGACCATAAAGCAAATTTATGGTGATGCTTGGGTGGAGGAATGGTGAAATACTGATGCTTTGTGAAAAATTTAAGGGGACAGTGTCCCAAAGAAATCAGCAGTTTACAAATTAATAACAAGGTAAGTCAATGTTGACAATGAAGTCTGCCATGGCAGACCATCCATCAGTCTGGGAGGAGGAATTAACCTGGTTCCTGCCCTAATTGAAGAGGATCAAGTAGTAAGAGCAGAAACAATAGCCCACACTAAGGACATCCGAACTGGTTCAGCTTACACAGTGCTGAAAAGATCATTAAGTTGAGTAAGCTTTACTCTCAACGGGCACCAAAACTGTTGTGCCCAGATCAGCTTCAGACAAGAGTAGATCTTTCCACAAGTGGGGCAAGATCATTCTTTCAAAGAATTGTAACAGGTGATGAAACACGGCTTTCCAATCCGAAAGCCAAGCGTGCTTAAATCAATGGGCACCAAGAGGTAAAAGTGGTCCGGGCAAAGCAAAAGCAGATGGGTCAGGGCAAGGGATTTTTTTAGGATGTCCAACTTATTGTTGTGACTTTTGGGAGGGCCAAAGAATTATACATCTGCCCATGATCAGAGTTTTGGGCAAGTTTGCCAATGCTTTAGCCGGAAAACACACAGGAAGGCTCCATTACAGAAATGCTCCTCCGCGTTCTTTCCATCAAAGGAGAGCGTGGGGAGTTTTCATGGGACATGAGGAGGCGTCCATCTTACATTGTTGTTTTTTCTCCTTCTGGCTTCTTTTTGTGTCTTGATCTTAATAAAGCTTTAAAGGGAACATATTTCTCTTAAGGTAGTAATGTGAAAAGACAGTACTTGCATAGTTACATTCCTGGAATTTTCAGTTCTTTAGAGATGGACTAAATGTCTGGTATGACGTAGAACAATGTCTTTACCCTGATGGATCTTTGGTTGAAAAAGTAAAATTTATATTTTTTAATTTTTAATTCCATTTTCCACACATTTTTGAAGTTTCTTTGCATTATCAGAATGACATTCAATTTTCAGAGCATGTGTAACATGGATGTTATGATGAAATTTTCTTCAATTCTTCTAAACTTTATATCAAACTCATCAATTAATCAATCTATATCATCATACACTTATCAATTATCTACACTCAGAAGTTCTTAGTACAAAGTCTTTTATTGGTTCTCTGATTTCTACCCTTTGGGATTCCTCAGTTTGGTTATGACAACAGGATTTCTCCTTAATCTTTTATAATGCTAGGCAACCCACACAAATTACTCAGCAACAACCAGAAAAACAAGACGGTTTGTCAAAAACACGATATTATTAAATCATGCACACTTGTTCATGAATACAAAATGAAACATGAAACATCATTATTTTGAATAATAAGAGATGCCCATTAAAATATATATATATATATTTTAAAAAGACCTAGTAGCATAATCACAAATGGCTAATTAATAATGTAAAGAGGGAGCTATTGTTAATTTGACTAGTGTTGTTGCTTTGAAATCAGCCCATAGTCTGTTGCTCTGCTTCTCTTATAATTTTTGAGAGTTTCTTATTCTGATGCCCTTGAGTAATTGCCTCTGTACTTGAACTACAGCCTCCACTTTAAATATTTACTCACCTCTTGGTTCTAGTAGGATAAAACTGTTATGCCAAGTAAATGAATTGTTAAATCAGCAATGAAGTTATTTTCCATGAACAGAAATCTGTAATTATATGGAAATGGAAATGTACAAAGTTAGGCTTTAGAAATGGTAGTCTCATCTTGCAAATGAAACCATATGATGTCAAGTGTCCAAGGTAATGACTAGGTAGGGTCAAAGCCAGGATGAGAATTTGAGTCTTTTGCCTCCACTTTTGTGCCAGTGTGGGTTAAGTTTTGGGCTGCTAACTACAAGGTCAGCAGTTCAAACCCACCAGCGTATTCAACGGAGATGAGCCTCTCTGTTCCCCTGAAGAAGTACCGTCTGGGGAACTTGAAGGAGAAACTCTACTCTAGCCTGGATGAACTTGCATAGACTCCACGGCCGTGGATTTGCCTTTGAGGTCTATTTACTCAGCTGGATATTGATGAACATAAGTACCCCTCTTCAAGCTTTAACCCCAAGAAAATAGTCCAGGAGACTGACAGATGATATACAGTTCTTAGTGGTAGGAATTGTTTCCTATTTCAAGAGGCTTACATTGATATTCCAACACTGGAAAAACAAAAGGCTCTCCTTTTCATTCTCACTTAACATTTCTTTTCTTTTCTTTTTCTTTTGTGCAGAAGCTCAGAAGTGCACAATGTGATGAGGTCCAAAGGTAATGAATAAATTCCCATGTAGAGGAATAATTAATCCATTTGCTTCTCATTTTGATTCCGTACCTCCTTTACAATATGCTATTTGACTGGAGCAGATGCCCTCTGCAAAGGGTTTTCCTTATAATGGAGTCAGAGCCTGGGGAGTCAGGGTATTGCAGCCTAACTTGGCAGGCAAACAGTAGGGGCATGGAAGTCCTTGAGAACATATGGTCTTCCTACTAAAACCTTGAACTTCTAGAATTAACTCAAAATTACACGCCGGCATTTTCACCCAGCAATTTTTGACTTTTTAAACTCTGCATAGTTTTCCCTCGATCAAAAGTATGCAAAACCATAGGCATTACATGGATGTGAGGAATAATGTAAAGGACAATTGCTACTAGGAAAATGCTATAAAATCTGGAACTAAATCATGGGGAAATTGTACTTGCTAGATGCAGTACTGGCTAGGTTTACGACAAGGTGGCAGGATGGGTTAAGCACTAAGTTGCGAACCACAAGTCCAGTTGTTTGAACACACCGGCTGCTCCACGTGAGACAGATGGAGCTGTCTGCGACTCCTGTGGTTCAGTGCCTTTGAGATGGTTTGGACTCCTAGCTGCCCTATGTACCGAAGAATGAAACATTCCCGGTTCTGTGTCATCCTCACAATTGTTCTCATGTTTGAGTCCTGTATGAAGCCATGGCACCATCCATTCTGCTTAGAGTCTTCCTCCTTTTCACTGTCCCTCAACTTGACTCAGCATGATGTCCTTCTCTGGGGAATGGTTTCTCCTGATAACGTGTCCAAAGCATGTAAGAAGTCCTGCCATTCAGGCTATCGTTCTTCAAAGACAGATTTGTTTGCTCTTTTGGCAGCTCATGGTTCTTTGCCAGCACCATAGTTTAAGCACATCCATTTTGTCTTCCTTGTTCAGTGTCCAACTTTCAATTGCACAGGAGGCAATGGAAAATACCATGGCTTGGGTCAGGCCTACCTTAGTCCTCAAAGTAATCTCCTTGCTTTTCAGCACTTTTGAGAGATCTTGTGTAGCAGATTTGCGCCATGCAACATGTCTTTTGATCTCTTGACTGCGGCTTGATGCGCATTGATTGTGGATCCAAGCAAGACAAAAGCCTTGACTTCAATTTTTTCTCTGCTTATCATAATGTCAATTATTGGTCCAGTTGTGAGGATTTTGGTTTATGTACTTTACACTGAGTTTTAATCCATACTGAAATGTGCGATCCTTGATCTTCATCAGCAAGTGCTTCAAGTCCTCCCCACTGTCAGCAAGCCAGCTGTGCCATCTGCAAGTCACAGATTAAGAAGTCTTCCTTCAATCCTGACGACACATTCTTTTTCATATACTCCAGCTTCTCAGCTTATTTCCGCAGCATCTAGACTGAATGCATATGGTGAGAGTACGCACCTCTGACACACACCTTTCCTGGGTTTAAACTATGCAGTATGCCTTTCTCTTTGCACAACTTCCTCTTGATCCATGTCCAGGTTCCATGTGAGCCCAATGAAGTGTTCTGCAATTCCTATTCTTCTGGTTGTCCATAGTTTATTATGATACACACATCCTTGACATAGTCAATAAAATATAAGCAAACATTTTTCTCAGCTTTCTGTTATCAGCAATTATATTCCTTGTTCTACACGTTCTTCTGAATCTGGAAAGTCTCTGGCAGTTCCCTTTCACTGTACTGCTGCAACCATTATTAGATGATCTTCGGCAACATTCCATTTGCAAGTGAGAATAATGATAGTTTCTATAATTTGTGCATTCTATTGGGTCACATCTCCTTGGAGTAGGTACAAATATGCATCTCTTCAGGCAGTTGGCCAGATGGCTGTCTTCCAAATTTCCTGCCATGGAGGAGTGAATGCTACCAGTGCTTCATCAGATTGGTGGAACACTTCCATTTGCATTCCATCCGTTCCTGGAGCCCTGTTTTTGGCTAATGTAGTGCAGCGTGAGGGTCTTCATTCAGTACCACGGGTTCAGGTTTCTGTGCCTCTTCTTGAACTGGCTGAATGCTGGCTACTTCTTTTGGGTGCACTGACTGTGTTCTTTTCAGTTGCTTTTAATGCTTCCTGCACGATTTAATATTTTTCTCAGAGATTCTTTCAATATTGCCACTCAGGGCTTGAATTTCTTGTGTGGGTGTGTTTCAGTTTAAGATATGCTGGACATGTTTTTTGTTTGTTTGTTTCCTCACTCTGAGTCTCTGGCCTGAATTTTGAGACCACCTGCAGAACAGATCTGGCATATGAATACTAATGAGAGGAAAAATGATGAGCTATAGGGTGATCTCAAGAACGTCCGTCATGAGGAAATAACTGGCTCATTAAAATCACAAGAAACAAAGAAAGAGGAAAGTAGGTGTCAGAAGAGACTCTGGAAATTGCTCTTCATCAAACAGTAGCTGAAGCAAATGGAAGGAATGTGACAGTAAAAGAGTTGAATAGAAAATTCCAAAGGTCATCTGAAGAAGACAAAATAAAGTATATAAAGAGATGTACAGACTTACAGTTAGGAGGCTGACTACTCCTGTAAGTTTTGACATTTTGGAAACCCAAAGCGGCAGGTCTTTCTGTCCTGCGGGGTAACTTTGAGTTACAGTGGACTCAATGGCAGTGAGCTTGGTTGGATGCATGTTAAAAGACCTGCCATCAGTTCACTTGATTGCCCAGGTCAGAAAACCCAGCAAGTACAGTGATCTTTTGGCATCTTCTCTCTCCAAGTTCTATTATTCTCCAGGAAACACACTCAGATCTAGTTAAATTCAATTCACTTGGCATAGTTTTAATAAATGCTATTAATGCCAATAATAGCAAATAAAGCCAAAATCTCTTGCCATCAAGTAAATTTTGACTCATAAGGACCATATAGGACAGACCCCTAGGCGTGGGGGCCTGCAAATGTTTATGGGAGTAGAGAGAGTTATTTTTTTTCCTGAGGCACATCCAGTGAGTCTGTACCGTGAAGCTTGCAGTTAGCATGCTAAAGTCTAATCCAGAGCACCACCAGCCCTTCTCAAAACAAGCCAAAGGGAATAAGAATCAAGACCAAGAGAACCCATCCCATGGTCTAGTATAGTGTTTGACAAATAATCGGTCACTTCCTGGCTCTAATATCACTACTCTAGTATAATACATTTATTCTTGTCTATACCAATGTACTATTTCGTATGCTATCTATCTTACTCATAGAGGCGCCATAGGGGTCTAGTGATTACACAATGGCCCACTAGCAGCAAAGTTAGCAGTTCAAAATCACCGCCAGCTCTGAGAGCTTTCTATTTCCGTAAAGATTTACAGTCTTGAAAACTCACACGGACAGTTCTCCTCTGTCCTGTAAGGTCAGTATGAGGTGGCATCAACTCAAATGGCAGTGAGGTATTTTTTAAAAATGTTCTATCTTTTGGACTAATGTATTTAATCTTAATGTCTTTAATTTCCTTTTCTCCATTAACTTTCCACTCTCAGTTACTTATGCTGAACTTCTTTATATTAATGTCAGGTTCACAATACGAGGGAGCCAACAGCCTAACTAACTGAATCATTTTGACTCGCTGACTGATTTTTAAACTCAGTTTTTCAAAATAAGGAGCCCTGGTGGCACTGTTACATAAATGCTGGACTTCTACTAGCTGTTCCGTGGGAGAAAGACGAGATGCCCATAAAGCATATTTGAAGCTGACTCAATGGCAGTAGATTAAAAAAAAATTATTACTCTGAAATAATATCTGCAATTGTGGTATCTTTTCAGTCATATGGCCAGGGATAACGCGCCTGGGAATATGAAGCAGAGTCGATCCAAGTTGTGCGTGCCTATGTGTGTGTGTCTGTAGGGTGTTTTTCCAACTAAGATTTCCCCTATGGCCTTCTTTCCAAAGGACATAGCATACTATCCTAGATCAGCGACTTCTTCTAATTACATACTCAGATGAGCTTGGGTAAAGTAATAATATAACCAGACCAAAACAACTTCAAAGAGCCACAAAAGACGGTCTAATTCATACACAGAAGAATTAGACTATAATTTTAGGTGGGTCTACTGGGGCTGATGCAGCCGGGCAACCATGGAGGCGCCAAGCTCAATGCTTTGTGGATGTCACTTTGTAGATTGTCAAGTGAAAAAAGGCTCACCATGGGCCAGGCTAATTGGAACTGATTTGGGAATTTACATACATGTGTTACAAAAGCAAGGGTTTTGATTTTCCTAAAAGTGACCTATTTTTAAAGATTTGGAGACTGAGCTCACTATACCTACTAAGTGGCAAGCATTAATTTAGAAGCTGACAGCTTTACTGTTAGTGTATAATTTTGTATCACTAAACTTTATGTCTGCTACTAAAAATGTGTAATAATCTTGAATACAATTATCACTGCTTATATTTTAGTGATATCTTATGAGACAATGACAAATCTATTGTAATAGATGACATGATAATCATGTTTTAATTCTCCATTGTATAAAATTTCAATTTTTTAAATCATTTTTACAAGCAGTTAATCCACTATATGTTTGTAAGGGGCCAGGGATTTCATCTCCACTCTATCCATAAATAAGCACTGAATCATCTGTGTCGGACGTCATTGGAGATCAAACTCGCTAACTTCCTTACTTGGGAAGGAGATCAGGAGTTGAGGAAGGTGCCTTTGGCTGGTATAGGTCAGGAATCAACATGAGGCAGCCTTCACAACGTTTCAATTATGAAGTGAATGAATAATATTATGAAGTCTCATGAAAATTATAATAAATTATTTCAGAGAAGAGGAAGGGCAATGCAAATGAAAATCCCACACTATTTATGCCATCCCCGTTGAAAATGCAAGAGTTGAATTTTGAAGAATTAACTTCTATACACTAAAACATTCATTTATTTTATTTGCAAAACCCAAATGAACATGTTAAAAAACATGTTTCCGCTTTAACTTCAGTACATTCATGGAGGTATGCTCGCAGGTGCAGATATTTGAGGGATCACTCTGGAATGCGCAATCAGCTAAGCACGACAAGTATATCTACTAATTTTATAAGAGGGAAGAGGAGCGCGCAGCCTCTGCTAAATATCATAGAAATCACATCTGGGGCTGCTACATGGTGATTTCTTCTGCTTCGTGTGCTAGATGCGTACTGAATGGTCTTAAGAAACGGCATCTGTACAGTGTTGGCTATTGTTAGTGCTGCATACTGGATTATCAAAATGACATCTCCATCCCGTGAAACGAGACCACAGAGACTTAATTATATTCCTATGAGAACAGACTATGGGCAAGGTCACTACTTGGGCCTCTTGCTTATTAAACAGCTTGCCATGCCCACAGTGGCTGCTCTACATTCCCTTAACTCCTACCCAGTTCTGGTAGAATGTAGAGTTTTCTGCGGTAAACAGGGAATTTCAATTCCTCTAAATCCGTTCAAAGAGTCATTGAAGACATTTAAATGTAATGTAGTAATCCCTGTCACTAAGACATCTTCAGAGAATTTCCCTTTTGGAGGGCTGTGATTTCTTAAAACAAAAAGCAAATTAAAAAAAACCAAGCAGGAATTTATTGTGTAAAGTTTTACTGACTATTGATCTTTTAATACTTAAGTAACAGATACTCCTGCAGATGCAGTAAACAGTAATATTCTCACTTTTTATTGTCCTAGGACAGCGGTTCTCAACCTGTGGGTTGTGACCCACTTGAGGGTTGAACGACCCTTTCACAGGGGTCCCCCGATTCATCACAGTAGCAAAATTACAGTTATGAAGTAGCAATGAAAATAATTTTATGGTTGGGGGACACAACACCAGGAACTGGATTAAAGGGTTGCAGCATTCAGAAGGTTGAGAACCACTGTCCTAGAGGTGTTTACTGGTGTTACACACACTACATGGAACTGCCCAACGTCAGGACACTGTTTTATCCAGGCCTCTCTGAGGCTCTGAGTCTTGACTTTGAGAAAGGAGGAAACTAGAACTCATGTTCCACAATCAGTGCTGGGCAGCAGAAAGGGCAGCCTGCGGAGCACAGAGCTGGGAGGCCGGCCCTAAAACGAGAAGTACCCAGGAGAGAGAAATGATAGATAATAGATGGTAGATAGTGGGAGAGCCATCTTCTTGTAAAGAAGTAAATAAGGAAGCCAGTGTGTGTTTAGGAGAGGAGGAGGAGGAGGAGGAGGAGGAAGCAAAATCCCCTCAGGATTCCATTTAAGGTGCATGGTCATGGAGTCAGAATTAACTTGACAGCCATGGTAGCCATAATTTAGAAATGTGAGAATAGATAATTATCTACAAACAATAAAGACCCCAAATAAAGGAACACTCCAGAGGAGAATGATGTGTTCTACTGAAAAAAAAAAAGAAGTCTTCGTTATCCATCAATATAGAAGGACATGGTTTGTGACTGGATCAGACAAGCCTAAGAGTCTGATTCGTGTCTTCCTCCCACTCTTTCCCTTTCCCTGTCTCCTCTATGCTCGCTTCCTTCCCTTCTCTTCCTCCACCCTATCTTCTCTTCTCCCCTCCTTTCCCCCTTTGTTTATCTCTTTCAACCTAACTGCAAAGCCTGTTGCCTCCATGCATACTTATCCCTACATTGACCCCCAATATAACAACACATAGATTGATATCGTCACAAGGCCAGTTTGCCATCATTCTCATCGTCATTTTATGCTGCTGTTGTTAGTTACATCCATTGGCGCAGACGCATAGTGACCTTGTCTGTAATGAAAGACAGCATTGCTTGGTCCTCAGCCATCTCCCTGATTGTGGATGTTAGACTCCTGTGTTTGCCGATTGTGTCCCTCCATCTCACTGAGAGTTTCGCTCTGTTTTATGGACCCTCAATTTTCCAATGATGGTGCCTTTTTCTAGCAGATCATTCTATAGATTCAGAAATTTCAGTGAATTCTTTTAGGATCTTCATGTAACCAGATATGAATGGAGAGGGCCCACCTAACAATTGAATGAACTGTCTGGAGTCCAGAATAGATCAACCAGTAAACAGCAATGCTTATAAGAGGATAAATATCAGTAAGGCTTATTAAAATTTAGTAATGTCACAATTCACACCAAAAATGTGAAGAAAAAAAAAAAAGGGTTGACTAGGAATGACAGCTACTTCAACTGCAAATATCTCCTTCATCTTCATAACAAAACCTGGAATCTTTTTTTCTCTGCACAGTCCCACACCTATTGAGAAGACTAGTTTTTCTTCTGAGACTACAGAGTGCTTGGCCAGCGAGATATCAGCAAAGTGTACTTCTCCCTTTAGGTCTTTTGAAAAGCAGTCCTGGCACAGCCTGCCCCTTTCCCTTGCTGCGTGTCTGGAAGAGAGATGTGCTGATTACAGGTCCAGCTGTTCCCTGGGACCCGAACCAGTGGCACAGGCATGGAGGGTGACAAGTTTGAAGAACCCCGAATCCTATCAAACCCCGAATCCTATCACAGGGCTCCATGTTTTGAGACTTCCTGTACGTAGAAAAAGAAATCCTTGTATTTTACCCAATAGGATGCCATCGTTTGGGGCACTAATTCCCTTGACCTTCTCCCTAACCAAGAGAAAGAGGCAAGCCTCGATTAGATGGACGGGCACAGTGGCGTCAACAACGAGATCAACCTAACAGTCATTGTGGGGACATCACAGGAGGGCGCCATGCTTTTGTTCTGTTGTACACAGGGTTGCTGAGTTGGAAACAACTCGACAGCAACTAATAAATGACAACAACATTTTAGTTGTGAATGAACATAAATCTTAACTGATAGACTAGGTAAAATTCGATATGAAAAAACCCCAGCAATAAGCAAAAAACAAAACAACAAAAGAACAAAAGTAGTAATTAACACAAAGTTCTCTGCTTCTATTTTTTTTTTCAATTACCAGGCAACCAAATATAGCTATATAAAAGAAAATCATATGTTTTCATTGGCTTTATATTTTAACCACTATTTTTCTTAAGTAACATGTAAGTTGCCTGTGGCTAATAAAGCACATAGTATTGCAGTCAAAATTGCAATTTTGATCTTCTCATTCAATATTCTTTTCTTCATGAATGCCTATTATTCCCCGTTTCTCACCTCACACTCTACTTCATCCAGGAAGTCACCTGCAGCCTCCAACTGAAAAAAGAAAAAGTCCCCTTCCAGACTCCACCATCCTTCAGTGAGTTTGTCCTTGAGCATGTATACTTTTTTTCATTTTTTACTAGCTCATTTAAGGGGGCTTCAATTAATGAAAAAAAATCATTATCATTTAATTCAACTTTTCCATGAACGTTTAAATTCCCTTGACCATTCTTGTAAGGCCAGTTCTGTGTATTTCGCCCAGATAACTGGCAAGTGATTTACATATGATGGGTTTAAAGTATATGTTTGTGGCTATTTATGGACTTTTTAACATATTTATTTTACCCCAATAAACTTTGGAAAGGGTAGCACTATTGTATATAATTTAAGTATTTATGTCTCCTTACCAGTTCAAATTATTCACAGTTCACGGCTCAATTTATTTCCAAAAAGAAAAAAAATACAGAGGTCCAAATATATGACCTTATAAATCTATGAGATTAGAATCTATGAATATCTGAAACCCTAAAGCTTCTACATGCTATTAATAAAGACATCAAAATTCCGTTTAAAATACTTTGCATATCTAATGTTCTTAACAAAACATGCATTTCAAGCAGAAGTTTTAAGGGTTTTAAATCACAGATTTTCACAGCATTTCCTTCCGGCAGCTGATGGAAATTGGATAATATACAATCACAACACTTTTTCTACACATTTTAAATTGATTGAAAAATAGAAACAGATTTAACATTCAAAAAAACACATTTGCAACGGTTATATAAAAATGGTCTGATCTGATTTAGTAGATACTAGGTATAGAAACTTAGAGCCGACAGGATTCGTGGGGATGTTTCAAAACAGAGAGAACACGTCCTGGCACCCACGCTGCTCCCTCCACAGAGGGGCCTCTGACTCAGTGAGCATCTTCTGAAGGACTCTCATAAAATCACAAAAGGATCCCTTCCGCTTAACGAAAGGTGTTCTCCGTATTCCATTGTAGGTATAAGTTTGACATGAAATAGGTTATGAAGAGTGTCCAATATCAAAACATAAAAATAATAAACTGCCGAACAGGAGATATATGGAAAATATAACATATTTGCATATGACTTGAAAGTTCAACATTTATTACTGTCTTCCATATGATATACAACTCAGTGATTGAAAAACAACTAGGAAACTATTCAAGTTGTCAGTTTGCATATACTAGGGATAAATTCAAAGAAAGTAAATAATGAACAAGAGTACTTATCCTACACCATGTTTACTAAGCTATCTATGCTTTGATGACTTGGCCGGAAAAGCATGCTCTTAAACAAGAGGAGTCATCCTTATGGCTAAAGGTACCACATTTACCCTCAAATGTTGTTTTACCTAAGTAATTCATTCTTTACCAAGAGTCAGAACATAGGCGACATGTTTCTTGGCATAAATGTTTTAATGCAGAGTGTTTAGCATGTTCCAGGTACCGGCTGATTTTCAGGGCACCAGAAAATAATGGCTGGAGTGAAAATGACTCATTTTGTCAGAAAAGAAGCCCTAGTGGCCCAGTGGGTTAGGCATTAGGTTTTTAATCAAAAGGTTGATGATTTGAACCTATGAGTCATAGTATATTAATATGGCCCTTGTAGCCATAATTCCTTATGTGATGTATTATAATTATGGACACCAACTACCTGTGACTATAGTCCCATTTTGGAGGGCACTCACTACTATACTAATGGACAGGATAAGGGTGGCATTAAGACCTGACTTCAGTAGAGGGTGTGAACTAAGTCTCCA
>NW_022103906.1:61214482-61220500 GCF_000313985.2 Echinops telfairi
AAGATACCACCCTTTGTTTCCCTTGGATGGGGTGCGTTCTAACTCATACCATCTCACCTGGAAAGCCAGACCTTTATTTCCTGGCTGAACTTCGGTTAAACAAGACCTGCTGTGACTTTTGAGCATCTTTTATTTTCTGGCCCTGCATTTGGTTTGCCTCTGTCTGACCTTTGGATTTGGGACTGGCCAGCACCCACCACCACGAGACACTGCCTCAGTCTCATGAGTTTCTGTGGGATGCTGCAGCATCCCGAAGAACCCAGGGTCATGAGGGAATACTCAAGGAAGGGGTCGGGGAAAAATGGAGCAGGAGAGCATCTTGGAAGAATTGGACATTAGAGGCATCTTTATTCTCCAACTTCTAGAGATTAGTCTGCTTTTCATTTTTCTAAAAGCAATTAGGACCACAAACCACCTCATGGGAAAGACCGTGCCCGTGAAGATGTGTAGTCTGGGAAACCCTACAGGGCCACGGTGAGGCTGAATGGCCGTGGCGGCCGTAAGTTTGGCAGAAGTGCTGATGAAAGAGGTGTGGAGGCAGCAATACACCTTGACTCCTCCAAGAGCACTTCAGTGTGTCTGCCCAGTGTCACACTGTATCAAGAATGGATTCCATACGCAGAATTCATAGAGTTAACCCAGTCAATTAAGACAGCTTAGAACAATTCTCTGTCTTTTGGTAATAAATGATGCTGTGAAGAAACAGAAAAGGGAGGGATTCGTGAATCAATGCACACATGGAGAATATTTTTCTTACAAGAAGAAAGGGAGCCTACGAAAGTATTACTGTGCACTTTCTTTCTACACATGTGTTAATGTTTATTTCTAAACATTACATCATTGTAATAACACCTGAAAATGATTCCAGAGCACTAGAAACATGGCAGTGTGGTATGGAATCTCCTCACAATAAATGTGTTGCCCGTTGTTCCTGGTTCCTGAAAACTGATTCAGACTTGCGGTTAACCAGCAAGGCCTGCCCTGCACGAGGGAACACCTATAAGCCTAATGCGCAGGAAGACTCGGGTGGCATGCTGTGATTGATCACGAGTACTTGGTGAGGTCACTGAAGGCTTTTGACAATGAAGGATCTGGGAGCTTCCAGGGGGGCGAGAAGAAACATTTGCTGTGTGGAGAGCAAGCACACCTTCTGGGGACATGGCAGCTTCCTGATGGTGTCCTTTTTTAAAAAAAAAAATACTAGATTAAAGCTAGCTCTTTCTCTGGAGTTTGTGAGTTATGTCGATGAATTATCAGATCTTGGACACAGGAAGGGCTCAGATCCACGAAGCTGACCCTGGGTGAATGTGGACAAGAGAGAAAAGACGATGTGGAACTGCTGTAGTTTGGACTGTAGTTTGGGAGGGATGCTGATGTTTCTGAATGACACAGCAGGCTTGTGGAGCATGATTCGCGAGCCACTATACACTTTTGCATGAGAGATGAGTGATCTTAGCCCTCTGTACTGGTTCACACATTTGGTGCTCTGGGCTGGGTTAGCCAGAGAATACCCTGGCTGTATCGAGAGGTAGGTTGTCTATAATCCTAAATTCGTAAAGAAAAAAATTCCCCAAATATAAATATTAAATTTGGAAAAATAAATGTCATATTAAAAACCATTGCACATTGAGGGTTGTAAGTTGCATCAAGCTAAAATGAATTATTATTAAGATTTATCAGTTGGGTATCCATGTCAAAGCTTGGCTGCTTTTTAGAGTGAAATGGTGAATGATTAGCAATAGGCATGAACTGTGATTATGTATTAGGAAAACCAGAGGATACATCCACCCTACTTATAACAAATTGTGGGATATTTTATTTGGCTGTATTTGATGATCACATGCCATCTTTTCATTATCCCCAAAAGAAACCAGAAATAATTTACAATTCTTTTGTTTATCATTAAAATTATGCTACAAGGGTAGAAAGTCATCTCTGGCTTTGATGGAATAGCTACCACTGAATTTTCTCCCCATCCTCCACAACAGTGTGACGTCACAAATTATACAAACTGTTCTGAGACCACGGAATAAAGGCAAGGCAAGTCTGCCATTCCTGAGCAGAGGAAAGCACATTCTGGGAGCCCCATCTTTCTCCTGCCTCCCCACTTTGCAGTAGTTCCAGGTTGTACATAAGGAAGAGGAGGCAAAAGGAATCACTGTGCTGTCATTAAGTAGAAAACAGCAGAGAGGAGACCTCAGCACTGCTGGAAGAATCTAGAATTTGCTGGTAGTTTACTAGAAAGGAATCTCTTACTGTGCAGTGGTAGGAGGAAATAGAATCAGAAATCTGCATCAACATTTTTTGTGGATCCTTGATTAAAGTTCAGTTTTCCCATATGGGGGCAAGAGTCCATTCTACCTATTTCTGACTCACAGAGGCCCCATGATGCACAATAAACTGATATGTAGCTCAGTCGGACAACATTTCCATGATCTTTTGGGATAGGACTGCTGTGATCATCACCAGGTTTTTCTTCCTAGTCCGCCTTATTCTGGAAGCTCCACTGACACCGGGTCAGCATCAGAGCACCATGCAGATGGAGAGGCAATGGCATGTGAGGCGCATTGGCCAAGATCCAAGTAGGACCTCTTTAGAAGGAAAAATGCTAGCAATGAACCACCAGTCCCTAGGAGAAAGTGTCTGTTGCAAAGCAGAGAGCTGCCATCTCGGTTTATTTGTTATTTCTGATGAAACAAGAAAGAGATAAATGGAAGCCTAAATGATAGCGCACTGTTGGACATCTCAGGCATTGAGACTGCACTTTGGTGAAGTCCAACACTTAGCATAAAGGCTATTTCCAAAGACATAGGACAAAAGAGAAATACAGCTACTCCAAAGAAAAGCATGAAGTCTTCCTGACAGTTTAAAAAGAAATCATCTTCACCTGCTGAAACAAAGCTTACAGCAAGACTGCATAAAGGCAGCTCTCTCAAACAAATAGTCAGTGTTATCTAGCATATGCTTAAAATTGAACAGACATTGTGAGAAAGAGGGAAATGTAATGCATAATCAAGCCCAAAAAGCAACCAATTTAAGTAGACCTCAAATATTTTAGATTTAGGAAGAAGCAGCTGGGAACTTTAAAACAGTTATTATAAATTTATAATTATGCTTAGTGATATAAAGAAAAAAATAAATAACAAATAAATAGACGGAGGAATATTAATTGTCAAAAGCAAAATATTTGAAATGAAAATTCCCTGGGAGATCTTAGTAAAATATTGAGAACTGAAGAAGAAAGGGTTGGGGAACTTCAAGAGATAAAAAGAATTATCCAATCTCAAGAACAGGAGGGAAACACGATTAAACATAAATGAACAGATATCCATAGGCAATAAAAATGAACATTGACTAAACCATGTTTTAAGCAAAGATTAACTCAGAATAGAGCATATGCCTAATTGTAAAATGCAACAAGTTTAGGGGAAAAACAAACAAACAAACAAACAAAACCCTTTGGGAATGTCAGACTAGGTGATGAATTCTTCAATTGGCAGCAAAAAACTCATGATTTATATAAGGAAAATTTGATCTCATCAAATTAAACCTTTGCTCTGTGAAAGCCTTTATCAGTATGAGCACAGACTGGGAGACAATATTTTCAAATCTCATATTTTCCAAGCCACCTGTATCTAAAAATTATGAAGACCTCAACATTAAAAGGTAATACAATAAGATTAATAAACATTTCACCCAAGTGGCTACATGCCTGGCAAATAAACACATGAAGAGATGTTCAACATCCTCATAGCTTTAAGAAATGTAAATTAAACTTATAATGACATCACTACACACCTATCAGAATTGCTGAAAATAAATAGCACTAACACCAAATGCTAAAGAGGCTGCAGGAAACATTCATTTCTCTGACTTTCAATCCCTACCTCACACTAAATACAAGATGATTATAGACCTAGATGTGAGAGTCCAAACAAGGGTGCTTTGAAACTTTTAAATGTTGATGTTGGCAAATACTCCTAGCAAGGACACAAATGCATGCATCAGTTAAAAATAAAAACAAAAGTTAAATGAAGTGACATACAAATGAAAAACTTTTACTCATCCAACGACACTTTTACAAAAATATACAAGCCGCGTGCGGGAAGAAATTGTTCACAATACATGAAAGATGGGAGCCGGGGTGCAGTAGTTGTAACATGTTGGGCTGTTGACTCCAGGTTTCTCCGGGCGAGAAAGACAGGGCTTTTGACTCTGGTAAAGAGTGAGAGTCTCAGAAACCCACAGGGGCAATTCTACCCTGCCCTATAGGGACATAACTGCCTCGATGGCATGGAGTGTTTGGGGTGACATGAAACAGGGTGAAATATTCATATCCCAAATATAGTCAAATGGCTTAAAATGACACTTAAAAAGGTATGTGAATTACTGGTAAAAATAGAACAAATACTGCCATTGAGGGCATTCCAAAGCAAAGTGACCCTTTATAGGGTTTAGGGTATAAATTTTTAAAGGAGTTAACCGCCTCATCTTTCTCTCATAGTGCTGCTGCTGGGTTTGAATTGCTGGCTCACAGCGACCCTATTCCAAACCAAACTCAGTAGCATCAAGTCCATCCCACCTCATAGAGACCCTCTAGGACAATGGGCTTTCAAGACTGACTCTTGGCAGAAGAAGAAAGCCCACAGCGGTTTCAAACTGCTTTGCAAACAGTGAACAGCCTGACCTGTAGCCATTAAGAACCACTGTGCCATCAGGGCTCTTCTTAATTGCTGATCAACACGTGAAAATGGTTACGTGTTGGGATGCCAGCCAAGGTTAGCAGTTAGAAATCACCAGCGGCCCTGCAAAAGAAAGACAAGGCTTTCTACTCCAGCCAAGAATTAGTCTGGAAAACCCACAGGGGCAGTTAGTCCCTTTGCTATGATATGGTTGCTGTGAGCCAGCAGTTACTCACATAAAAAACTAACCACCAAAGAAATAAAGAAATAAGAAACCGAGCACAAACATGTACAGAGTATCAGAGTAAAACTGCTTCAATGGGTTTTCAACTGCTGATTTTTCAAAAGTATAGTTAAGCAGCATCTTGGGAGACTCAAATCCCCAACCTCTCAGTCAGTATATCCTGTTTTAAATGTTTGCTGTTGAACTATTTGTACCATCCAACGTTTCCATTAGTCCTTAATCTACAGTGCTATGCTGACTCATTGCAACCTTATATAATATAGGGTTTGAGCCATTCTTAATTCACTGCTGTCGAGTCTATATTGACTCATAGCTAGCTGTGTTAGACAGGGTTCTCTAGAGAAACAAAACCAGAATGCTAATGATTTCATATATATCTATGCAGATAGATATATAACATAAGAAATAAACAGTTAATTAAATTATAAAGCAGTAAAAATGGCTCAGTGCAACTTACTCCTGTGAGATACTTGTGAGACACTGGCAGTCCTTCAAGTCTTGAGGGCCGCTGGGTAGTCCCCTGTAGAGCAATTCAGGCTATCCAGGCACAGGCAACAAGCAGCAAGGCAGGTCACCGTCAGCCAGATGACAGGGCCTGACAATGCCCAACTCAAGAGATGTAAATTCCAATGGTATGGCGAAGCAGGTCTTGAAAGAACCTCAAATTACAGCGACACAGTCCATGGGTTAGGTGTCCCACAGGTAGTGTAACTTGCAAATTGAGGCACAGAACAAGCCAGTCAGCCGTACACTGATCCGATGATCACAGAGTGAGAGACAAGAAAGGCGAGGCTTGCTGAGCCATTTATCTCTCTGCCCTTCAATTAATCCCACATGTGTTTATCAGCCAGGTGGGCACAATAAACTAACTACCTCACCACCCTATAAAAGACAGGAACTAACCCTGTGGGTTTCTGAGACTGGAAATCTTTATGGAAGTAGAAAGCCTCATTTTTCTCCTGAGGAGTGGCTGGTGGTTTTGAACTGCTGATCTTGCAGTTAGCAGCCCCACTATGCAATCAGGGCTCCTCCTTTAGTTATTAGGGCAGTGAAAATAAAACTATAGTGAGATGATACTTTAGACCAGGGGTT
>NW_022103906.1:61221622-61225594 GCF_000313985.2 Echinops telfairi
GGGGGATGGACAACAGAAAAGTAGGTGAAGGGAGACATTAGACAGTGTAAGATATGACAAAATAATAATTTATAAATTATCAAGTGTTCATGAGGGAGGGAAGCAAAGAGGGAGGGGAAAAATGAGAAGCTGATACCAGAGGCTCAAGTGGAAGGAAAATGTTTTAAGAAGGATGATAGCAACCAATGCACAGGTGTGCTTGACACAATGGATGTATGTGTGGATTGTGATAAGAGTTGTACGAGCCCCCAATAAAATATTTTTTAAAATATATGTCCTTAAAATTTTTTCAGTTTGATTTCAGAGCCACATGTACCTACCAAAAAAGCCAAATATGACTCTTGAGCCACAGTTCGTTGACCACTGCTCTAGACTCACAGATAAATGAAAAATGAAAACCAAGAACATTAACAATGCCAAATATTGATGAGCAATACAAGTGCAATTCTCCTTGATATTATTGAATGATTGAACTATGGAATTGTGTGATATGCAAATTATGTGCTAATAAAACTGTTGGGGAAAAAAGTAATGGAGCAAATCTAATTGTCATATGTTACTGGTGGGAGTGTAGAAGGAAACTACATTCAGCCCCCCCTTTAGATGATAGCTTATACATTTAAACATATACTGGCTGCCCTATGATTCAGTCATGCCAATAGTAACCCAAGAGAAGTGAATATATCACATTCCCAAAAAGACTTTTACAAAAATGTTTATAGTAGTTTTATTCATGATCTCTAGTACTTAGAAACAATACAAATGTCTATCCATAGGAAAATATATAGAAATGTGGTATGTTAATTCAATAAAATTAATTTCCTAATTGTTAAAAAAAGAAGAATCAACACCCATTAACTCAACTACAGAGATAAACTGATAAACATTAATGTTGAATGAAAAAAGCCACAGACAAAAGTGCACACATTTAATGATTAAATTTAAATGGATTTTATGAACAGGCAAAACATCTCCATGATACAAATTAGTGGTTAGCTATGGACGAAAGGGGAATGGCACGTGAGAGCTTTCTGGAGGTGGAAATAGTCTACACTTTCATTAAGATGTTGATGACTTCAGTGTATACATTTATCAAAAATGTCTGAATTTCACACATAAGATCTCTGCATTTTGCCTCAGCAAAATTGCTACCGTGTATTTTGAAACACAATGATAGAGTATGAATTATGCTACAGTTTATATTAGAAAATAGAATGAAATAGTGTTTAAATTTGTGTTGATCTAGCCAACATGCACCTACTTTGTGAAGCAGCTTGGCCTTAGGCTGCCTTTATGATGAAAAGAATGTCTTGATTTTTACCCCTATGTACACGAGCAATGGAATAGAAGATAGTCAGCTCACTTTTTTGGGGGACGGGGGTGTTGAACACGTTTATAAATTTACATTGCCAAATTTTATCAAAATAAAAAACGCTGCCATTAGCCAGTGCTGGTGCATAGCAGCCCCCACCCCCACCCAGGTGAGTTTCTGAGACTGTGACTGTTCACCGGCTTAGAAAGCACCTGTTTTCTCCCACAGAGCTGTGGGTAGTTTCAAACTGGCGACCAAGCAAATCACAGCCTAATATGTAACCACTACACCACCAGGGCTCCTCGCCAAATTTTACCAAGGGAATGAAATAGTTTGTACAAAATTGACATTAAAAGACAATAGGATATTTCCATGAACTTAAAAGAAAACCTGTATCTTTTAACACCAATTTCAATTTTTAAATTCACAGCATGCTTTGCAGCATATATATCCCATAAAATATGTAAGTAAAAGGCACTTGAGTAATTTGTAAAAAAAAGTTTGATTAGGGTTATTTATTGGAATTCTTATCTCACATTCAAATTCCACATAATTAAAGATTGATTCAACACATATTCAATAACATAGTGAGGTGACATATGTTCATAGAACACGAGAGCCCCTTCTGAATCGAATGGATCCTAAAATTTAAGAGCAAAGTCATGAAGTTCCTCCAGAGAACAGATTATTAACATATAATGATAATGGGCAAGATTGGATAAAGCATCACCCTGTGATTTTCAGATCATTAATGACACTGAAGATGATCTGGATGACAGAAATTAATTTTAAGAAAGACTCCAGATGCCCTATGATAAAAATTAATCAAGTAGGATGAGACACCATGACATTTAATGGTAGTATAACAGAACTACAACGTTTTATTCCCCCAGAGGTATTTAGGACATGTAGAAACTGTACCACGATTCTCTTCAGGATCCTGATCAATAAGTTAGTCTCTGAATCATTAAGTGGAGCATTTGAACTGCTACTCTTACTTGATATTTCTTGGTGAAGATGCCTAAAATTTGCAGAGAATGACTCTTTTTAAGGCTTTCTCTAGAATAGATAGATAACTGCAAATATAGTTGAAATCAAGGCAATCTTCTTTCTCATTTATTATAATAAACACAATAAAGTATGAACAAATGTATTATTAAGCTGTTAGCTGATATAAGTGTACCTCCATTTTCCTGGTTCCTTTTGAGGAACCAGGCCAAATTTTCATCCTATGTTAATTACCCATTTAATCAGTCAATGCAAAAAGAAAATATTTTGCTCTAATTGTAAAAGACAGTTGCTGTAAACATTTGACGTAATGAATACCTATCCTGATCTTGGGAAGGCAATAATTTATTAAGCACACATATGCAGGATGAAAATAAGTAGATTGCTTAATCAGCAGTGACCCTCAATTAAAACAGGTGATGTTTCCTGAGTTTAAGAATAACAGCAAAACGACTCCAATTAGCTGTTGAATTATCTAGGAAAACAGCTGTTACATAGGAGAACAGTCACTTGGTCTTCAAGCTAAGTTTTAGAATTTTTCCTTAATTTTAAATAAGTTTGAAAAGCCTCCATTGACATTAAGTTTAAAAACTGGCTAAACAAACTTGTGGTGATGGAACAGAAGGTGGGCGGTAAGGAAGGGGCGGGACTGGAAGGGACACAAAGACCAGGGAAAGACACTAGGGTGCTGGCAGCATGCCGTCTCTTAAAAGAGCTTCTGGTTACAAGACGAGGCCTCTGTATGAACAGTAATGGAGCGCTACCTTTTATAATTTGCAGTCTTTTAAATGTATAATATACATCAACGGATGTCATGAAAAATATAAACTCTTATTAGAAACACTGAAATCAATAGAAACAGAATGGAGTCAAAAGTAGAAGGTTTTATGCCAATATGTATATAAAATGTTAAGTTTGCTGAAAAGATTTCTTCGTTTCTTCAATTTTCTCTAATCCCTTGGACAATATATGTATATATATTTATATATGCAATTATATGTCATGTGTTTGAAATTGTATCACATCGAGCTGCAAATGAGAGGAAGGCATACATTAACTTAGTGAATCCTGTAAGATTTGAAAGTTTATGTGCTACTTACACACAGGTGTATTCTCCCTCAGTTGTGTGGTAATTTGTTCGTAAGTGTTGCCCAGCAATGGTACAAACCTGGAGAGACAGTACAAATTTAAAAAAAAGATATAAGATATTTATTTATTATAACTGTATATACTTCCTTATGTGACCTAGCTATACAATTATAAAATGATAACTCATTCATGTAAACATTTTTTTTGAACAAGCAATGACTACCATTGTTTGTACCAGGCAGCATGAGAGATGTGTAGCAGTATAATTTATGACTTTTTCTTCAAGGAAATTAGATAAAAGTTGGAAAAAGAAATATAATAAACATACCCACCTGGTCAGTACTACAAAAAAAAGCTTTAGAAAAGGTTGCTTTACGGAGTAGGTGAGACTCAGACGCTAAGGCTCTAGGATGAGCGTGCTCGGGGAGAAATCATGGACACGAGGGGAAAAGGAAGACATGTGTTCTTTGGGTCTAGAGATTGAGTCCCAGGATGTGCCTGGTACTATGGTCAGGAAAAGCAGCACAACACAAGACAGAGCCAACTGTCAACTCCGGTTCCCG
>NW_022103906.1:61226010-61236476 GCF_000313985.2 Echinops telfairi
GGAGACGACAAAGAGAGAGTGATAGAAAAAGACTCACATTTTAGGAAAACGAAAGGGGAATAATCATAGAGGAGGACAAGGCAAGTCAAGAACATTTTTGGAAGGAGGATGTGCATAAAGAAGTGCTGAATGCTTTGAAATCCAATCAAGGTTAGTACTACAACGTGGCTCTGTCCTTTCTTTTCTGATTCGGTTAGCTGCATAGACAACGATGAAAAGTATAGGAGATGGGGCTGGTGCAACATTTGGTCCTTACACATAAATAACACTACCAAATTTTATAGGCTGTGTCTTTCCAAACTCAAAAGCAAGCTCATTACCAGTGAATCAGTGCTGACTCTGAGTGACCCCCTGTGGGTTTCCTAGACTGTAACAATTTACTGGGGTAGAAAGCCCAGTCTTTCTCCCATGGAGCTTCTGGTCGTCTCAACTGTCGACCATGTATATCTCAACAATGCTCTTGGTTACTGCTACACAAGTCCCACAGTCCAATGGAAATCCCTTATTTTGATTATGGAGTCCCTGAGTAGTGTAAATGATTAATATGCTTGGTAGTTAAGCAAAAGGTAAATTTCAAGCCCAGTCAGAAATGCCCGGGAAGAGGTACGTGGACCCCGTCCCCAGAAGAATGCACTACAGAAGACAGCACTGAAGACACAGCCCGGGCAGAGTGGTGGGTCTTCCCTGACCACACAGGAGCAAACTAAGGGGGTTGGGGGCTGGGCAGACAGAGAGAGACAGCCAGTGCACAGAGAGGTCTGCGGGGCTAGCCCCACCATGAGGCATGGCGTCCCCTCACTGACCCACAGGACTATAGGGGACAACACTGGAGACACAGAATGGGCACTGTGCCCAGTCTCACACTCCCCTACCCCCGCCAGAGCGAAACATGAACGGAGTGCAGCAGAACAGCAAGGGAAGCAAAACAACCAAGTACCCAAGGAATCCCCCAAACAGACCTCGGATTCACCGGGCGGGGCTAGCCACCCTACCACACCAGATCAGAAAACATTCAGAAGGGTCAGCAGACAGACTTGGAATTATTGAGGGGTTTTTTGGACTTGTTTTTTTCTCATTTTCCTTTTTCTCACGTCTATCCATATATACGATAGGCAGGGTAACTGAGACCAAGGAGAACACAACAGGCTCTGTGGGGATCATGGGAGAGGAGGAGATGGGAGAAAGAGAGGGGGTAGCCCACAAATCCAGGTACAAGGGAAAAACAAGAGATCTAAAATCGATGGGAAGGAGGGAGTAGGATGCCTGATTGAATTTGATCAATGGCAGTGTAGCTGAGAAAAAGTACTGAGTTGAATGAAGGTCGAACATGATAGTGGGGCAGGAGGAAAGTAAAAAGAAAGAGAGGAAAGAACTAGGAGGCAAAAGGCATTTACAGAGGTACAAATATAGGCATGCACATATGTAAAAATATTCATATATAATGATAGGAATATAGGTTTATGTACAGATATTTAAAAGTTAAATATAGTAGTTGGGCATTGGGTCTCTACTCAAGTACTCCCTCAGTGCAAGAACTCCTTTTTCAACTAACCTGCCATCCTGTGATGCTCACCTTTCTGACACAATCGCTGAAGTCAAAATAGGTGCATAAGCAAATGTGGTGAAGAAAGCTTATGGTGCACAGCTATAAAAAGATATAGCATCTGGGGTCTTAAAGTCTTGGAGTTAAACAAACAGCCATCTAGCAGGGAAGCAACAAAGCACACATGAAAGAAGCACAACAGCCTGTGTGATCATGAGGTGTCCATAGCAAAAGGCATCAGATATCAGCAGACCCAAAACAAGCAAATATATCGATACAAATGATGGGGGTTGGAGCGGAGACCCAAAGCCCATCTATAGACAATTGGACATTCCTCACAGAAAAGTCACAAGGAAAGAACAAGATAGCCAGGGTGCAACATAGCACTGACTGAACACCTAACATTCCTCTAGTTCTTTAATGCTTCCCCCAGCCCCATCATGAAGCCAGTTCTACCTTACAAATATGGCTAGACTGTAGCATGTACACTGGTATAGATAAGAGCTCTCAACACATGGAATCCAGGGAAGATAACCCCTCAGGAACAGTAATGGTAGTAGTGATACTACGAGGGTAAGAGGAAGGTGGGGGGAGAAGGGGGAAGAAATGGGTGACCGACTACAATAATTGATGTATAACTCCCCTCACTCCCCAGGGGGATGAATAACAGTAACATGGGTGAAGGGAGATAGCGGGCAGTGTAAGTTTGGAAAGTAATAATAATTTATAATTTATCAGGGGTCCATGAGGGTGGGAAGGAAAAAAAAAGAGGAGCTGATACCAAGGGCTCCAACAGAACGAAAATATTTTGAAAATGATGATGGCAACATATGTACAAATATGCTTGATACAATTGATGTATGGATTGGTGTGAGAGCAGCTAACAGCCCCCAATAAAATTATTTATTAAGAAAGGAAAAAATGCCTGGGAAGAAAGGCATGGTCGTTTACTTTAGAAACTGAGAAGCAGCCACTGAAAACTGTATGGAGAGCAGGTCTACTTTGCCACACATGGGTCACCGTGAGTCAGAGTTGATTTGATAGCATGTTCTCAGGCATGCTAGAGCACCTTGAGCTAGACAATGAGACGTGAACTTCCCTAGTATAGTGGTTTGTTGTTGCTAGGTGCTCTTGAGTTGCTTCTGACTCATAGGGACCCCCCAGGGACCCCCCTCACATTGTTCTTATGTTTGAAGCCATTGTGACAGTCCCTGTCAATCCCTCTTTGGTCACTGTCAATCCCTCTTGTTAAAGGTCTTCCTTTTTTTTTTTGCTGCTCTTCCGCTTTACCAAGGCTTGTGTCTTTCTCCAGGGACTGGTCTCTCCTGACAATATGTCCAAAGTGCAAGAGATGAAGTCTCACCATGCTTGTTTCCAAGAAGCATCCTGCTGCATTAGTTTGGGTTAACCAGAGAAAAATATTCATGGACACACTCTTATGTGTATAAGAAAGAGGTTTATATAGAAGAGCAATTGAATATTGAGAAAACATCTCAGCCCAGAATGGATCAAGTTGCTAAGTCTGATATTAGCCTAAATGTCCAATACCAATCTTAAAGTCCTCTTCAGATGCATGAAACACATTGCAATGACGCCAAATGCAGGAAGATCACAGGCCAGTGGATGGAAGTCTTATGGATCTAGTGGTGGTAGAGGCATCTCAGTGCTGGCAGGGGTTTCATGTGGTTTCTTCAGCTCTGAAACTCTGACTGCCTCATGTGGCTTCCTCTCAGGAATGTCTCTTAGGGAGTGAGCCTTGCCAGTCAAGAGTCTCCAAGGAAGTGAGTAGGGAGAGAGGGTGTCTCCAGCCTCTGAGGAGGAAATACCAGAGTTCCCAGAATCCTCAGGAGAAGGCCATGCCCACACAGAGGCCTCATTGGCTATATTCTGATTGACAAGCTAGGCTCCCCACCTTTACTCTAAATCCTTAAATTGACACCAGTTTATGTAACCACCACACTGACTTTCCTTCCCAGACAGCTTTGTTGATGTTGCTGTTCTTTTGACAGTGAATGGTACTTTCCGTATTCTTCACTAGCACCATAATTCAAATTCTTCTTCCATCATCCTTATTCAATATCCAACACTCACATGCATTTTTGGTGATTGAAAATACAAAATTACATTTGTTTATAATTTCTAAATTAATTAATTAAGATTAATTAAAATTTTTACATTACTTGGGGGTACGTAGATCCATGACTTATAGTTTACAGGTTATGTAGGCAATTGCTCCTACCATTATTTTTCTAGTTGTTGGATGTCCCACTGAGAGCCTAGTACCGTGATTATTTGTGATTCTAGAGATTGTGGTTATAGGACAATGGTATTACATTAAATAATGATTAGCTTTATGGAATCAATCCTTTGTATTTCAATAATCAGTGCAAATAACATGGAGTTTGAGATATTTTGTCTTGACAATTGGAAATAGGTGGTAGAGGAAGTCTGTGGTTTCACTGCATTTGAGAGGAATGTATGGGTTGGAATTCCAAACAGCTGTAACAACTTAAATTTGTTTGCATCTGAAAATGAGTGTGTGTGGCATTATTGTTTTTTAGCTACTTTACTGCCATTGAATCAATTCCAATGTATGTTGAACAGTTACGTACAATAGAAAAAAATATTGCCTGCCCTGCATCCATCTTAGAACCTCAAGCATGTTCTAGTCTGTTGTGTGAGTCTCTCATATCCTCCCAAGTCCTTTACCAAACGCGATGTCCTTCTCTGGTACTGACTCCCCCTAGATGACATGTACATAGGAAGCTAGTGGGATAATGTTCTGTTAGGAATCATAATCTTTCCAACTGGCTACATTTGGAGAAATTTTTCTTCCTATTACTGTATATACTCGAGTATAGGTTGACGCAAATATCAGCCAAGGCACCTAATTTTATCACAAAAACTGCGTAATAAATGTGTTGAAGAACTTGGCTTATACATGAGTATATACAGTATGTATTTGGAGTGGAAGCTCTACTAAAACCTCTCCAATGTGGGTGTCTTTGTCAGTATTTGAAATATCACTGGCATAACTTCTAGCATGGTTGTGACTTTATTGCAGCACTGATATAATACTCCTTTCTAGTTATCTTATTAGCTCTGTTGGCTTTTGTAATTGAGTCCAGGAACTAGCCACATTATTGCTTCTGTAGAAAAATGTATCTCATGTTTACTCAATCATTCATTCCAGAAATATTTATTGAACACTGACTATGCAAAGCACTGTATGAGATAGACATTTATGCAGTAGACAACAGAAACAGATATGGTGATTGGCCTGAGTGAACTTCTAAATGAGCAAACTGCAAAAACAGCTTTAGGATACAATTAACATTTTAGCCAAACCTTGCCAATTTTTCTCTAAAATTCATCTTCTATTATTTACCCACAATCATACAGGGAGTTATGGTTAGCAGTTAAGGAAACAGAGTCATGTGAATGGAGCATGTGTTTTGTGTTGGGCAGGGGTAGATGTTTTCCACACATAATGAACTTCATCCTCACAACAAGCCTGGCAAGGTGAGAATACTCTGGTTGATTCAAACTCAATTGGCTGGTAGACTCTGAAGAACATGCTTTCTCTACTACACCACATGCCTCACCAGAGACAGGAATTCTTGTCTGTAGTCCTGCACCTAACTTGCATACCTCTGAGTATCATTCTCAGCTATCCCTTCCAGCTTTCTTTCTTTTTCTTAAAAAAAAAAAAATCTATTGTTGTTCTCTAAAATTATTATTCACTACGTATAATTACCTGCCAGCCTAGTCAAAGGTGTATGCAAGAGCTTTTACTATTGTGGTTGCTACAACTTTTGGAAACTATATTTGTTGTTATTAGTTGCTATCAAGTTGGTTCTAACTCGTGATGATCTATGGTTAACAAAATGAATGTGACCTGCTGGAACGAAGTCCAAATGCACTGTGAGTAGACGTTTTCTTCTGTTCGGGAAGCTGACGGATGTCCAGAATGAGGCTTGTCCTCAATCTATATTTCACGTTTTGGAAACAAGAAACCCACTCTAACATTTGAGTTCTTTCCATAGCACTGTCTTTGTAAGTTGTGTTCAACATCACAACCAGTTCTGCTGTATTTTTTCCAAGCAGGAAACAAAATTTCACAGCCACATGATGTTCTATTAAATCAGCCATCACAGAAAACGAGGTTCGAGCAAAACTGCTTTAACAAAGAAACTCACTGTGACCAAAGAGAATTTTCCCAGGCTATGCCACTGGGTGCACTAACTCAGATTGAGTTGCTCAATTCTGTGCATACTAAGAAAGATCCACGATGCCCAGTGCAGTTCCCTTTTTGGGGGGGGGTACCCCCTGGTTTGAGTTGATTGAAAAGAGTATGATTTGCCTTAGGTGCACCTTAAACATCAAAATGATTTCTTTGATTTTAAAAATTTTGGAGTTCATTTGCATATTTGCATCTGTATCTATTTTAAAATAAGGAGTTGTATTAAATTTGGGTTCCAATATTAATATTGACTGCCATTAAATTTTTTAACATGTCATGTGTATTTACACAAAATCAATAATAAAATATGATGTATTAATACTCAGATACAATAGCATTTTAATTATGATCATTTAACCTTGATATACTAATAGTACTTTCCTTTTTTTACTATAATTATATTCTTTTAGAGAATGCACTAATTGCTGAGTTAAACAATTAGAACACTAATTCACCGTGGTAAACCATATTTGTCTTTTCTGAAAAACAGTCTATCAGAGAGATGTTAAACATTTTGCAAGGATTTAGGACTTAGTCTTCCTAGAGTTCATATATGAGGAAAAATTTTTAATCATTCCTCAAGCTATGAATTATGAAAACATAATTTCAGTAACCTCTTTAAAAATATGGGATTTGCAATTAATGCAGCTACATGCTAACAAAACAACCCAGGGAAGTGCCTATATAAATTAAATAACAAATGGTGAAGTTTTTTTATTGTTTAAACAAACAAACAAAAACCCGGCCACCATGTAGTCAATTTTAGGAACCCAATGAAACGTTTCTAAAATTGTGAGTCTCTGATGGAGCAATCAAGCTCCATCTTTCTCTAGTGGATCACTGGGAGGGTTTGAACCACCAACCTCGTCGCAGAGCTCAGTGACCAGTGCAACTGGGACTCCTTTTTGATTGTTTGGTTCATTTAATTATGAATTAGACTCCATGCAGCTGATCACCACACAGTTAACCATAATGTTAGAAAATTCTGGATCGATTGTGGATAAGAAGATTTAGCTTTAGTTAAATTTAACAGCCTAGATTTCTTGAAATTGACAGAAGACAGAAACAGCATGTCAATTTATGGAGAATAATTACTTAGGGGTGCTATTGAGTTTAGCCATGCGATCAAGATGTAGGTTTCCAAATGCTGAGTGAATTAAAATAATAATTTAATATTTAACTTTATTATGACAAAAACGATTTTGGACTTTCAGTAATTTGATACCCTTTACAAATATTTAAAAGTATAACTAATATTTAGGGATTTAAAGATAATGGATGTTGTATAAAACGTTGAGTGGTTCTTATTTTGTTCAGGTTTATATCCAGTAGTAACCAATTGATTATTTATAAAAGCCTTAACTAATTTTATATATATCCTGTAACCTGAAGGTTTTTCTTTTCCAATCAAGTTTTCTTTAATATATATTTGAGAGGATTCTGATAAGAATCAAAATGGAAGAAGAGTGCGGTGAGCAGATTTCTAAAGGGACATGTATCATATCTAAAGATGAGAGGAAAAAAGTGCCTGATGAAAATAGACAGAGTGGAAAAAAATGGTTATTTCTGTCAGTGCTAAAAAGTTTAGAGAGTCACTGATTAAGGTCACTGCCAATTTTATCAATGAGGAAAGTGCTTTAGTCAGGCTTCAACCCCTTATTTTTACCATCCTCTCGGTAGGCGTGTGGTTGATGGTACTGTCAGCATGTCCATGATCAAACACAAAGAGGATTCAGGGTCAATGAGACATTTTTATTTTTTAGTAGAAAACCGAGTGTCTGTTTGAAACACACTCTGAATAGGGCATTTTCATGGCCTCCTTCTCCTTGTCTTCTCCAAGACCATCAACAAATATTACAGAAAAGCAAAGCTTTTTTTCCAAAGGAAATGAAAAATAAGAGTAACCCAAATGTATGTACATTTGTCTGTGAAAATAAAATGGGAACTGTTCAGAATAGGCCTTACTTTCAAATATTTCTTAGTATAATAGCAATAGCTGGTAACAACAGCTAGAAAGGTTTAAAGCTCTTGTTCCAAGCAACATCATGCTATTCAACAGCCAGTACAAATTACTTTGTTGCTCACATAAAGTGTACTAAGCACTTTTCTTATTTGTAAAGTCCACGTAAGTATAAAAAATATTTTAAAATTGATTCTTGAAGTGCTTGAATAATGTGGCTATGAGGTATAACTGGACAAAAATAGCAATTTCATCTTATAAAACCACTTAGATGACTGGGTAGGTTTAATCTAAGAGTTGCCACTGAGAAACCTGGTTTCAGTCATAAGATTGAAGAAAAACAAAAGTTAAGTGGTGGCCCATGAATTTGACAGGATACGTTCTAATATACACTAATTTAAATGGATATCAGCAATTTAAATACCAGAAAATTCCAGTAAAGGATCTCTTAACCATAGCTCTCCCTGCTAATGTCTTAGTGTTTTAAGATATCCGACTTAAAATCATGAGGGTGTCATCTTGAATTTCTCTGATATGTCCTCTCCTGCCTGACCTGTTCTCCTTTTTTATATTTCCAATCCATATGCCAGTTGATCTGACCACATTACTATCTGACACCTTTAGTTTGTCCCTGTTCTGGTTTCTTAGTTTGTGGTCTAATGGTAAGATGTGGTTGGAAGAACCAGATAAATCTCTGTTTTAAGGAATAAAATTATCTTTCTCTTGTTTGTTGGCAGCCCAGTGTTATGGGTTGCATTGTGTCCCCCAATTGGATGGCAATGCAAAAATGAATAAACACATGATTGCACACATATACAATAGAATACTATGTGACTATAAAAAATAGTGAGGAATCTGAAACATCTTATAAACTAATGAATCTGGAGGACATTATGTTGAGTGAAATAGATCAATCAAAATGGGATGAATATTGTATTGTCCCACTATTATAAAAAGTAAAAAAAAAGAGATATACACACAGAAAGAAATGCTCTTTGATGATTACCAGGTATGAGAGGGAGACAAATTGTGAATAACTCTCTCTATACACACACATGCACATGTACACACACATGCACATGGACACACATGGGTATGCTGCATATATACCTATATAGCTAGCAAAGTACATATGGAATACAGTAAAATTTGTGGGTATCATTTACTCAGTCAAAAGGTATGGGACTCCAGATTTGAGGGACAACTTAGTCAATGGGAATAACATAGTTCTGAGAGGTAATATTTTACACTCTTGTTTGGGGAGCAGTACCTGGTGTGTATGAGCAACTATGTAAGATATACTACTGATCTCTAGTCACATGGAGTAGAAGAGAATGAAAGATATCAAAGGCTTGAATAAGAGGCTACCCCATAGGACTTCCACATAAACCACGTGCTCTTCTTTGAAAGAAAATGTTTTAAGAGTTTTATTGGGACACAATCCATATATCATACAATTCAATCATATCAATCATACAATGACAACTTCTCTTCTCACCTGACACCAGTCAAACTGGATGTTCCTGGCTATTATGACTGGCTGATTTGTCATGGACTCAACAGAAGACCCTAGGTAGAATGGGGCCAAAATGTGAAACAAAATTCAAATTCCTATAAAAGGCCACATCCACTGGATGTATAGCGGCAAGAGGAAGCCCAGACAGAGACTACTGCTCTAAGATACTCTATGAACTTGGAATTGAAGCTATTTCAAAAAGTCATCTTTCAAGCACAGAATTGATTGGCTTATAAAACAATATCACGCATGAGTAATGATGGGTAATGTGCACCCTTAATCAACTATGTAATACCAAACAGACAACACATCCAAAGGCAAACATGAGAGGGCAAAAAAGCGAGGAGTAGTTAGATAAATAGCACAGAATTATTTGTATAAAAATTGTTTAATGACAACTTAACTTGCTGTGTAAAACTTTACTTGAAACAATAAAATGTTATCTGTAAAAATAAAATTTAAAGATCTGATGAAATCTTAACCTGTGGCACTTGGGGATATGCCCTTGTTTGGACATAGGGAAATCTGAAGATGTTATCTGAACATGAGGTCGTGCTGGAGTAGGGTGAGTCCTAATGCATTGACAAGTGTCCTTATGGACAAAGAAGATACATAGAAAGAAAGACACAGAGGAGAGAAAAATAAGTGTTATGGGGGCAGGGATTTCAGCTTCAAGATCAGGAGTCCCTGGAACAACCACAGAGTCGGGGAGACAAGACAGTCTTCCCCTAGATCTTTCAGAGAGAGAATCACTCTGCCAACAGCCTTATTCTGAATTTCCTTCTTTCCAGAATGTTGATGTAACAAGCTTATAGAGCTTTAAGTTCCAGGTTGCTACAGGCTAATAGATGATACTCAAAGGGCTTGAAGCATCTTCTGATAAAGATTAAGGATTGGCTCTTTCATAATGGATTATAACTCAATGTAGAGAAGACCAAAGTCCTTACAACTGGACCAGTAGATAAGATCATGATAATGGAGAAAATATTGAAGTTGTCGAGGATTTGTCTTGTTTGCATCCACAATTAATGCTCATGGAAGTAGCAGTGTTGAGATTTAGCAACAAGTTGCATTCGATAAATCTGCTGCACAAAGCCTCTTTCAACTAAGTGTCATGAGTCCATTCTAACTCACAGCTACTCTAGAGGATAGAGTAGAACTACCTCAGTCAGGGTCTAAGACTCTCTTCACAGGAGTAGTAAGC
>NW_022103906.1:61237478-61239308 GCF_000313985.2 Echinops telfairi
ACTCGAGTATAAGCCAACCTGAATATCAGCCAAGGCACCTAACTTTACCACAAAAACTGCATTAAAAATATGCTGAAAAAAACTGGGCTTAAACACGAGTATATACAGTACTCTTCTTGAGGTGATTGAACTATTTAATTGTACATGTGAACTATATGCCAATAAAACTTAAAGGAAAAGAAAAAGAGGATCAGGAAGGTACTAAGAAAATGGATTGACAGCATGGCTGCAATGACTGGCTTATGCAGAGGAACCGTTGCGAGAACTGCACAGGACAGGCGGTTTCATTCGGTCATGTGGAGGCTCAGCATGGCTTGCAGCCGACTTGATGACACCTAACAGCAACAATGAATACTCTCCAGTATTTGCTGAGTTTATAGAATTTAATAATCATAAATAACATTTATAATGTACTAACATATATAAGTATGTAAGGAGAATTAACACAGAACTCTAGTCTTCCTAAGATATTGAAGTGCAAACCATTGCAGGAAGTCCTGCAATGTTCCTGTCATTCATGTTCACAGGATAATTGTTAGAACTTTTGTAATTTTGAAGGGACATATGTTATTATTACTGTTTTACAGTGTTCTTGGCTATAGTCAAACTTATAATATTTTAATGTACTTATAGCATTACTATTTTATATTTGTTCATTACTTGGCCTTTCTGTGTAGTTGTTGTATTGTTAGTATTCAGATTGATATTTTGTTCTTCCCCAATTAATTTATTATCATGGGGATAATAATGTAGAAAAACATTAGCTACATCTTATCTCTCAATGACCAACAATTAAACGTTTTGAGAATCATTGACATAAAGGTAAAGAAGTCAAGACAGAAGAACGTTCACGTGTTGGGGGACTTAAAACACCGATCCATGTCTCTGCTTAGGTGTTCTCAGTGCTTTGGGTTGAGGAAAAGGGTTCAGGCTAGGTGCGTCTTTGAGGAAGGGGGGAAGGGTCCGGATATCTACTTAACAGGTTTGCCTGCAGCCAGACTTTTTAGTACAACACCAAGAACCTAAATTGGCTTCAATATTGCCTTCTTATCCAGGTAACAGGAGAACCATTAGGTTTCTTTAGCCTCTAATTTGTTTTTGCCTAACATTACTAGAAATTCATTTTCTACTCAAAATGTAATTTACATTTCCTATTTGTCCTCAAACCAATGTAGCATTTCTTTTTGCTTTTTTATGCATGATATTTACTGTGCCTTTGACATTTTTATTTAGTAGTCATTATCAATACATCTTCATGAAAGTAGCAGAGTCATTGTGATTTTTTAAAAAGAGTATTGCTCACAGTTCTTGGAGGAAGTACGAATGTTCCACTAAAAGGACTCACACTCCAACAAAGAAAGGAGCGCAGCCGTGGAAACTCCCTGTGTCCTCGGTGCATTGAGGACATTCATGAACGTAGCTGAAGTGTTGAGGTTTTTCTTTACCTCATTCTTCTCAGCTTCATAAAGTATGAATCTAGGATTAAAATATCTTTTAAAAGGTCACCTAGGAAAGAATGTATTTAAATATAAAGAATGCATATAAACCATGAAGATAGTTGTGTAGTTCTTAATAAAGTCACATTTGTCATTATGTATACCTGAAATACATGATTCACATGAGTAGTGATCCTGGTGTCTGAGTTAAATTTCTCTCATTTGTACCCATTTGTGTCCCCTCTTGATACCCTAATGACAGCAATCAATAAGAACAAAAATATTCCACACTCTTTTCTGGGATTTATTTTTTGCAAACAAAATAAACACATTTGCGTCCCTCTGTCTGTCTGCCTCATGTTTTATTCCTCTGGGAACAGAGCATCATGGCTTT
>NW_022103906.1:61240441-61242271 GCF_000313985.2 Echinops telfairi
GGGGCAATACTCATAAGAAGAAGAAATAGCTGCAGCTATCTCTCAATAACTGGAACAAGTAGGGGTCTAGGGAAATTGGAAGTGGTGAGTATGACACAGGTATAAAGAGCGATATCTTGGACATCAGTGATCCAAATAGACTGTTACTGACCCTTTTGAATCAGACAGTCCTGTGGTTTACTACGCCCGGAATGACAGATTCCAGAGGAACAACATCACAATCATTGTCAAAAGGGCATTTCAAGACCTGTCTGGAAGTATAGTGTTGTCTATCATAGAATAATAGAACTGCCTACAAAGGAAACCAGTCCATATAACTCTTACTAAAATGTATGCAGCAACCACTAAACCTAGCGAGGCAGAAATCAAAGAATTCTACTGCTATCTTTCATCTGAAATTGATCAAACATGCTATCAAGAGGCAGTGATAATTATCGTAATTTGAATAAATAATTGGAAACAAAGGAAAGAATAGTTGAAAAAATATGTCCTTTGTGATACGAACATCTGGAGATGGCGCGATAGAATTTTGCAAATACATTCTCTTAACAACACAATGTTGGGCTGCTAACTGCCACTAACTGCTCCGAGGGAGAAATCGGAGGCCTTCTCCTCCTGTCGAGTTACAGGCTCTGAAATCCACAGGGGCAGTTCTACTGTGTCCTGTACGGTTGCTTTGAGTCAGCCTTGACTCATTGGTAGTGAGTTTGCCTTTTTCTTTTTGATAGGTTTTGACACCTTATCAAATCATGAGACTTTCTAAAGAAAAAATTATATTTGGCCTTTACATAGATTGTAATAGTTTTCACCCAAACAAAAGACAAACCAATATGGAATAGGTGAACTCCAATCAGAAGAGTTGGTCATGGGTTTGATGGCTGGGCCCATTTCTCAAAGAGGCTCAAAGTAAAGAATTTAGACCCACACTGTCAAAATTCAACAAACTAACCCTTGTCCTGCCAATGAACTAGCTCCATTCTAATCAGATTTTAACACTGAAACTCATGTAAAAGATACTTTCACAATAAAGTGATCTACTTAAAATAATAGAATCAGGTAAGTGAAAAGAAAAAGAGAGGGGCATGGAAGTAAAGGAAATAAAATGATTCATGATATAAAATGTATTCTTTCACTAGATCAATTGCTGGTCTAACCACAGAGAAAAGGTTATATTGAAGCTGTTAAGTACTATCCAGAGAGTTACTTCCTCAGGTATAACACAAAGGCATTTGGACAAGCCATAAGCTGAGAACTATTAGGGGCACGAGAAATAAAACAATACAATAAAAAATCTGCATATGAGAGGGCTTCAAAATGTTCAGGGACAAATGCCATTACCTTTTTCCCTATTTGTTCCATGAACTTTTTGAAGCTCCCTCGTGGAAGCAGCAATTGACACACTCAGCAAGTCTCTTCCCTGTTTAGAGAATTGTCCTCACAGTGAATATTTCAGGTGCATCTTGAGCTCCTTATATTTTCAAAGACAAGTGGACAAGACGCGTTTGCATTTGTTACAGTTTTCTGATTGGCGTGTGTGTTGAAAGAGTGCCTCAAGTTTGAAAGGCAGAATGTTCTTCAAACGCCAGAGCCATGAAATAGTTATTCTCTCTCCGTGCCTAGGAAAAGCTCTGCAACAAACTGTTCAAGCAATCCCAACAAAACGTCCACATCTCTGTCAAACGGTGACTCTTAGAAGGTGAACCGGGTCTCGTTTGCCAGAGAGGATCACAGTAGAATAATGTTACTACTGTTCACAGGCCTCTTGGAAAAGACAATACTGCATTTGCTAGTATTTCAATATAGGGACCATACGGTCTAGTAAGGATTTCT
>NW_022103906.1:61243004-61254760 GCF_000313985.2 Echinops telfairi
AAAAAATCAAACCAAAGTAAATTAAGCAACAGACCTGAATCAATTACAGATGTCAGCTTTTAAACAATGAATTGCAGTTAACAGGCACTGAGCAATATTTACAGGGAGAATTCTTACTTTGTAAAGTCACCTTTTGCTTGTAGAATATGAACCATACCATTCCGTGAACCAAATTTACCAGTAAAAGATGGCATGGGCAAAGTTCGAGGTGTTCAATGCCTGTAACTGATTCCTTTTAAAGCAATTAGATGGCAACTGGCCTTATCAAATCCCATTATGAGCTTCCAGAGAGAGTTTCTGCTACATTTTATTCTTTTTTATGGTCAGAACTCAAGAGTGGTGAAGAAAATGTTCAGGGGTATATGGGAGGGGGCGCGGCAAATAATAGCTCCAAAACAAGTTTAGCAAGTGTTATTCCAACAGGTGTGTGTCTCTGTGTGTGTGTGCATCCGTGCTCATGTAAATCAGCTAAGCTATTCAGATTTTACACAAATAATGTTCAGACAACTCTAGATGCACATCTGATCAATTAAGATAGGGCTCTGTTTTTGCAATTCAAGCTTTTAAAAAGCATTATAGTTAAAGTACACTGCAAAGACATGCTGGGATAATTGGTTGTCAAAGTATATTGGTACCACTGAGTGTTCTTAAAATAGCAGGAAATGCAACTGGATATTGGAAAGGAAATCACTATTTCCCTTTTTCAAATAAAACATATTGCACCTCTGAGTTCACAATGGGATATTTGCTGAGAGCCTGTAATTAACTCATAATGATAAAAACCACAGTCATAAACATTTCCTTAGCAAAACATTCACTTGTTTTCATAATTCACTACCCTATGTGAGTTCACTGTCAATTTTTAGTTAGCCTGTCATTATTAATCAAGAAATAGTGGAGGAAAGAGCAAGTAATCTGTCCAGAAGGGGACTACTAATTTTATTTTATTTTTTAGAGAAAAAGAGCACTACTTGATAAAAGTTTTTACATCATCAGATAATTCCTAGGGTTTAGGCAGAAATGAGGGAATTTGGGGCATTCATAGAATTATTTTACTTGGAAAACCCAGATTCAACAAAATCAAAATTCCCCTCCCCCTCACACAACCTGCAGCAGCTGCTTATTGATTCATCTCCCTCCTGCCTGTCCTGCGCACAGATGTTGGATTAATCTTCCCAAATACCTTTTCATCATGTCGCTCCCTTGCTCAAAAACTTTCTAGAGTTGTCTAATATCAACAGTACAAAGTCCACATTCCTTGGCTAGGCATTAAGCTCCTGCTATAATCTGGTTCCAATTTTCTTTTCTTGCCTCATTTCCCATTTTTCTCTTATACTGTAGCAGCCCATGTGAATTCTCTGCTTCAGTTTACTCAAACCCCTTTGAAAAAACTCTCTGCTCTCTCTTTCTCCTGTTATTTGCTCAAGCTGTCCACCCAGTCTGGAGTGTTTCCCTCATTCCCCTCCTCGCCCTCCTCCTCAACCCAGACATGTTCTTTAGTGCAAGCTTGCATCATGACATGCATTGTCAGGTATGATTACCTGTTCCAAACATACATCCCCATAGTTTCAAGGTGATGTAAGTGGTTAATGAACTCAGCTACTAACCCTAAGTTTAGAGATTCATGTCCAGCCAGAGGTGCCTCAGAGGAGAGGCCCGATGATCGGAGAGAACCATCAGCACTGAAAACACTGGGGAGCACTGTTCTACACTGCGCTCTGAGCTGCCATGAGTGAGAGTCACAGCAGCTCGTTTGAAATGCATGCTGGCTCCCCATGAGACTCCCAACACCGTGAGAGCAGGGGTGGATTTAGTATTACCTTGTATCTCGTACAAAGATGCACGGTGAGGACGAAGGTGGGTCTGACCCAAACCAGTCTCGTCTGCACAGGAAGCTGGACAGTGAATAGAGAAGACCAAAGAAAAATCTACGTGTTTGATGCACAGTATTGGCACACAGCATTGAAAGGACATTAGAGGGCCAGAAGGACAGAGAAATCTGTTTGGGAAAAAGAACAGCCAGCACACTCCTCGGAAGCTAGGATAGTGAAACTTGGCCTCGTGAATTTTGGACATGTCATTTTGTCTTGGGTGGATCCACAATTCATAATCATGGAATCAGCAGGAAAGAGGTCAAACAGCACATTGCATTGGGTAAATCTGCTGCACAAGACTTCTTTAAAGTGTTGAAAAACAAGGATACTACTTTGAGGATTGAGATGCACCTAAGCCAAACCATGGTGTTTTCGGTGCCCTCATAGGCATGTGCAAGTTGGGAAGACCAAAGGAAAACCGATGCATTTGAATTTTGGTGCTGGTGAAGAATATCAGAAGTACAGCCAGTCAATCTGATGCACCAAGATGTGAATGGCATGTACCAGGGAACCAATAGAGAGGTCTGCAGGGTGGCCCCATTCTCAAGTATGTGAACACGACACCCCCCCTCATCCCCCAGAAGAATGCACTTCAGAGGACAGCACAGGGGCTACAGCTTGGGGAGAGGAGCGAGTCGGATTAGAGTACAGGGAGAAACGCAAAGGGATGGAGAGGGAGGAGAGGAAACCATGGCCCATCTAGCCCCAAGGACGATGTTCCTGCTCAGAGCAGAAGATGCACAGGGAGGACCATAAGGCTGGCCCCACCACGGGACACAGTGTCCCTCACTGAACCATGGCGCTGTGTGGGACAGCACTGGAGACACAGCGAAGGAATAGTGCATGGTCTGGCCCATCACGCTGGGGCGAGGCCCTAAGGGCATACAGCAGAGCGGGGAGAGCAGTCATGAAACCCCAGGGGGATACCAAAAACAGACTTTGGAGACAGAGTGTGCCACCCCACCAGACTCGACTGGAAAACACTCATAAAGGCCAACAAACAGACCTTGAACTGTTTATGTAGGCTTTTCATTTTTGCCAGTGGCTTTCTTTTTATTTCAATTTTCTTTTGTTTTTTTTAGTTGTTATTTTTTGTTGGTTTTGACTTCTTTTGTTGTTTTCATTTGGCTTAGCCTGGTTTTTGCACTTATTAATGTATCTGCATATCTATCTAGAAAAGATAGGTGGGATAAATAATTCAGAGATGAAAAGTATGGGACCAATGGCGGGAGAAGGGGAGGTGGGAGAAAGGTAGGGGTAGGAACCAACCCAGGGACAAGGGAACAACAAGTGAACTAAAATCAATGGAAGGAAGGTCATAGGATGCCTAGTGGGGCTTAATTAAGGGCAATGTAGCAGTGAGGAATTACTAAACCCAAATGAAGGCTGAACATGATGGTGGGACAAGAGGGAAGTTAAAGGAGATGGATGAAAGAACCAGGAGGCAAAGGAAATATATAGAGCCCTAAATACAGGCATGTACATATGTAAATATATATTTACATGCTTGTTTATATATATATACAGGCATGTAAATATATATATATAAAACAAGAGGGGAATAGAACTATGTACTCATATCTATATGTTAAGAATTAAGGTTGCAGATGGACATTGGGCCTCAACTCAAGTACTCCCTTAACACAAGAACACTTTGTTCTAACAACCCAGCATTCTGTGATGTTCACTTTCCTGAAGTGATTGCTGAAGACAAAATAGGTGCATAAGCAAATGTGGTAAAGAAAGGGCGGGGGAGGGGCAGAGGGGGAGGGGCAGAGGGGAAACCCAAAACCCATCTGTAGACAATTGGACATCCCCTCACAGAGGGGCCACAGGGAAGAGATGAGTCAGTTAGGGTGCAGAATAGCACCGATGAAACACACAACTTTCCTTTAATCCTTTGGTGCTTCCTTCACCCCACTATCATGACCTCAATGCTACCTTACAAATCGGATTAGACCCGAACATGCACACTGCTACAGATAAGAGCCCACAACACAGGGAATCCAAGATAGATAAACCCCTCAGGACCAACAATGAGAGTAGAGATACCAGGAGGATTAGGGAAGGGTGGGGGGAGAAAGGGGGAATCAATCACAAGGATCAATCTAGTACCCCCTCCCAGGGGGACAAATAACAGAAAAGTGAGTGATGTGGGATGGAGGACGATGTAAGATATGGAAATAATAATCTATAACTTATCAAGGGTTCATGAGGGAGGGCGGGCAGGGGAGGGAGGGGGAAAGAAATGAGTAGCTGATATCAGGGGCTCAAGTGGGAAGAGAATGCTTTGAAAATGATGATGGCGACATATGTGCAAATGTGCTTGATACACTGGATGAATGTATACATTGTGATAAGAAATGTAAAAGCCCCCAATAAAAGTATTTTTTTAATGATGGAAACATTAATAATATTAAGGAGTAAGTACATCCAAAAAAGAAGAAGAAGAAGAAGTACAGCCAGAAGCAAGGATAGGGAGACTTCCTGTCAAGCACTCTGGACTTTGGGCATGTTATCAGGAGGGTCCAATCCCTGGAGAAGGACTTGCTTGGTAAAGTAGAGGGACAGCGGAAAAAAGGAAGACTGTCCAAGGGGGATTGCCACAGTGGCTGAAACCAACGGGCAGAAGCAGAACAACATTGTGAGGATGGTGTACAACCAGGTGGCGGTTCATTCTGTTGTACATAGGATTGCTATGAGTTAGAACCCACTCAATTGCACCAAACAACAATGACAACATCCATGAATAGCAAACATCGCTGAGTCTGGCGGGGGTCCTGCTATATTAATCGTAGGCCTATAAAACTGCCTAGTACAGTGCATGTGCTCAACAGATAATTTGTTAATGAATAAACTTGCCTAAAGTCACACAATCCCTAAAACCCCAGGTATCTCTCTCTCTACTCAATATGACACTGACTGTTGGCTCTCTTGGTGTGGACGATGCCGCTTATCTTTATCACACTGCTCTTGGAACGGAGTGATAATTTGCTTTGGCAAGTCCAGAGCAGCTGTCCTGAAGTCAAATAAAAATGACCAGAGAAAGTCATTGGATCTGTCCCTTCCAGAAGGACATCCTGTCCCAGAGAAGCAGACAGAATTCGGTGACCACAGAACTTCTTCTCACACTGAGAAGTTGTCCCAGCATTTTCAGCTGAGGCACAATTAGACCTCGTCAATGGAGCCATGTGGACTGTATTGCCAGTGTATAAGGTACAGAGAATTGAGAAAGGAAATATCTAGGTGAAGGGAAATATAGAAATTAGAGCAATAAGAACTACTAACTGATTCGACAGTCAGAGGAAATAGACACAGACAACAAGAAAGGTCCCTAACAAGGTGATGGGGACCTGATGGGGCCACTGTCAGAGCTAAGACACTTAGAAAGAAGAGATTCAATGAACCTAACTCTAAATAATACTAGCTTTGTTTTAGTTATAGAAATTAGCATTTTGTTTATACTCAGGAAAAAATCAGGGAAATGTTCTGCATGCCTTTGGCGAATGCATGTTCCTCAGCAGGAACAGAGAAACGAAGGAGGGGTAACTCTGAATTCCTAAACTCCGGAGACCATTTTGTCTTTTTCCTTCCTTCTCTCCCTAGTCTGATGTTTCTCGCTTTCCCTCTCCCCTCCATTTTTTCGTTTCTCTCTCTTCTTTCTCTCTCTCTTGCTTTTCTTTATTTATTCAGAGGGTGGGTACACAGTCGTAGTCTGTTTATATTGTTAACATCCCTTAAGTGGTAGTCACAAGATTTAAAAAAGCATTTAAAGCATATTTAAAACTACGGAGTCCTGGCGATGCAGTTGAGTAAGTGTTGGACTGTGACCCTCAAGGTCAGAGATTCAAACTCACCAGCCGCTCTACAAGAGAAAGATGAGATGGAGGCTGTCTGCTCTCTTAAAGATTTATCGCCTCAGAAACCCTAAATGGGGTCACTATGGATTGGAATGAATTTGATGGCTGTGGGTTTCTTAGTTTTTGGTAATATCCTCTAAACATTACTTGTGTTCTAAGGAAACGTGCCAAAATAATGACTTTCAGGTCAAATAGAACTGCTGCCCACATTTCGAAATCTGGGATCTCAGGCAATTATGATTCTCTTTCTTCAGAGAGAATCGGGCTACTGAGATAAGTAGGTTTATTGTGCTAACACGGCCAATGAACACATGTGGGATTAATTGAAGGGTGGAGAGATAAATGGCTTGGTGAACCTTGCCTTTCTTGTCTCTTGCTCTTTGATGATCAGACCATTGTGCGGCTGCCTTAGTTTGTTCTCTGCCTCAATTTGCAAACTACACTACCTATGGGACACCTAACCCGTGGGCTGTGTCACTGTAGTTTGAAGTTCCTTCAAGACCTGCTTTGCCACATCATTGGAATTTACATCTCTTGAGCTGGGGACTGTCGGACCCTGTCATCTGACTGTTTGTTGGTGACCTGCCTTGCTGTTTGCTGCCTGTGCCCGGATAGCCTGAATTGCTCTACAGAGGACTACCTGGCAGCCCTCAAGACTTGAAAGACTGCCAGTATATTAGCTGTCTCATGCAGGTGAGTTGCCCTGAGCCATTTGTACTGCTTTATAGATTAATTAACCATTTATTTCTTATGTTATCTATCTATCAATCTAAATATATATAAAATTATTAGTGCCCTGGTTTTGTTTCTCTAGAGAACCCTGTATTACATAGCTACAGATATCTCAGTAGGAATTTGTTAGAGTTACACAAAATAAGTATCTAGACTATTCAGTAGGATGCTTGAACCACACTGATGCTTAATAGATAATGCATTATTAATATCATTCTGTTTTCATTTTATCTGCTTCATATTCCTGCCCCTAAATTTCTATATAAGCACAGAGAAGTCCTTGCCTCTCTTTAATCTAATAGCATGATGGTATGTATCTTTATCATAAAACATGTATTAAGTATCTAATTACATGATATCTTGGCCATAAAATGACAAAATTAATACATTAATTAAGTCACTGCTACTAAACTTCATCTAAAATATAAGATTGAATGGAATGTATAATAATACAGTTACAAGTCAAACATTAAATTTTATCTCAAACAACCTGCATTGACCAATTTATATAAATGTTGTATTTTCTCCCCTGCCCCCCAAAGAATATTGTATCAATATTATTTCACAAAACAAAGCTAAGCTGAGAGCTGCCATGCTTATTTCATGTCATATTTCTCTATATCAACTCATCTATCCTAAACAAAGCACCCAAACCCCAAACCAAACTAGTGACTATCGAGCCAATTCCCACTGACGAAGATCCAGGTGTTCTAGAGTAGCAGTGCATTCCCAGCGTTTTCCATGACTGGATTTTCAGAAGTGGATCACCTGGCTCTTGGGTGAACTGGAAGTGTGGACCTTTCTACCTACTGTCTGTGCAATCCAGGGCTCCACAGGTACAGTCCGTGTCTATGATTCCAGTTCTCCAAGAAAGGAGTTAGCCTGAAAATGGGAGCCTTACAAAAGAAAAATCCATTCTTGACGGTATTCAAATCAAATCTCCATTGTAGCTAAAGTAAGCTAGAGTCTAATATTATTGGAGAAGGCAGGGTTCTAGGTACATCGTTTTCCTTATGTAAGTTTATTTGCTAGCACTGATATCAACCATCTTATGGTCTTTAATAAGTGAAGGCTCACTTAAGAATTAGAAATGGATCATAATACCACAGGGATTGCTTGATTGCACCCCACTGCCTTCAGCTCATTTGGAATGTTCAGTGTGTTGGGAAAGAAAAATGAGCATGACCAATTTTCCCACAAAGCCATGCAAATGATGGGACCACTCACAGAGACTGCTTCAATGATGTAAACACTTTTTACATCACGATTCTGCAAGAATTTATTTGCAATTTAACAGCATAGGAAAAGTCAAACATTACCACTTTGTGCCAAGTGGAAAGGAGGGGAAAATGGGAAACTCTGCGTCTGGGGAGGGATTCTGTAGTTTGGCGCATTGGCTGGTTCTTCAATTAAGCTGCCTTTCTGAACGAGTTTGCCTATGAGTGCGTGGTAGCCGATGTTCTTCTGACTAGTTTGGATTGCTTGAGGCCACGGGGTCATGGAGTGGCTCCATTCACGAACAGCAGACGATGCGTGGCAAAGCCGTAATGCTCTTCTGCGGAAGTTAGCTAGGAAGAGCGATGCTAGATCAGAAGGGCTTTTGATAAAACTTCCATCCAAGCTACAAATTGTAGACATTGATTTGAAATAAATTGTGACTGATGATCAGTCGATGATGATTTCCATAATCATTATGCCGTCAGTAATTTATCAAGGTAATGATATTTGTGTCCCTGATGTCACATTCATCCTGTACTGAGGGACTGAAGAACATGCTGTGATTTTTAAAAGCCCTTATTAAGAACCGACTGGTTGTGTTATACTTCCAACCATATAGTAATCAGTGGGATAGCTAAAAGTGAATAAAACATTCTAAAAATCCTGCTAGGTTTGTAATAAAATTCTTTTGACAAAATCTTCTGTAGCACGAAGGCAGAGATCTTATGCTTACAGCATTTTAATTAAATCTCCCTTATCAAGATTGTTCAGTGTAGTTTGCCAATATGCTTTGGAAAGAGATATTACAGCATGCTGGGCGAAGCAATCTGCTAAAGAACCTCTTCTTAACCCTCATGTGCTCTTTTTTCCCCCAGAATACTTTCATTCCCTTTCAGATTGCAGTCATTTCTTAACAACCAGAGTTTTCTGCATGTGTACAGTCAGTGGATACATCCACATCTTGCATTTACTCCCGCTAGAGCCAAACTTGCTGATCAATATTCTCACCCTTATTTAGGGGGAGGGGGGAAGCTAATGACATTAAACACTAAATGTCATGAGTGTCTCTTCCCCAAAAGTGAAAGTGAGCTGAAAAAGTCAACGACAGTGATGCAATTAACAAAATTAACAAATGTGCTTTGAGATTGCCATTATGAAATGAATTATGATTAGATCACAAATGTTATAAGATCATTTATTTTTGTGTGTGTGGAACATAGTTTAACTATGTAGAACTCAAATCTCAAGAATTTCATGAATAATTCTAGTCTGACAACTTCAAAGTTTAAACTAATACAAACAAGTGCTTTGTTTTCAATCAGATAATAGTGCCTTAGATCTTTAACACTGTTCACTGAATTCATGTAGATGGATTCCCATGAGAAAATCGTGCATGTAACATACGTTTGAGGTCTATCTTTAAATATAAAACAATCAATAGCATTACCTGACATTGAATACTATAAACATGACAGGGAAGAGGTGCCTGATATACTGTAACTTCATGAGGGCGTGAGAGAATGGTAATCAGCATCAATAGCCCAAAGTTAGTTCTTACGAGGCGGGGACCAGACATACCTCCGCATTGTTACCAATTCCAAAAGCAGCCATTCCCCACAACAGAACTCGCTACCTCTGCTGGTTTCAGGAATTCATTACAAAGGCCTCACATCACAAAGGCTGCACTGACTGACAACAACTATGATTGTGGAGTTTATAAGAAGGAACAAGTTAAATTCAAGATCAGGCACCACTTAGCGCACAGTTCTGTGCTCAGGATGACTCCATAGCCCAGCACCTCTACCCCTTGCAGCCCTGCTGGCTTTTGAGCACTTGGTCTTATTTGACCAGCCTGGCCCCTGCCCAGTTCAGGTGTCACAAAGCTTTGTCGCTCCACCAAGAAGTACTCAGGGGCAACCCAATTTCTCAGTAAGCTTTGGTCCCAATGTGCCTAGTTTTCACATGATGTACGCCTGGAAGTCCACCACAAAATCTGTTCATCATTTCCAGGTTCTTCTTCTTTTTTTCTCTGCCATTGCTCCTCCACACCTGCGGTGTTACAGCTTTCTGTCTCCGGTCTAGGTCAGGTTCACAGTGGAGGGACTGGGTTCCAAAGAATGCACTCGACTTTCATCTCTCTTGGGTGGTAGTCAGATCCCTCACTTTCAACTCCGAGATGGCTCATTTTACAATTAATGGGATGGTAAAAGGGGGGTTCTCCTCAGTGGGGGTTCATGTACCTGGTTTGCATGGTCCCATCTCTAACAAGGTCCATGGAGCTTATCTACATGATTAGCAAACTGTCCAATATATTTGTTGGGCCAAAAATAACTTATTTGCATAATTCTACCTAATCATTTAGTAGCTATCACAAGACCATGGCTAGAAAAGCTACAGAAAAGCATCCCATCATGCTATAGGTATTTAAACGTCTATTTATTTTTAAATTATATATATATATATATATATATATATATATATATATATAATCATTTCTATCTGTTTTCAAAACATTCTTGTCCACAAAAGTCTGAAATAATTATTTTGGCTTTATGATGTCAACTTTTGTAGTACTTGCATTCTGAGGTTAGTCTTATTACATATAAAAGGTTACTTACGTTCAGTCTATCACCTGTAAATCAGAGGTGATGATTATAGTTCATCTTCATACTGTTTTAGTGAGAATTAATGAGACGATACATATAAAGATGGTAAGTATGGAATGCTAAGATACATGCTCCAGTACTTTTGAATCATTTTCTTCTAATGTTCACATTATTTCTTTTAAGAAAAGAATATTCACAATTATCAGAACTATCACAGTAAAATAACTTACACCTACTCTATATAAAATTCTAATATTACAAACACATTCACAATTCTCCCAGTACAACCTCACCACAAATCTCCATGCAACAAACAAGGAAGCCGGCTATTGTTTTGTGATTTTAAAATTAAGAAAATGAAAACTTTGAAAGCTTAAACTGTTTACCCAGGGACACACATTCAATGAGTTGTAGATTTGGAATCAAATTGAGCATCTACACTTTATGAGGTACCAGATCATAAGTGGCTGTTGAATAAATGAATTAACTAAAGAACTTAGTGTTTCTGGTCATATGTTCTCCACCTCTTCTACCACATGACACTGCCTGATTTATTACATACTTCTACCCCCATCCTCTACCTTTATACAACATTCTCCTTTGCTGAGCAGTCCCCTAATTTGAAAAGTTCAAGGACAAACTATGTCTCTTGCTTTTTTGGATGCTTTGAAAATGAGTGCTTCCCATCGCCCCCCTCCCCGCTTGGTTGCATTAGAAAGGGATACATCAGATACTTGAAATCAAAGTTTGGGCTTTAAAGTTTTCTCAAAAGACAGATTAGTAGCCTCAGAGATAATTTTAAATCTTTGGCTCAGACTTTATTTCTGTCATGTACTTGTAGACTTAAAATGTCCCCTAATGGGAGCCATGAAATCCTTCGGTGGCATAAATATCTTAGTATTCTTAACTGAAAAGTTCACAGTTCCAATCCACCCAGAGGCACTTTGTAAGAAAGGCTGGGTAATCTACTACCAAAATGTTACAATCAATGAAAACCCAATGGATGGATGCAGTACTACTTTAACACATGGCTCACCATGAATTCAAATCAACTTGATGGCAATTTATTTTGTTTTTGTTGTTGTTTAATGGACTATTGTAGTAATTATATAATCATACATCAATTTGAGAGGATCAAGAGTGAGGGAGTGGAGTCTACCCTGTCAATCAGGTGATAGCCAATGAGTTCCTTGCGTATGCATGGCCTTCTCCTGAGGATTTTGGGAACTCTGGTATTCTTCCTTGGAGGTGGGAGACTCTCTCTCTAACTCACTTCCTGTGAGACATCCCTGTTAAGAAGACACATGGAGAGAGGCTGGTGGCAGTCAGAGCCTTGGAGCTGAAGAAACCATATGGTGACCCCTGCCAGTGCTGAGAAGCTTACAACGCCACTGGATCCACAAGACATCCCACCCACTGACCTGTTATCTTCCTGCATTCAGCATCAATGCATGTGTTTCGTGAGT
>NW_022103906.1:61256143-61261010 GCF_000313985.2 Echinops telfairi
GATACTAGGTCATATGACTGGCCAATCTATAAAGTCCTCTTCAGACTCATGGAACACATACAACGATGCCAAATGAAGGAAGATCACAGGCCAATGCATGCAGTCTTGTGGTGGTAGAAGGATCTTAGCACTGGCAGGGGTCTCCAGGTGGCTCCTCCAGTTCCCAGGGCCTGGGGTCCATCAACGTAGTACCATGTGTGTTGTCAGTAGAGCATCTCTCAGGGAGTGAGCAGAGAGTGTGTCTCCTGCCTCCAAGGAGGAAATGCAAGGGTTCCCAGAATTCTTAGGAGAAGGCCATACCGTCACAGAAGCCTCATTGGTTATGATCTGATTGTCGGACTAGACTCCACCCCTTCACTCTTAATCCTCTCAAGTCCCAAACTGACCCCAGATTATGTAAGTACCACATCAGCCGAGCACGATTTGGTACTGTGGGAGTGGGGTTCCAGTAAAACAAATCAGAACTCTGGAGGATGGCCTCACGTCTGGTCGAGAGGAGTTGGATTTTCTTTCTCCTTCAGATAGCCGGGAGATGTCAGCTAAGACCCAGTGGTTCACCCAGTGGGTTTCTGGAAAGGGCATAAGAAGTGAAACTTTGATTCTTGGGATCGCTCTTTGGTTCTTCCTCCCTAAAATGGCACGCAGGGATGTAATGGATGTTAAATTGTAACTCAGAGAAGAAGGGGGTTTCAAGATTTACCTGAGGCAAAAGCTTTGCTGCTTAGTCAAAATGGCTGATAGAAGGTCTTTGGATTTAATGATTGAATTTGAGTCTGAGTGTTTTAAAAAGAATTGTGTTTGGGGTCTGTCTGTACTAGGATTATACTGATTTATGTTACCTATTAACATTGACATTATGTGCAATAGAAATGTATATAGAAAACTGTGAATAGAGATCACTTGTAAGCCTGCCCCCCTTCAGGCTTTACTATGAGAGAGATAGTAAAATGAGTGCTAGGCATTGCCTGGAGGAAATGACTTTTTGTTTGATACCAAGTAAAGGCTTAGTAAAGGTTAGCCCCACCTAGGGACTTAAGTGCCAGATCATTTACATTGACAAGGTGTGCAACTAGAACTGTTAGGAGACTTAAGGGGTAAAAATCGTTGACTTTGGCCTTTTGAATTTTGAGCAAGTGGTTTGCCTATAGTTGCACCTAGGTCAAAAAACTCTGGGCCCATTTGAGCCATTTCTTCTCTATGACTGAAAGTCAAAGGACGCCTTTGGGAATGCTGAAACCCTCACGAGGTGACCACCTGGAATTACTTATTGAGTAGAAGTGGGGGAAATGCAGCCACGGAGAGACAGGGTGAATCTGGCCACTGACACCCAGGGACCTGGCTCACATAGATTAGAGGAGATATGAAAATAGGCTGGCTAGTCTTAAGATTAAAGAGTTGCAGGGAACCTGAGCCTATGAAATGGCCCAGCCCAAGGGACGTAGGGTTGTTGAGAATTTGAGAAAAAGTCCAATTTTCTGAAGGAGGTGGGAGTCATGTACCAAAGTCTCTTGCTTGCTACAGCACCCATTGAATGGCTGGAATTGAGTTGACCAGAAGCTGACCAGATGAAGAGGAAGATGTTTGATGCTGTGAGTTGGTGCACTTGGCTTACTAACTGAATTGATGGCCTGCTCTAGATTTGACTTCGCTTAGGAATACATATTTGTTTGAACAAACAAATCTGTCTTGGAAGCAGGGTTGTCAGAATGCTGCTTAGAGTCAAGTATAGCAAGACTTTTGTCTCATGTACTTTAGACATGTTGTCCAGTTCCTCAGAAAGAAACATCGTGCTTGGTCAGAGAACGGCAATGACAGAAGGAAGGCCCTCAGCAAGAGGGATGACACAGCGGGTCCAACAACGGGGCTAAGCGTCAGAACAACTGTGAGGGTGGGCAGCGTTTCTTTCTGCTCTGCCTAGGGTTCCGATGGGTGAGAACGGACTCGGACACCTAACAACAACAACAACCCGGATGCAGACACACAAGATTCCAAAGAGAACAGACTCTTCACATCAAAGAACCTGTTCGCCTCCATAGAGCACGGAGTTGATAGACAGGAGCAGCTGAGAGATTGAATACCCAGAATGGGAGGAGATAAAAGCATGGTGTGGCTGACTTACAGCGTTCATGGGTGGGGGCAGACGCTGATAAGATTAGAGGATTTGGGGACTGGTGTTCAAAACATGAGGCCTAGAATACTATTCTTTTGTTCACTTATGGATTGTAAGATTTAAATGGGGCTAGTGCACTTTCTGTTGTACATGTTTTAGTTGTATCCCATGAGTTGTTTCCTGATTAAGTTTGGTTTAAGAGCTGTGTATCGGTGTCACATTGATAAGGGGTGATCTGTGCATATGACATTTTAAATAAGTGATGCCATTCCATTTGTGTGGAGGGAAGGGTGGCGCGCAAGCTGTGAAACAGGTCACAGCCTGATGATGTCTCCTTGGCGATGTAGCCTTTTTTATGAAAGAGACAGAAAGAACTTCTCCCTCTGTTCCTTCATCACCTCTGTTCACAGGGCCTCGTGTCTGTCTCCAGGGGCAGTCCCACGTGGGCCAGAGGTGCTGGGAATCAGCCTGCAAGTTGTTGGCACCCTACCGTGTTCCAATGGCCTTGGAAAGACACAACTCGGCACCCACCAGCCTGTGATTTCCTTGCTTCTGTTTCACCTTCCTGCACTGTTGGCCGGCAGCTTCAGGAAGTTGAAGAGGACTTTGGCTAACATCGAGCCCATGAACTTGAGTTGGACTGAGCTGGAATGCCTTGGTGTTATAAAATTACTTCTTAATTTAAAAATTATTCATTTACATATCTCAGCATCACCAGTTTTGTTTCTCTATACAACCCAGCCCAACACAGAATATGAGATGATTTATTCTGTGCTGATTCAAATGTTACCCCCGGTTAATCACATCATTTTATTTACAAAGTACAATGAAAGCTGCTAGGAACATGTGTGTAAGTTTTTCTATACATACAAAGAGAAAAATGAAAGTGGACGAGAAGGACAGTAGAATTCCGTGAAAATCAAAAAGAGTGACATGATTAGGAGAGAAGCGACATACTAGAGAACGTGAAGAAAAGGAAATTGTGGGGAGAAAATAGGAAATGCAATTTCAAGTTACATGCTTCTCCAATGATGACTGAAAGGAAGCAACCAAGACAAAACCTATAGCCATCAAATCCATTCTGATTTAAACAGATTTAATTAGTGTTTCTGACACTGTGCATTTTTATGAGAGCAGATGGCAAAAACGGAGAGGTACATTTCATCTCAATGTCCAGACAAGCCAAGAATAGTAGAGTCTTGCCAACCCCCCGACCTCCTCAAGTGTGGTAACATTCGCTTAGGTTTTCCCTTCAAGTTGTGGCAGAGTAACAGAGATTGCACTTGGGGTCTGTTAAAAGATCACAATAGGTGCATTTCAAAATTTCAAAGACAATTTAGGAAAACTCCACCAATGGTTGTGTAATGTCATACGAAAGGACCTGGGGACTCAACATTCATCAACTTGAAGGATGACACTAGATTCCATTAGCATGCTTTTGCTTTGACTTTTTAAGTGGCTTTTAAAAACATTTTTGAATTTTTAAACACATTAAAAAACCCTATAATGCTTTTTAGTGTGTGAGTATGTAAAGTACATTTTTTTTCTACAGCATAATTGAAATCTAATTAATCATTTTCCCTACAGATTTTGTAAAGATCACTATGGTGACAACAATAGGAAAATGACTTTGCTCATCACATTTGAAGATATTTCAGTTGGGGCAACATTGTAATTTCGTGAAAGCTTGTATACATTTTTATTAGGTATGTTCATACAATTTACAGAAAGAATGAACAATTCAGCTGAGTGCCTATGGCTTTGCTATCTTGCTCAGGAATTGTTCCGTCAGGTTTCTTTTTAAAATAGAAGTGCCTTTGAGCAGCTATTGCAATTATTTTAATTTCTTCTCCATTTGTGAATTAGTGGCGTGAGTAAATCCTACCTTGATTTAAAAGTCAGATATAACACATTTTTCTCACGATGGTTTTAGTGCAGATTGGATTACCTAGAATCCCCCACCACTAGAGCTAAACTAAGGAGCCTGGCTTACGTTGTGGGTTAGACATCAGTCTACCGACTGTAAGGTCCAAACTTACCAGCCATTCCCCATGGGTAGGATGTCTGTCTGTTCCTATAAAGATTTTCAGTCTCAGAAAGCCTCCATAGAGTGTTGTTATGAGTCAGAATATACTGGATGGCACTGGGTTGGTGTTTGGTTTGGGTAGCTGTAATGCAATGCTTGATCTGTACATAAAATTATTTATAAGAGTACTGGAAATCTAGGGGAGAACATGATTTTTTTTTCCTGTTTATCAATTTGTGAACAAATGGCTAACAGTGTATGTTCAAGCCAATTCACTCTTAACAGAATCTTTAATTCTCTTCTTGGCACTGAGCCTCCAGCACACAGAATCCCTAACAGGAGTACAATATCCTCTACCAGTCTTTCTGGGTCTAAGAGGTGTAAGATCCCTTCTGCTACTGCAGGTGCTTAAAACACTTGAATGTTTCCTTCAATGCATGGTAGAAAAACAGATCATGTTTTCTGTCTGTTAAAAGATCCCAATAAGGCACAACACAACAGCAAGGGAACAGAGCAACGAAGTCCCCAGGGAATACCAAAAACAGACTTTGGGACCAGGGCTTGGTACCCCAACAGACTGGACTGGAAAACACTCCTAAAAGCCAACAAACAGTCCTTGAACTAACAAGAAGCTTTTCTTTCTTGTTGTGTTGTGTTTTGTTTTGTCACTGGTTTGCTATTGTTGTTGTTCTGTTTTATTTTATTGCTTGGTTTTGCTCTGTCTTGTTTTT
>NW_022103906.1:61262616-61276828 GCF_000313985.2 Echinops telfairi
AAAAAAAGATCCCAATAGGTATCTTATAATTTTCAAACATAATTGAAAAGCTTTAAAGAAAACTATTTTGCATCTGAACAAGTGTACTGCTAATTGTATAGCTGACATGAATCCATCAGGTCACTCCTTTTGGTTATAAATATAATTCTATGTTCACATAATATTTCTGTTGTATATAATCTCCTTAATGAGATTTGTTTCTTTGGATTTGAGAATTTGCTTTTTTAACAACCTGTGATATGCATATGACACAATCTTGCTTGCTGATAGCCCAGAAAACTTAAAGCACTTGCTAATGAATATCAAAGAGTGTAGCCTTCAGTATGGATTACAAGTCAATGTAAAGAAGTCCAAAATCCTCCTAACTGGACCAATAGGGAATAATATCATGACAAATGGAGAAAAGGTTGAGGATTTTGTTTTGTTTGGATCCACAATCAAGGCTCAAAGAAGCAGTAGTCAGGAGATCTAAAGGACAAGTCGCATTAGGTAAATTTACTGTACAAGACATCTTTAGAGTATTGGAAAGCATGGGTGTTACTTTTGAGGATAAAGGTGCACTTGATCCAAGCCCTGGCATTTTCAATTGCCTCGTATGCATGTGGAAGTTGGATGCTGACTAAAGAAGACGAAGGAGAATTGATGCATTTGAACTGGGGAGCTGGAGAGGAAAACTGAGAGTATCATGGACTGCTAGAAGGACACCCCGATCTGTATTGGAAGAAGTACTGCCAGAGTGCTCCTTAAAGAACATGGTGAGTCTTCACCTCACATACGTTGGACACATTGCAAGGAGAGGCCAGTCACTGGAGAAGGACATCCTGCTTGGTGAGCTATGTGGGCAGAGAAGGAGAGGAAGCCCTCAAGGACATGCATTGATACAGTGACTGCAACAATACGTTCAGGTGAGAACCCTTGGGAGGATGGTGCAGGACCGGGCAGGGTTTCCTTCTATTGTGCACAAGGTCGTTATTTGTTGGAACCAACTTGATGATAGTTAACAACTTGTATTATCTGACTACTCTTAGGGCCAGCATCGACCTAATGGCACTGACTATATTTATGGCACGGTTCTGTGGTGGCTGAAAATCAAAAATCATGATAATGTATTATTTTGAAAGCTTTAGTACTTATTTTTTTCAAGGTCTACCAACCAGATGCTTGGACTGTCTTGATGACTGGCGATTCATACTAAAAGAATTTATTTCACTTTTCATTAATGTACAATGTATGCACAGGCAGACAGAAGACTGTTTTGGGTAAATAACTACATTATACAACCCCCTCCATATTTTACGTAATGAGACTACTAGTGAAAGTATTTAATACATCAAAAATCTCATTTATGTAGTATCTTATTCATAGGAGCTACAAAACTGAAATTTGTTCCATCTCTTCAGAACTAAAAATCTTAGATGAAGGCTCTGCTTCCTCATTGGTAAAATAAATGTAGTGACTCTCCTTAAGCTATAGATTTTATTAAATATTCAAACTATACAGCTCCTGTGGGCTTAGATATAGATTTAGGACCTCATAGGAGGATACTGCTGACATTGGCATATTTTATTCTTTATTAATTCACTGCAATTTTAAAATGACATCTTAATCCCTGTGCTTTCTAAACAGTAATACAATGGCATACCTATTGGCAATAAGAGAAATGAATGGGACAATTTAAAATCATTTATATTTCATATATTTTTCTGCATCCAACTAACTATAATACTTGAAAAATAACTGACACAACAAAATCTGGTCTCATGTATCGCAAACTCACTGCCACTAGGTATTTCAACTCATAGCAACTCTGTAGAAGAGAGTCGACCTGCACCATGGGCTTTCCAAGACTGAATCCTTAAGGTTGTAGACATCCTCATCTTTCTCCATTGGTTGGTTGGTTCTCACTGTGGACCACATTGTTAGCAGGCCCAGGCTAACCTCATCCTGCCACCTGTTCTACTTCACTTATTGCACAAAAAGGATAGAAATGATGAACTTTGGTTTTTTGTGCTTAAAAAGAAATGGTTTTCTAATTATAAAAATGGGAGTAAGCCTTCTGAATGTAAAAATTAGCTAATTAGTATATATTATTTACATTAACATATACATCTTCTATCGAATTTATGAATATATGAATTATGAATATATGATACAGTGACCATGAATGATTAATTTCCCTAAGAGAGGGAGGAAAATAAGAAATAGCTTAAATGAACTTGATTATCAAAGGAAGGCAGTCTTTTCTGGAAAACAAAACCAGTGAGTCAGATAAAACCACAAGTAGGATAGCAGAGAGAACATATTGAAGGTAAACAGGAAAGGACATCTACTTGAACTACATAGGTATTGCTTAACCCTTAATACGAATATGGCAGTTAGGATCCTGGTGGCAGAGCGGGTTACACGTTGGGCTGTGAACATCAAATTCAAGGGTTCAAAGCCACCAGTCTCTCTGTGGGAGAAAGATGAGGCTTTCTCCTCCTGTGACTACATACAGTCTTGGAAAGCCCGCAGGAGCAGTTCTTGTCTGTCTTGTAGGGGCTCGAGGGGCCAGCATCGACCTGATGGCACTGACTATATTTATGGCATGGTTCTATGGTGGCTGAAAAGATACTGAATGCCCACAGCAAGGCAGGCTACTCTTTTAGCTTCATAATTTAATCTGTGAAGATCATCTTAATGCTAAGGATTTCAGTATGGAAAGCTGCAAAATTAGTAATGCACTCGTAGGGCTTGTTTTGATATTTTCCATATGGATAGAATTTTCAGATCTAAAATATATCCATATGGAAATTATGGAGTCATGAATTTCCTCCCGATGCAGTTACCACACTTCCAGCTGCTGGTGTTCCGAAAGCAGCATTGTCTCACCACAGGAGAGCAGGGACACTATAACCCACTGTTGCTGGTCTGTGAGAAACAGGACCCAGGGGAGAGCAGGCACCACTTATTTTTACGACACTGAATAAAATTTATTTAATTATAGTTGCCATTTTGGCTAATATAGAGTTTAACCCCTAAAGGATAAATTTCATAATCTATAACGTACTGCTTTTATGATCAACACATTTGTATATTAGAATATTATTTTTCAATAGTGTGGTCAGAATTAAAGTGTGATTTATTAAAATATTAGTATCACATATGGTGGTTGTAGTGTAGACAACTGGGCTTCAAACCTGGGGCTCAAATCAGGAATCTTGTGTGGATTTTCTTCTTACAATGTCCCTATTACTCTGCAGAGCGGCTAACACACTGTGGTCAACCGCTAATATAAGGGGAACGAAAAATTCATGGCATTGTCCTCATATTTGTTTAAACAATGAATTAATAACACGTCACTTTCCATGAATTCCAAGTTGTGGTGACTCCAGGTATGTCAGAGTAGAACTGTGGACCATAGGGTTTTCAATGGCTGATATTTCAGCAGTCGCTCATTGGGTTTCTCCTGTAAGTAGCCTGCAGGTAGAGTGGAATCTTCAATTTGTTTGGTTAACAGCCAAGCACATTAATGCCATCTACAGAGTATAACAATTCAAGAAGGAATTGATGAATGTTGTGATAGTTGGGTTTCCTATCAACTTGGCTGGGCCTAGTTGCTCTGTGGTTTGGCATTTGAGACTTGGTAATTCCCAACAGTATGACTTAATATAGTCAACTCTGTGGTGAGACCTGCTCTGAACAGCCAAACAGTTGTAAGAAGATTAAGTCACAGTGGTGCTACAATTGAAATGAAGTTTCTGGAGGGGAGGGGGAGGTTCGAGGGGGGGTGTGTGAGGCCTACTTCTTACCTAAGTACATAACCTGGTTTATGTTTTATGAGTTCTTTGGACTTGAGCCAATGGCTTGCCATATTGCCTCCAGATTGTAGGAGACATCAGCAGCCGGCTATCTGAACTGGCTACTTTGGATTCATTGGCTTCCATAGTCACAAACTTGACAGGGATTCAACTGCCTCTGCAGCCTGTGGCTTTCCTGCAGATCCTGGGGTTCACCAGCCCCTAAAACCTACTCCAATTAAGAAAAACCTCCATCTTAACATTTGACCAAAAGACTTGAATTTGGACTGGACTTACCTGCTTCGACAACTATGTGAGTCATTTTCTTGATACAGATTTTTCTCTTTATCTCCCTAGATGACTCTCTATCTCTTTCTATGCCTCTTTTCAGCTGTGTATGTGTGTGTGTGTATACCCAACCTAACACAAACACTAAAAAATAGGAAAATGATCTGTTAACAAGAACAACAGCAAAAGCCAAATTGAGGAGATGTAGGCTCTTGAGAAGTTGTTCTACCACTCTTAACATGCGTCCAGAAACTCAGCTAATAGAAAGGAAATCCTTGCCAAGTCTTTCTGTTGAGCTGATGAAAAGAACCAGATCTATTCTACAATAATCTGTTATGGAGACAGTTTTATAACTATTGAATATCCTAGTATACAAAATTGCTCTTTCTAAAAGTTTTTTGTTTCTCCATCACTCCTTCAGAGATGTTGAAATCTTAGCAATATTCTATACTTCTTAGTCAGATATCAGAAAATTAATAAACCTTTAACAACTTTTAAATGTTTTCCCAGGTGTTAACTTTAAAAAATTTACTGAAAAACTCCAAGGAACTTGGAGTTAAACTTTTTTTAATTACCCATAGAAAATCTTATCACTGGGGAAGCAGAAAGGGTAGCAAGCAAGATATTAAAATTAGTAGAAAAGCAATGTATAAAAATGTAGGAAAGTGACTTGAAATTTCTAAAACTGAACAACACATGAAGAAGAAAGTTGCACGTGTGAAGTGAAAATGTCAGTAACGCCATCATGTAAATAAAAATACTAGATCATAAAAATGTACAAGCAAGAACGTCAGGACAGGGTGCAAGCATCCAGCAGCCGAAGAAAGATGGAGCCATGGAATCACCCTCTACTGACGAAGCACTTGTACCCTTCTCCAGTTTCAATCGGGATTAGGAGCACAGATGTACCTTGTGGTGGTGATTAGCTTATCTCTCTAGTAAACTCAGTGTTTGATTTATCTCTGGTATGGTGCCACTAAATTACAAGCTGACATGAGTGCTGCATTTAAGGTTAGAGTGTTAATAAATATATGAATACAGGCAGGCCTGACCAGTCATTTGGTTCAAAGACCAAAGACCAAAGCTGGGTTTATGTGTCCACTTTATACTTGTTAGAGAGGGATAGTAAGGTAAGTATGCTGGATAAAGAGGTCAGTGAACCATTTGATAATTGTAATAAAACATTGGGGTTCTCTCTCTATCTCCTTATATAGCTATCTCTGCATACAAGTATATATCACTTACGATTTAGGAAGGATACAAATGAGATTCTAGTCGACAAATCATATTGTATATGATATATTGGTGATCAATTATGTCAATACCAAAAATTTAAATGCTAGAATTCCTGCAAAAGGAGAATACATGCACACAGGTCTTCTGACCAGTTTTAACTGTTCTACTCAGCTAGATCTAACATGAATACTAACATACATATCTTGGTTTTTTTAAAATTATTTTTGCCATAGTCTGCAACATGGCAGTATTTTGAACAGTAAATCATAGCGTGGAACATCTGTGAGTAAACATCTCAGAATGATAGCCTCAGCAAATCATATGCTCCAATATTGCTAATTAGAAGATGTAACTAAGACAAAACACGCACACAAAAACCCCACAGAATTAAGCAAAACAAACAAAAACACCAAAAGATCATACATGAGCCTCACTGCAACCTAAATGCATTGTCATTTTGGTATGACCTGTATGTGAGGTGACTTCAAGCAGTTCGTAGAAAAATTCCATTATCTTTTAATTCCATTTATCCATGAAGTTTTTGAAGACCCCTTGTGTATATATATAATGCATATTTCCTTTTCCATCCACTAGTGTTTTAGCCCCAAATTTAGAGATTTACACAGTATGATTTACAATTTCTCAAAATTTAATAAAGGGACTGTAATGATAAATAAATGTGTAAATTAAGTATTTGTGTATGTTCTATGAATTTCCTGGTCATAGCAAAATTTGGACTAATTTATTTCACTCCCATTACTAGTATTTCATAATTTGAATGTAGCTTCAATAAAATCATTCCAATACTGATGTTAAAATATTTGAAATCTTCTCCTTTCCAGAAAATTGTCTCAAGTTTTGAAGACAAAAATAATTCTAAGAAAAAAGTCAATGAAGTAGGATATGTAGTGGATTTTATTTTTCATCTTAAACATTGTTAAGCAATGTAGAAAATGTATTGATCCTTAATACTTAAATATCACATTGCATGTACAATAAATGATATAAAATATGTAAAATCATAGCACATGAGCCTAAATAACACTAATAAATTGCAAAGCTTAGGATGGAATTGAAAATCGGTAATGGCACACTATGAAGTTGGTTCATGTAACAAGCAAAGATTCATACATGATGTGAGAGCACAACTGTTAGCAGCAGGCTCAGGGAGGACAATTTAAATGTGTTTCTATGGACAGACGGGATTGATCTAGGAAGTGGTTCCTAAGGAGATCCCACTTACCCCGAAGGTCATGTTGGGAGACTGTCATGATTTTCCATTTGTATCTGAAATGCACGTGGCTTAGATCGCCTATGTTTTTTTCACTTTTTTTAATGTGATGCTTTATGAGTTGAAACAATTCAATTTAAAGCACTGATAGAAAACTGCTAGCATTATTGGTCACTTGACCTGGTATTTTTCTATGCCATATTTCTGTTAGATATCAAATTTCAAAACTCTGTAAGTTAAAAAAAAATCACCTCCTTCAGTTTTCAGATCACAACTAATTTAATGAGAGTTGAGCTAGGTCTAAAAGATACTATTTCACTAGTTATTACAGTATATTGGAATCTTATTCTAACGAGGTTCAATATCCGATAAAAGTTAGCATATGACAGGGACTACTTTGGACCTCCTTCCAGGGAAACCAGCTTGTGAGCATATTACAGGGAGCTTGTTAGGACTATGTTTCAACCCTAAGTTGATCCCCAGGCATCGAGATTGATGGTAACATTATTAAGCAAAGCTCTAGTGTTTTCTACTTTCACTTTTACCTTAATATCACCTCTAAATTTAATTGGTATATCAAAAGAGAACATAGTTTGAATTTGAACACTTTGTATCTAAAGGTGAGTGTAAGGATGAGAGTTTGAAGGTGATATGAAGTTGTCAAAAGTCATAAAGCTGCTACTAATTTCAAGATAAAAATAAATTGCGTTACTGAAGGAAAAGCTTAGTTAATACAACAGGGAATATAATAACGAGTTCACCTAATATAGTCCCTAAAAGTGAAGAGACGATTTTATTCAAAGGAACTTAGAGAAGATAGAATCGGTTTGTAACAGAACACCATAGGGATACAGAGTAAGGAAAAATAGAGTTTGCCCTTATCCCATTTCTATCATGAAAGGTTCATTTTGGAGTTTTCTTCTGAATTATGACCCCACAAGTTCACTAACGAATTAGGTAAAGGGCAAGGAGGATCCCCGTCCATGCATCACATTGTCTATGATACATTCATGATCGGTAACATCGGTACGAACAATTGTAATTTTAGAATTTCAGTATAAAAGGGAATTTAAAACATAATTCCATGGAACAAATCTTATAGTTGTCTAGACTTGTTCTATCGTAGACTTCTTTTACTGTGAAACACCTGTGAGTGGACTAGGGTGTCCTCTAACATCTTCAGCTCAGTTTCCCAGCTATGGAGTGTTCAATGATTTCAAATATATGATTTACTACTCTTGGACATGAAACACTACAGAGATGAACCAAAATACACTTGCTGGTAAGGATTTAGGATAGCATGCAAATATTAAAGTTTTAAAATATGTTATATAATTCATATATGGAGGTTAGTTGTTCATTTAATTCATATGGTCCCAAAAAGTTTATTGTTAGAATGAAAAAAAATCGTGAATGCAGATTGATATAGAATTAGAGGCTTAGAATATAAAATCAATAAAATTACAGTATAAAGTGATGACTAGTGAAAGAATAAATGTCTCTCCTTTGTTTTCATAAATAACAAAAAGAAAAAATATCCTAAGTACTCTCAACATATCTATTTTGGGAAATAATACATGATCTGACAAAGTTTCTTAGTTATTATCTAATTATTGGTGTATTGCATTTTTAGTTAGCATATTCACTTGGCTTTTATTTCTAGTAACAAAGTTTCCAAAATATTATCATCAAAACACATTTTTAATGTTGCATGTAATGAACAGTTTTCAATTCAGAAGAATTTTGATAACAGAAGATATAAAAGAAAACCTATGCATATTGCTAAATTAGCATTGAATAGAACATATATTTAAGGCTACTTTATCTCTCTCTATATTATTATGTCTCTATATATGTATCTGTAGCTATTCATATACACTACAGTACATGCATAGATTTTGAGGTCACACTTAATGATCTCCCCAGTCTCAGAACAATTAGTTCTTATGACATGGCCCTGCTTGATGGTTGCTCTCATGAAGAAATCACTGAAGATTTGGGTGCCATAGCAAAGTCTGATGAAGAAGGCAGATGGTGTCCAGCTAGCCGAAAGAACAGCGCGTGGGGTCTTAAGGGTTTGACTTCCAATAACCAGCCATCAAAGTGAGGTGTCATCCAAGTCCACATGGAAGATGCACACCAGACTGTGTGATCCAAGGTTTGTAAATAACAAAATCAAAATTCGTAAGAGAGAATGATATTACAGCTTGAATTCTGACCACCTGGTTTGCAGAGGCTCTGGATGACAGTGAGAGCCCCAGATCTATTTGCAAGAACCCACCTGTGGATTAAGATTCCAGTGAATTCCCTATGACTATGGACCAGAAATGTGCATGGCCTTATTTTCTATCAGGGTGAGGAAATAGAGTGAATGACTTCAGAGGGGTTAGCTGAAAGGTGACACCTTGCCATTTGATCTCCCTTTTGACCCAATGGATGCTTGTTCCAGTTTTTAATAAGTGTCTTCTTTCCTTTTAATGGAAAATGTTTCTGTTTCATTCCATCACTGATGCTGTTTTTTGTTTTGATTTTGTATGCGTTTCTGTATAGGAAATCTTGGATAGGTAAATCTATAAAGAAAATAACTGGATTAATTGTTTGTTTCTTGGGGGCATGTCAAGGGTGATTGGTGGGAAATCAGGAGCTAACAACATTGAGTAAAGGACAGAAAAAGATCCTAAAACTGTTTGCAGCTATGATTATACAACTCATTTGATATGACTAAACTATTGAAATATATGACATCTGAATTATATATCCATAAAGATGTTAAAAAATTATGGAGGAAGCGTTAAAGACAATAGAGGCAAATACTGTTATCTACACAACTCTGCAATACTGCTGATCTACAAGTAGATAATTGGATAGCCAAACAGATATAAGACAGAGGATTTTTATATTTACATTCATATTTAACTGCAAATATACCCATGAATGTGGTGGAGCATACAGGGTGGGGTATGGGCAGCTAGTAATGAAAAGTTCTTAACCAAACATCATGAAGGAATGAGTGACTGGGTCTTGGGGATCAGGACCATAGTCTCAGAGGTTATCAAGGTCAATTGGCAAAACATAGTTCACAAAGACAATGCTCTACATCTTACTTTGCTCAGTAGCAACTAAGATGTAAAAGCTGGCGAGCAGCCATATGAAATGCAAAAGTGCTACGACTGGTCACTCCCCAAAAATAATGGCGGAAATCCAAAGCTATATGGACACATCTAGTCCAGTTCTATGTCGACAGCAGCCTCCACAGCCCTGCAATAAAAGAACTAGATGGTGTCCAACTACTATACAAACTGCTCTTAAAGGGATCCCATTAGAAGGTCCTGGGTAGAGTGAGGGAAAAGTGTGAACAAAGTTAAAAATGGAAAGGGTTACTTGTTGGATACAGGCTGGTGGAATCCCCAAGATGATGGTACTTAGTTACCCTTCAAATCTGGAACCGAACTCACCCACGTGTTAGGATAATCAACCATTAAGACATAAAGGGCAGCACCTACGGTTGGACAAAGGACAGAGGGTAAGGAAAGAAGGACGAATAGAAACAGGAAACAGAGCGGAATTGGGATAAATCCTAGTACTTTGAAGCAATTAAAATGGATGAGTTGAAAAAAAGTGTGTGTGAAATATAGAATATAAAACTGATGGTCTGCTCTGTAAACCACCAACCAGTGATAAAAATTTTTATTATATTTTAAAAGCTCTATTTCAAAGAGATAGCATTAAAGATTGTTTAAAGAACCTAAAATGTTAAAAAATGTAAACACTAGGCAAGACCACGAGAAAGAAAAGTAAGTAGGTGTTGGAAAAGGAGGAACATTAAAACAAAGTCTGCATTTCTAAGCAAAATTTAACTGTGACTATCAAACTTCCTCATGCATGTGATCAATAGAATTACATTTTTTAATGGAACACTCTAAGAAATTCTCATTTAGGAAATCTGAAGTAGGCTTGAGAAATATGCTATTTTAATTATTACCTCTTTAAGATGTTTGATGCATCAAACACATTGGAAGGAATGGAATTTTAAAATTTGAATATTTATACGAGGAAGAAGTATTGCAACTAAGCATATTTTGAATTTTACATGATCTTGAACATTGACAACATTTTATTGATACAAAAGAAAAAGTAGAGTGTGTGTAATAAGACAAAGAAGTAAAATATTAGAAGATAATTACAGGGACAAAAACATTTCCTCTGAAAACACATATACTTCAGACTTTTGATACACCTATCTTCATCCATCCCATAAGAAAAATCAATTCCAAATCTAGTCTCATTTAAAAGCTTTACAAATCATTGGCACTGCCTAAGACAACATGAGCATTTGTTTTTGGAAACACGTTTAAATTATACTTTTGAGATTTGTTCTCTCACAACCACTTGAATTAGAGCGTTTCAAAGCCAAAGGCTTATCTAAAATGTAGATTCCAGTAGGAAAATCTCATCCACTCATGAATCTAGGGTCTTAAAAAGCTAAACATTTATCAGAAGGGGGAATAAAAACTAATCTCTCCCCCAGCAGACTGTAATAAAAATTTCTATAGCGTATCTTGGAATTAAACTGGGCATATGGAAAAAACTACCGTGGCAAATCATAATTATAAACATAACCTCATCAATGTCTTCATCTTCAATTTATATAATTCATCATTTTGAGGCTTATTCTCAAATATCAAAATGAGAATTGAATTTAGGCAAGCTTTAGCGTGATAGTGTACCCAAAGTCAATCTATTCAATCTGGATAAATCTAGCAATCCTAATTTTCAAAGACAAAACTATACATATTTGAACATATTAGCTGGTGTTCAATGTTTCTGTGTTTTTCTTTTTTCATATTGGGATTGGTTGCAGTTGTATTTTGCCATTGTTGGTAGGCTTCTTGACTCCCTGCTATGCATGTGTCTCTGCTTTCCAGTAAAGACACTTAGGGGAGGTGAAGCTGTAGAAACAATAACGAGAATACGTTTTCTGGGGCGGGATGGCCGGGAAATGAGGGGTTAAGAGGGAGCTGATATCAAGGAACTCAAAAGGAAGAAATGTTTTGAAACTTGATTGTGGTAGTGATTGTACAAAACTACTTGATATGGTCCAACTGTGGAATTGTGGGATGTGTGGATTACTTGTAGTAATACAATTTTGAGGGGAAATTAGCTCACTAATCAAAGATTTAAAAATAAAAAGAAGACACAAGCAAACATCTCCATACGAAACCAATATGGCAAACAACGCATGATGTGCAAGAGCTAGTAGAAGCAATAGACAACAGATGCAGGGCTATAAAATGTTCAGATATTGGAATTACTGTATATACTCAAATATAAGCCGATCCGAATATCAATCCAGGCACCTAATTTTACCACAAAAACTCCATAAAAATGTGCTGAAAAACTCGACTTAGACACGAGTATATATGGTATTAGCCACAGAGTACAAAATAAGTAAGATTCCTTGGATGGTGCAGATGATTAACACGTTTGGCTGCCAACTGAAAGTTTGGGGTTTGGAGTCCAGCCAAAGGCACTTTGGAAGAAAGGTGTGGTTATTGATCTTGAAAAACTCCAGCCATGAAGAACACAATGGAACACAGAAGAACCATACCTGTGGTCACCATAAGTTGTTGGTGATTTTATAGCAATTGGCTATGAAATAAGTATGCTTAAAATATATTAAGAATGAAAAAATACATATGCATATATTTAACCCCCCAAAACAAACCCACTGCCATCTTTTTCATCAACTCTGAGCTGGCACGATATCTTTTAATGAAAGTCCTTCAATTCTATATCCCAGGTCATCTCTTCACTTTTTAGGTGTGTCTCTTCTTAAACTTCACCACTTGTCTATTACTCAAGACCTCTTTCAAGTGTTGAAAAGCAAGACTATTACTATGACCACTAAGGTGCATTTGACCCACGCCATGATATTTTCCTTCGCTTCACATGCATATGGAAATTTAACACATGAATAAGGAAGACTGACGAAAAATCCATGCATTTGAAATATGAAGTTGGAAAAGAATATTGAAAATGCCATTGACTGCCAAAAAGATAGAGACCTGTCTTGGTAGTGGAGGCAAGCATGGTGAGACTGTCCCACATATTTTGGACATGTCATCAGGGAGTGATGAGTCTTTGGGAAAGGACATCATGTTTGGTAGAGTGGCATGGCAGAGAAAAAGAAGGCTCTCCAGGATGTGGATTGACACTGTGGATGCAACCATTGGCTTGGACAAAGGAACGATTGTAAGGATGGAGCAGAACCAAGCAGTGCTTCCTTCCGCTGCGCATAGCATCACTGCGGACTGGGACTGGCTCGATTGCACCTGACACCACCACCAACAGCATCCTGCAACTCATCAATTGAATATTGCTCACACACACACACACACACACACACACACACACACATATTCATTTTCAGAGTTTCATTTCAGGACTTATTTTATTCACACACACACACATGCTTGTCCATGCATACACACATCTGAAACATTGAATTGAAGAAATTATATAAAAAGGATCATATTATCTCAGAGGTAAAATAAATGGAAGGAAAACTATGAAGCACTGATGAAAGAGTACAATGGTCTAACCCATACTAAGTAAAGTTTCAGAAGAAGACGTTGAGAAAGTATGGCTGAGATAATACTTAAACAGGTAGCAGCAGAGAAATATTCATAATTATTGGAAAGGTAGACTTCAATTGATTGCAGAATTCTAGTGAATCACAAAGAATAATAAGTAAAATCCATGTTTAGACATATAATGAAATTGCAAGCTACCAAAGGCTAAGGGAAGATTTTAAATGTAGCCAGGGAAATAAGACAAACTAACTTTACAGAAACATAATTCAAAGTTACTTATGAATTATCACCAGAAACAATACTCCAAAAAAAAGAAAGTTATATATCTTGACCATGCATACAGACAAAATAAAATTTCTAATATAAAATACTAATTTTTATTGAAAGGAAACAAATAATTCACAAATCCTGAGAGTTTCTCAACTCAGCAAAGAAAATGTAAATGCATGTATAAGTATGAAAATATATTTACTTTTATATTTATATGGATACATAATATAGATACATAAACTCAAATGGACTAATCAAGGGGAAGGGAGGGTTCTTGATAACTAGTAAATTTGAAAATGGGATGTGATGCTTCTCTCTATTATTCTAGTAACTATTTAAATATACAAAATATTTAAGCTACTAAAGACAAAATAAAAAACACATAATATTAATAGAAAATGTCGTATATTTAGAACTAAAAATGCTACTCAAAACTTGCTAGTCAAATAATATATTCTAACAGGAATCAGAAAAAATTGAAATGAACAAAAATAAAATATACATATCAGAGCTGGTGAAATACTTTTAAAGAGTACCTAGACAGAAAGGCAGCCTTCGATGTTTGCATAACAAAGAAGAAAAACTATAAACTCAAGAGTCAAACATGCATTTCAAAGAAATTGAAAAAATAATACAAAAATAAAAGATACATTTAATATAAGAGCAGAAATAATTAAAAACAAATCAGAAGAAAGACTTGAATAAGGACAAGAACTGGTTTCTAGAGAGCATTAATAAAACGGCGAATGCCCCTCCCCTGAGAAGAATGTATCTCAAACGATGGCACTGAATCTGCAGCTTCGGGAGAAGGATAT
>NW_022103906.1:61279077-61291097 GCF_000313985.2 Echinops telfairi
AAAATCTTCCCCAACACAACTGCAACCCTGCGCATGTTTACAGGTTTAGTTTACCGCACTCACGCACCAATAGGCACAATCTTAGGAAACTCCTCCATAGGCTACTTTAGAGCATGAACGTTCTCAGACTCATTTGAGGAAGCCAGCATAGCCCAGATGCCCAAACCTGACAATGACAGTATATGAAAGGTGAGTCCAAGATCAATGTCACGCATAAATATTGATTCAAAAATCTTAAATAAAATCTTGGTGAACGGAATCCAGGTATGCAGAAAATATATCACTTATCACAAATTGGATTTTTTTCAGACCTTGAAATGCAAAGGAGGTTTCTAATGCTCTTGATTACGTCAGTTTTCCCAATCCTAAAACCATGGCAGGGCTTAATTTTTCCACCACCAAGTGCCAGGCTCTGTTGAGGACCGTGAGCAGAAGTGACATGAACCGCTCTGGGATCGCCCACTGAGCTGCCTGAGGAAAAGCCTGTGAGGCTAGCATTTGTGCTCGGTGCTCTGGAAGCTCTGTCAGTGCTGTGTGCTCATCAACTCTGGTCTTAGGATGATGAGAATAAGCACCAGTCCCCTGCTGAAACCTGCGGGTGATGCACACATTATTATTTTAAGACACCGAGATTGGGTGGATATTTAATATTGCACCCAGACTACCTTTGAGTGGCAGCTACAACAGTTTTTATTTAATGTTAGGCCAGATGTGATTCATAATAGTCACAAATTTAAGATAAAAATACCAAAACTTTCTAAACATATGTGAAAAAAAAAAAGCCTGTGCTAAAATCAAATTCCATTTATGATGTAGTTGTTGGGCATTGTGAAGTAGCTTTTGACTCATATCAACTCCATGTGACAACCTAGAGGTTTAACCTAGAATTTTGTAGGATGTAATATTTATGGAAGTGTATTTCTATTGCCTTCTTCTTTGGATCCTGTGAGTCCTTTAGAACCAACAACCTTTCAGTTATCACAGGAGGCCTTAAATATTGCACCCAGAGCTCTTTCCATTCCTGATGAAATTCTTAAACACCAGTAGTAGAACTCCCCTACGTAACTGTGAAAAGAATATTGTTGCTGAGGGCGTCAATTCCAACTTACAGTGAACCTATACACTTCCCAGTCTCCTGCCACACTAAAAATTATGTCTCAGCCCATTGCTGCAGCCACCTCTTTTTCACTCACTTGTATTTTACGAAGCACCCCCTGCCAGCCACCCCCACACACACACAATCTAGCCTGTCCTGATAACAAGTCTAAAGTCTGTGAGATGAAATCTGACCATCTCGGCTTTAAAAAAGTATTCTGGCTACACCCCTTCCAAGGCAGATCTGTTTGTACCTCAGGCAGTCAATAGTAGTTTCAATATTCTTTATCAATACTAATTTGAACGTATCCATTATTCTACAGTTTTTTTATACATTTATTTTCCAGCTATGGAAATTACTATGACTTGGATCAGGCCCACTTTAGTCCGCAGAATGAAACCATTGTGTTGTATAGCAGATTTTCCCAAGGCCTCATGGGTGTTGATTGTTGCTCTAAATAAAATGCAATGCTTAATTATTACAATCATTTCTCCTTTTTATCATAGTTCTGTATGGCCCATTTATGAGAATCTTTATTCATTTACATTGAGTTGCGATCCATATTGAAGACTACCGTCTTTGATTTTTATCAGTGCTTTGAGTCCTCATTGCTTCAGCAACCAAGGTCATGTCATCTGCATATCACAGGTTGTTAATGAACTTTTCTCTAATTCAATTGCCATGCTCTTCTTCATATAGCCCAGCTTCTTGGATTAGCTGTTCAACATAGATTATGCATGGAGAAAGGATACAACACCTTTACTGATTTTAAACAACGTACTTTTTGCTTGTTCTGTTGGAAAGACTGCCTCTTGGTCCATGTACAAATCCATGAGCAGAATGAAGTTTTCTGGAATTCTTATTCTTCTCAGTGGTTTGTTATTATCTACAGAGTTGAATGCCTCTGAATAGACAATAAAATACCAGTAGAGATCTTTCTGCTTTAAGCCAAATCCATCTGACATCAGCAGCGATATCCCTCATGCCAAATCTCCTGTATCTGGATTGGATTTCTGGTAGCTGCCTGTTTATGTACTGCTGTAAATTCTGCATTACATATAGTCATCTTTCTTTGGAATGCACACAAATACAGCTCTCTTTGGCTGGTCAGGTTAAGATGTCTTCCACATAACTTAGTGAGTGCTTCTGGGGCTTCCTCGGCTTGTTGAACAATTCGCCTGGTATTCCATCAATTCTGGGAGCTTTATTTTTCACTAAGTCCTTCAGGGCAGCTTGGACTTCTTCTTCCTTCAGTAGCATTTGCTGTTGATCATGTGCTACTTATGGAAATGGTGGGACACCCCGACCCCTTTTGGTACATGACTGTGTAGTCCCTCTTTTTTCTTTAGTTGCTTCCTTCATCGTTCAAAATCTGTCCATGGAACCCTTAACTACTTCAACATGATGCTTGAACTTTGTTTTACTTTTTTTAGCTGAGGGGTTTTTCATTTTTGGCTTTCCAACTCCAGGTATTTGCGTATTTAATTTTAGTGTTCTATGTTGTCTTCTCGAGCTGCCCATTGACATTTTTCTATTCAGCTCTTTCACTTTATCATTTCTTCCATTTGCTTTAGCTGCCTACTATCAAGACGTTTCAGAATTTCTTCTGACATTCACTTTGGTCTTTTCTTTCTTTCCTGTATTTGAATGAAACGTTATTGTTCTTTTTTATATGTGGTATCATAGGTGTCATCACACAACAAGTATGATCTTTAGTCATGGAGTGTCGAGTGTGACAAATCTGTTTTTGAGATGTTCTCCATTAAGGTGCTCTGTCTTTCCCAACACTCTCGATTTCGTTCCTAAGTTCTATGATTCATTGCAAAGGCTAAATAGGCTCACAGACAATGCTAAGATCATGGTGTTTATTAGAGAAGTTAACAGGTGAAAATTCGGGTGAGAAATGCTCAGGATACAATTGTTCAGTCAGGACATGTTACAAAGTTGTTTTAGGTCAGCTGATAAATCCCCAAAGGGTATGCTGATCCCTGTAAGCTTCAGCTCCAAGGCACCCAATTTGAGCTCTGTGGATAAGCAAACCCAGCCCCCCCAGCTCAAAAAAAATTAAAATTATGCCCAGAGGCCCTCAATTCCACAAGCCAGCTTCCTGCCCCAAAGCACTCAGCTTCATTTGCACTGCAAGCTGGGCAGCCAGTCCCCTGCCCTCCTGCTGGTTCTTCTGCCAGTGCTCCTCCAGCACTCTAGCTGTCTCCCGGATGGAGAGGCTTCACTGCGCAGGAAGCTCTAAATGCAGAGGATGCCCTTCATTCTGACTCTTTTCTGCTGAGACGGCTCACTTCATCCCTAGCCAGATGGCAGCCACTCACACTTGACTCACAATACATTAGTATCTTTCCCCACCTTCTCACCCAGACCCATCAGGAAGGGTCATTTGGTGGGAGTAACAAAGGCTATAACTAGAAGGCCATATTAAATTTACTACATACCATACACTCAAGTTCATATTTTGGTTCTTGTGTGCTCGTTTGAATCTTCTTCAACTTCAACCTGAATTTGCATATGAGCAACTGATGGGTTGTTCCTTAGTCTAATTTTGGCTGATATTGAACTACTCCATTGTCTCTTCCCACACAAAAAACCAATAAGATTCTCATGCATTTCCATCTGGAGAAGTTCACAAGTATAGCTAGTAGGTATGGTATTTTTAAAAAGTATTTACAATGAGGAAGTTATTGTTCTTGCAAATTCTATCATGTGATCTCCAGCTTCATTTCTATCACCAAGGCCGCCGTTTTGAAAATACCAATCCTTCCTATTTGTTTCCAACTTTCAAATTCTAATCGCCATGAAGGGAATTATATCTGTCAGAAGAGATTTCTAAGCAAAATTGTAATGGGACAGTGTGGTTTATCCTTGCTGCTAATAGGAAAGAGGTGGGGTTAAAAAGGAACTGATTTGAAGCATTCTGTTGAGAAAACTAAGGGCACATACTCTAGAACAGTCACCAAGCCCACGTCGACACAATATTTGGTTAAAGAGTTTCAGCCTGTGAATCTAACCAACGATCTTAGCAGAAAGACTCTCATTTAGACGGAGAGAAACAGGAAGAACAACAGGAGAGAGCTCTGCCTGCTGACTGGCATTCTATGGAGAGGTGATGGTCCAGATGTGCTGCATGAGTTCTCCTCCAATTAGACCACAACGTCCATTTTTGGAGAGCGCTTATAGCCACAAAATGTTTAGAGTAGGGTCTTCTCAAGTTCAAATGGTGAGGCCATGGTCTACTGGATCTCAAAAGGTCATGGCTTCCTAGGTTTCTATGAGTCAGATGTTTGCAGCAGCGAGTTGCCATGAAGGTGTGCCGAGGGGTGGGGCTGCCATCCATAGGTGAGGGGTGCTGGGCTGCCATACACTCACGGAGTAGAAAAAGAGGACCTACTAGAATTGAGGGTGTGGGGCTGCAGATGGGCAAGAAAGATTAAGCTACCCAAAGCCTAGGGAGCTGGGTTACCATCCCGGAGGGCCTGGAAGGCAAGCCTGAAGTCCCTGGACAATGAGCCTCCACCTGGAATCTACAGGACATGGATAACCACCAGGCCAGAAATCAGATCCATTGCCCAGATGGTTTCAGAGAAGAGAGCATTATTTTCAAGGCTTGAGAGCTAATGTAACTTGTTCTGCTGGGTTTGGGACTTATTTAGTGCATCTTACCCATTGTTTCCTTTCAATTCCGCTCACCTGTGATGGAATCACCTATCTCACCTTTGTACTTTGAAAACAGATTGCTTATATTCTAGATTTTCACAGAATCACAGAGGAGGAGGAGGTTTTCTTCAGGATCGAATATGTCTAGAGTTTCATGAGATTTTGAGGTTGGAGTAAATGTAATACTTTGGAATCATATGATGGTATGAGTAGCTTTTGCATGTGCCAAAGACATAGATTTGGGCTGACCAAAAGGTGGGATGTTATGAACTATATTCCCAAAATATGTGTTGTAAATCTTAGCATCTACAACAATGGCTATCATCCCATTTGGGAATATGTTGATTTTGTTACATTAGTGAGGCAAGATTTGTGTAGGTTATATCTTGTGTCAGATCTTCTGAGACACAGATCCTCCCCAGGTTAGCAATGAGATCCTTCATTTTGTGTCTCTATGTTGACTTTGTTGGTACTTCAGAACATATACATAGGGTTCATATTAGTTTTGATTTAGTAAAGTTGAAAGCCTTTTCAATGATTTAAAAGCTTAACATGCAGCAAGTGAAGGTACGTATAATGAAGAATTTGTTGTAAGTAGGGTTTGGTTTGATCATATCACTGTGTGGGAAAATTTACATAACATTAGAGTTTTCATTGAGCAGAATGATCACAGGGCCTTACTGAATGAAAAAAGTTTAAACAATTACACAAAGGTGACATGGGATAAAATCAATGCCAAGCCTCACACAGACTGTCAGGGAACCAGTACCTTGCTCCTGAGCCAAGAGAAGGGAAGCCTTCCCCAGAGCTGCCACCATGAATTTGGACTTCTAGCCCTCTAAGCTGTGAGAAAGTAAATTTCTGTTTGTTAAAGCCAAAAACCCCCAAAAACCTAATCATCAATAATTATCAGTGCATCTTGACATCCTGATTGCATGTTTATAAATTTCAAATGGAAGAAATTGGTAGAACTTTTCATTTTCTTCATCACTAGGCTTAGTGGTTGTTGCATCAAATTGATTCGATTGATTAAGATGACATCCTTCTAGTCATATAGATGTAATCCTATTACAGACATCATCGGACTTCAAGGCAGATTTTCAAATGTTCTTTTAGAATGTCATACCATTCCTCTTGAATTTACCATTTCTGACAAAGTAAACAGAAAGATTGCCTGATTCAAATTGACTAGTGCCAGTCTAATTCAGTCCTGTAATATTTAGGAGGTGGATATTTGTTCTAGCTTTATACTTTGAATGGTCCATGTTCTGCTTACTAATGGATGCTTGCAGCCTTTCTTTCTCATTTTAAGTTGTTCTGAGAGTGGACAAGGGAGCAAAAGTAGAGACCTGGACCAGAAGCAGGGGAAGAATTGTTCTCTTGGGGGACAAAAGCTCATAGGAGCCTCTAGAATCAGACTTTTTCTCCCTTAACAAAATCTTTGAGCTACTTCTCACAGATATCACCTCAGTGACTGAGCAACGGTGTCATCTTTTGAGTTACAGCTTGCCCTCAAGATGATATTCTCCAGAACCCCTTGCACCCAGCATCATCTAGTCGGAAGAGAGCATGGTTCGACTGAAGTTCCTGGAATCTCATCAATCCCTCAAGTATCTTGTACACCCTGCAGGAACACTTAAAAAGCTTTATGTGGGTAAAGAAGCCAATATATCAACGGTACCATTATGGCTTTCCTTTCTCCTAGGAGCTTCTAATAAAATTCCTCAGCATTGCCTCCCTGTCTGACCAGAGTAAATCTTTCTCTTGGTAAAAGACGAGAACCTCATTCCAGGGACATAAATTTGGCTCACTAGCCAGGAGAAAGAGGGGATGCTGGAAAAGAAAATGTCCTCCAGACCATGATGAGATCAGACTAGAGTCTTCCTCAAGGAGGAAGACAAGTGGTCACCAGAATTCTGTTTAATTCTGTGCCTTCACTGCCTCCAGGGAGCATCCAGTCAAATTCCAGAGATGGGGGACCTACACTGGATAATATTACTTCTTAGTCTCTCCTTTCCATTTTGGTCCGGTACCTCTCCATCAATTGTCTCCTGTGGTACCCTTCCAAGGCTCTATTGGGCTCGGCAAGGGGCAGGCAGTACCTCTCTCTTCTAGAAGATGATGGGGGAAGTATTCTGTGGGCCTTTGGCTATTCTGGGATTCCACACCATTCCCTGGCAGAATGAAATGATTTTTTGTCTGTCTCTGAGGCTGGCTTTCCGTGGTCTCTCTGTCTTGCCCTTGAAAACCAGACCTTTGCTTCCTGGAGCCTATTCTGAACCTCAGTTGCTTTCCTGTTATTTTTTGCTTGTATTGAGAATGTTCAGAGTCAGAAGTTAAGAAGAGAGCATTGAATGTGGGGTTTTAAAAAAATAATTGAGCAGACTAAATGCTTAGCGATAGGGCACCTCGGGCAGTGAGTATCATAGGTGTGTATCATTCTAAAACTGCAAGCTTGCCCTTCACCCTAGAGCTCAGCCACCTGGAGCTCCGCAGGCTCTCCCAGGAGGTAGACGGAGCTGCACTGTGAAGAGCTCGGCTGCCTTTATAAACATGCCATGTGGGCTTGGTTCTTTTCCCTCACTTCACAACCCACTTTTTAAGGATTTTTATGCAACGATACTTCTAAAAAGTGTACTAGTTATTTCAATTGGTATGCCAAAGCCATCTAATCCAAAAATATTGATAGGACTATACTTTTTTAGCTCTGGAGGATATTAATTAAATGAAAGGCATATGGATATGTTTTCTTTCTTTAGGAACTCAACTTTGACTTGGTAACATGTGTGTGCTTATGAATGAAACAATTTCAATATTATAAGGAACAAAGGAAATGACATATAGATCAACTTTAGAATCAAGAGCTCTAAGTAATCTGCTCCTTCTTAATTGAGTTAGAGAAAATTTGTTATATTTTGATCTGATGAAGGTGATTATTCCCAGAATACCGTTGCCAGGAGGGGCCTTGAAGTTTTTGGGCCCTTCTCAGTGGTTCTCGCCGCATGCACAGGTGAGTGTTCAGATGGGGGACAGTGTCCAGACCAGGGCCTGGGAGGGGGTTTTGAGTGGAATGAGTAGACTTGTTAAGGCTGTGTTTCTGTGACCCTGCGGAGCCTTAGTTTCATGGAGCGTACCATGGGATGGAATGGAGAGTGGGGTTTTTATCCCAGTAATGGTGAATTCTGCTATCTGGACAGAATATTCATGTTTGGGGTTTGTGCTGTGTCTTATCAACAGACCCAATCCCAGGAGTTGGTTCGGTCAATATTCTGCCTTTCTCTGCCCACGCTCTTTCACGGTCTACTTCTCATTTAAAACAAAACTACCGAGAGGGAAGTGGATCTTCTCTGCCCTCCCCTCTCCTTGGTGCCAGACACGGAAGGCGGTCAGGGCAGGCATGCTTTCACCTCCTTCCTGTGCTGGGGATTCCTTCCATTGCCAACCTCTTCCCTCTGCTCGACTCTGCCCACTTAGTAATACTGCAAGCGTCTATCCTTAGGGTAGCTGTCCTCTAGGACCTTGGCAGAGACACTGGCCAGAATCCATTAAGAGAAAGATACTGGGCTATATCTCAGACTGCTTTTCCCATCACTTTGTGGAATCGCTAGCCAGCCCTAAGAAGCTTCTATTGCCTGTCAGGGACACTGAGGGAGGTACTAGAGGAAAAGAGAAAGGAGCTTCCCAGGAGTAGAGACAAAGGGTCTTAATAGAAGTGGGGTGAAGAGGCATAGATTACTTAGTGAGGATTAGTTCATTCTGGAAAACATCTTCTCTGAACAGGCTGGAACATGAGCAGAGGAACAGAGGCTGCACAGCCTCTGCTGTGATCTCTTCTACTCTCTTTCCGATGGGGAACTCACACTCACTAACTCTAGATCTACCTCTGGGATATATTCTTAAGACCTGGGACACGTTTGATCGTCAAACCCTAAAAATAATGACTGATAACCTTTTGTCATAAGGCTTACCTTCAGTATAAGTTAGGCAGTGGAGAAATTTAGCCTGACAATTGTAGTCTAAACTATGATCCCACTTCACAACTAGACTTGCTCTGCAAAAGGCGAAGAAAGTAGAAAGACGTCCTCTGTATGCAGCCTTTCCTGGTACAATGGAATGCTCTGAAATTATGCATGAATTGTAAGATTTATCCTACCTTCTTGCTGATCTTGAGGAGGAGAGACTTTGAGTTTCTCCAAGTCTCCTCAAAAGGCCATTGGACTCTCCAGAGGCACTTGTCAATGGTTGCTGGTTTGTCATATCCCACTTCTACAGTCTTGGGTTATAGGTTATCCCTCCTCAAGATCAGGAAGAAGGTAGGATCAACCTTACAAGTTGTACTTTGACTACAAGGTGAGGATACATCTTTTTTTAGTAACTGGGTACCACGTATGTAATCATTCAGCCAGAATGAATGATTATGCCAGAATCCAGTTATGCCAGTTTAAATGATCCCAATCACATTGACAGCAGATTGACATGGGCAATATCTTGTTGAACATGGGCCCAGTGCTTACCTTGGAAACTGTGTTACATTTAGATATTCAAAGTAAAGAGCAGGATATATTGGAAGTCTGATATCCATACAATGCAGGTCATAAAACAAGAGTTATGAGGAAACCCATAGTCTAACACTCAGGTTGATATTGGTCATGTTTTAGATCTTTTATCCTGAGAGATGGAATAGTTAAGTTAGAAGAGTCTGAGACATGTATCAATCACCAGGGGACAAAGAGCAGAGGTACTGAGGAGATGGGGGCACAGCTGCAGCCCCTAAACTCCTTGGCTAAGCTGGCCCTGAACAGGAGTGGCTGTGGGATTTTTAATCATCCAATAAGGTGGAGTCTGTGTAGTAGTGACACTTCATGCATCACATGGATAAATGACACAGAGAAAGTAGAACAAGATGTACCCAGAATTAGACAACTGGCCACATGGCTACCTGCTATAATACCCTGACAATTGTCAGGTAGAGGCGAGAGCTTCGACCTGCTCTGTGTCCAACCTGGGCTGGTTCACCCCTCCTTAGGCAACCTGGTGGGCCCTGGCTCCAGGGAGGTCACCATATTGATGCCAAGAACTTAGTGCGGACGCCCGTTCGGCTGTCATGCACTACAGCCCATAACCCCTGGCTCTGTCCCACAACCACCGGCCTCCTTTGAGTGGCTACCACCAGAAACAGACACCTGAGTTAGGTCAGCTTTACAAGGGATTGAAATAATTTTAATTTGCCTGCTTCTCATTGTATGAGTAATTAAATGAATCTTTCATTGATGCATCACATGTAGTAAACGAAAAAAATTACCTTGGGACAGGGACATATCTTTAAGCCTTGATCCACATTCTGAGACACTTGATGGAGACATTTCAATGTAAGGATGAGGGAAGAACCAGATGTGTCGAGTGGAAACCCTGTACCACGAAGTAAAAGTCCTGCCATGGCTGCCATCTTGGGAGCCCAGCTATACCCACGTTAATCATCAGTGTGCTACCCTCAGCCTCCTATGAAGAGAAGTGTCATTATTGCCAGAAAGCCAAATGCCTTTGTTCTGCAGAAATTGGTGGCCTGCAAATAGAGCCCCACTTCCAAGCTATGCCTCGAGTCAGCTCAGAAGTCACCTTGGGTGCTCTACACACATATTTCTAATCATTAAACTCTAACGGTGATGGGACAAGTCTTCACAAAGCATGGGATAGTGGTGTGGTTACAAAAAACAATATGTAAGAGACACATCAACCAATTACCACACACACATACACAATTAGGAACCTAGGCCAAAATGTGTTTATCTTAGGACCAAGACAGAGTGAAAAGGTCATCTTTTCATCCTTTCACTCTGGCCTTTTAGATCAGCCAACAAGCTCCTGTTGTTACCATAACATTCCCATTATGAACTTTAGAAAAGAAAAATAGTTCATCACTTTGAAACACGGTTCTTGGGGAGACACTCTTGTCTAGTCACATTTTGGGTGTCTCCCAACCTGGGGTGCTCATTATCTGCCACTCTCTCTGACAATGCTTCATGGCTATTCATAAGGTTATCAGGGGCTAGTTCTTCTAGGGAGACAGCCCATTCTCGCTTCCTAGGCTGTTCTTAGGATGGAGTCTCTGAGAGTTGCACATTATGGGTGACTCGACTGCAACTCCGTGTCCACAACCCACACTGTTCCAGGACAAGGTGGAGCTGGACTGTGCTCCGGCACTGGCATTTTCTGCCTGTTTGCCACCAAGGCCGGCACGTGCAAGGTCATCGGGTTAGAAGGTTCCAGTGTCTCTGACTACACTGTGAAGATCGTCAATGTCAACAAGTTAGACCACGTAGTGACCCTCATCAAGGGCAAGGTGGAGGAGGGGACGCTGCTGGTGGGGAAGGTGGACACCATGGAGCAGGCAGTGTTCTGTTTTGTTGCACATAGGTTTGCTGTGAGTTGCAAGGTTAGGTGATGGCACATAAAACCAGCAATAACAATCTTGAAGATGTAAATTCCCTTATAAATATAACTATACATTAAAAAATCATTTTATTGGGGACTCATACAACTCATCATAATCTATCCATCCATCCATCCATCCATTGTGTCAAGCACATTTGTACATTTGTTGCCCTCATCATTCTCAAAACATTTGTTTTCTACTTGAGCCCTTGGTAGCAGCTCCTCATTTTTCCCCTCCTTCCCCCTCCCTCATGAACCCTTGATAATTTATAAATTATTATTAATTTTTCATATCTTACACTGTCCAATGTCTCCCTTCACCCATTTTCTGTTGTCCATCCCCCAAGGAGGAGGTCATATGTACATCTTTGTAATCAGTTCTCCCTTTCTACCCCACCTTCCCCTTCCCCTCCTGGTATTGCTACTCTCATTATTGGTCCTGAGGGGCTCATCTGTCCTGGATTTCCTGTGTTTCCAGTTCTTATCTGTACCAATGTACATCCTCTGGTCTAGTTGGATTTGTAAGGTAGAATTGGGATTATGATAGTGGGGGCGGTAGAAAGCATTTAGGAACTAGAGGAAAGTTGTATGTTTCATCATTGCTACTCTGCACCCTGACTGGCTCATCTCTCCCTGCAACCCTTCCATAAGGGGATGTCCAGTTACCTACAGATGGACTTTGGGTATCCCCTCTGCTCTCCCCCTCATTCACAATGATATGATTTTTTGTTCTTTGATGCCTGATACCTGATCCTATCAACACCTTGTGATCACACAGGCTAGTGTGCTTCTTCCATGTGGGCTTTGTTGCTTCTCAGCTAGATGG
>NW_022103906.1:61291465-61305865 GCF_000313985.2 Echinops telfairi
TCAGCCTTCATTTGGGTTTCAGTAATTCCTCTCAGGTACATTGCCCTTGATCACATCCTACTACCAGGCCTCCTACACCCTCCTCACCTTTGATTTTGGATCACTTGTTGTTTCCTTGATCCTGGGTTTGTTAACACCCACTTCCTTTCCCCCCACCTCCCCCTCTCCCATGGTACCCGAACCATAGGTACTGCTGTTTTCTTCTCCAGATTTTTTTCTCACCTATCTTATCTAGATAGACTTGCAGAGGTAGAAATATGCACAAAACAGGACAGAGCAAAACAAAGCAACAAAAGGAAACAAAACAACAGCAACACAAACCATCAAACACACAAAAAAAACAACGACAATGAAAAGAAGAAAAGCTTGTAAAGAGTTCAAGGTCTGTTTGTTGACCTTTAGCAGTGTTTCTGGTCAAGTCTGATGGGGTGCCACGCTCTGACTCCAAAGTCTATTTTTAGTATTCCCTGGGGACTTCGTTGCTCTGTTCCCTTTGCTGTTCTGTTGCATGCCCTTAGTGTTTTGCCTCAGTGTTGTGGGGTAAGACTAGGCACAATTTCTGCACTGTCTCCAGTGTTGTCCCCAGTAATGCTGTGGGTCAATGAGGGATGTTATGTCTCTTAGTGGGTCCGGCCCTATGGTTCTCTGTGCATTGGCTGCTCTGAGCAGGAATATCGTCCTCAGGGCTTGGTGAACCAGGATGTGTTCCACTCTCTCTTCCTCCCACTTCATTTGCTCCTGTGTGCTCCGATCAGACATGTCCCTCTCTCTGAGATGTAACTTCATTGCTAATCTCTGAAGTGAATTCTTCTTTGAGGAGTGGGGGCTATAATTATAAATTTAATATAATCTCTGCCCTACTGCAGATAAAAGAACTTTTATTTTTCTATTCAATTTGACAACCCAGTTCTAAAATGTAAATGGAAGTGCAAAATGCCAAGAGTAACCACAAACTTTGAAAAAGAACAAGATAGGGGTAGTTGACCCATAATTTTCATTGAAGCTAGAATTTTAAAACATTGTTATATATGAAGAAGAAGATCATAATATGGAAAGCTGGAGCACACTAAAATCCAGAACAGAATCAAGTATATATTCCACTGTCGTTCATAAGCTTTTCAGTGGCTAATTGCTCAGTGGTAGCTTGCCTGTTATTTATTCTTAGTTCTTAGTTGGGAAGCTCTGCTGAAACCTGTTCACCATGGGCAACCCGGCTTCTATTTGAAATCCTGGCTGTATTTCTGCATACTGGTTGTATAGCTTCCAGAATCACAGCAACACACAAGTCATACCAGTATGACAAACTGACAGATGAGTGGTGGGTTTACATGTTAACAGTTGATAAATGTTAAAGAGATTTTGAACCCTCAGTGCTCATTGTTCATGCATAACCTTTTAAACTGTACAACTCAACAATTCATGTATTCCAGTCTGAGAAGCCAGTCTATTCATGCTCAATTTCCTTTTCTCAACAGTGTTTAAAAATCTAGACCATTGGCTGAATTTGTGCTACTATGAATAGAATTACCATATGCCCTATGGGAATGAGTTAAAGTGTTCTCCAATAAAATTATAATGCAGTCTTTAAAGTGAGCCAGAGGCATATGTAAACCATAGATACATGTGTGGATTTGGGGTTCACACTTACTTGTATCCCTAATATAGAAACAATTAGTACTTATGACATGGCCTTACTCAGTACTTGTCCTAAGAATGGATCACAGAAGATGTGGGTGATACACCAAAGAGTGGTGAAGAAATCATATGGTGCAAAGGCATCAGAAAGAATGGTGATGGGGGTCTTAAGGCTTGTCTTAAAATAAGCAGCCAACTAAGTGAGGAATTAACTAAGTACACATGGAAGAAACACACCAACTTGTATGAACTAAAATTGTAAATAATAAAATCCAATTCTGGAGTTAAGAATGGTATCAGAGTTTCATTCGGAACAGAAGGTTTGCAGAAGGCTATGGATGACAGTGAACACCCAAAATCTTTTTTGCAGGGTGTGATAGTTACAGTAGGTTTATTCTGTTAACATGGCCAATAGAAAAATGTGGGCTGAGTTTAATCAGGTCTCAGCTTGATTGGACGATGATCGAAATAACTGAAGACAGCCAGCGTCCCCTCTCCTTCTTGGTCCCTAGTGATATGATAAGTGTGCTGGTGCATTAGCTAGTTCTCTGCCTCAACCTGTGTGCTACACTACCTGTGGGCCAAGCCAATCCTGTTGCTGAAGTTTGAGGCTGGTGGATCCTGTCTCCACACTTGAGTTCTATGTCCCCTAGTGGCTTGCTTTACTAAGCTCCAGAGCTACTGACTGTTGCTGACCCACCTGCTGTCTGCTGCCTGTGGGCAAACTCTGCCTGCCTTGCCTGAGGGAAGACTCCCTATGTCTGCTTCCTTGACTTTGGACCCAGCAGCCCACATGAGTTGAAGAACTTCCAGTATATTAACTGTTCCACAAAAGTGAATTGAACTGAGCCCTCTGCACTCCTGTGTGGACTAATTAGCTGTTATATTACTTCTCATGAATATATATATATATATTCATAAGTGTCCTGGTTTTGGTTCTCTAGAGAACCCTGTCTAATACACAGGGTGGCAACATGGAATAAGACTCTAGTGAATTCCCTATGACCAATATCCAGAGATGTGAATAACCTTGCTATCAAGGTTTAAAAGAGAATATTGTAAAGTTGATAATGGTAGATGTAAATAGGTTAGAATATAACAACTTATCATTTGATATTCCTTGTGACCAATTTTAAAGTTGTTTCAGTTATTAGTGTTTTCTGCTTTTGTTTGGGCTGGAGTTTTTCCGTTTTATTTTGTCCTTGTTGTTTTTGTATGTTTGTTTCCTTTTTGTGTTTTCTATTATTTCCATATATGAAATCAAGATAGGTGACTCTATAGGGACAGTAGCTGGTTAATAATTACCAAAGGTTAATAATTACTCACAGCAACCACATCGAGGGCTTCAAGTGTGTCAATCGTTACAGGAGCAGCTCACCACCGTGTTCCCCCAGGGAGGTCCAGCCACAGACCTAGTGATGGTTGGCAGTCCAATGTGTGGTCGGAGTTAAAAACTAGAATGGGGTATTATTTCATTTATAAAACGAAGTAGTATGTCAAATCATTCGATAAGAATTTGAGTATCATTGCTAGAATTGGCGTTGCCCGGAGAATTCTGAAAGAGAGGGGTCTATGAAAACAGAGTACAGAAAACATGATTGGAATGGTATCGGAAAAGCTTCTAGAGAGAGATGAGCTAGAATGGATTTTATCCTGAAAGAGTTTAGAGTCCATCAGATAATACACATGGGATTTAATCTGTCTAGCCTAGCCACAAGCCCACATCCATCACAATATCAAGAACTCCACAGCAAAGATCGAGTCCACCTTAGTAACAAAGGTAAAAATGACCGAGGATTTATGATGACCTAGAATAGATCCCTCAAAATATAGTCTACACAGAACCCCTTTTGAAGAAAATAAAATGTATCCATTGTTGAATTCTTAATCAGACAATCAACCAAATGTAATTACTGGCTACTGAATAAGATAACTTGTAGTATTTATATCAATTACTCTCACATCCTTTTAATGCTTTTAATTATGTACCTTAATGGTATTACTACTGATAAACTAGAAAATAACAAGGTTTTATAAACATGCAAGCCTCATCACTTTTCTCATTAAATAACTGAAGTATTAGATCATTAGATCTGTCAAATTTCAGCTGCATATACAATGCTTGTTGTTGCTGTATCCTGAATCATAGTCAAACATCTTTAAGCGCATAGTAAGCAACCTGGAACTGATTACATCGCTCATCAAGAAGAGTTGACTTTGTTGCTCACTTACAGTAAGTAGTTTTTCTGTGAATACTAAAGCCTCATTATTCATATAATTACTATAATAATTATGACATCAATGACCACTGAAGTCTAAAATGTGTGAAATTAATTCACTGACATGTGTAAATATGTATTGTGATACATTTCATGAAAGGCCAATAAATAAAACGAAAAAATGGAACTTTGGTGTTTTGTTCACAATGTGAAATTAGTGAAAAGATGGACGTATCAGCGGAGTAAATGCATGCATTGTCAAGCATGCCATAGCATGGCCTGGTTATCCAGATTTAGTTATAATTAATCTGTACTCAGATTACACATAACTGTTCTTTGAGGGACTAAATTTGAAAATCTAGTCAGTTTCTTGAGTCCAAAATTAATTAATTCCTAAGGTGACCTAATGGATGACACATTTTAGAATGTGAGGGTGACCTGGCGCTGACAAGCCACCCCACTGCTCACCAGTGGTTTTTCAACTGACCGGACGGGCTTGCCGGGTGGCCCTTTTCCCCTCCATAGTTCTTTGACTGTCCTTTTTAAAGCAGAATTCTCCATCAAAAAGGAAACCGTTTTAAATGTTAAAGAATTGTTTCTGTTGATGTCTACTTAAGTATTAACTTTCTAGATAATCTAATCTTTATAGGACTGAAAAATAGCAATAGAAAATTGATTAGAGTAAGAAATTCCTTTCTTTTGAGCACCTATCCAAAATTATTCCTGGGCCTACCTCCCAAATTTGTCCCTGACTGGCTGGCTGGGAGATGGTATGTGTCCAGTGTTCTTCAGTACAAGAGTAACCACCTGCCGGAGTTATAGTTCTTTGAATCCAGCTCACAAAGAAAGGTTGTTGTATAAGTGCATGACAGGAGCATTTACAGGCTGGCTAAGCTGCCAGCTCTTCCCCTTGGCCCTTGCCAAAGCTGAAAACAAGAACTTGAGGTTGTCCTGGTGAGGTGGGATCCCAGGGGCAGGTGCATACCAGCTGGAGGCTGCCTGTATGCCAGTTGGTGCCTGTGAGTCCACATGCACACTTGCTGTGATAGGGAGCCTTCCTGCATCCCGGCTCCCTTACATGGTGAGCCCCCTGGAGTAGTGGTGATTAGGCCCATATTTTAAAATGCTTTGTGACTGACAGGACAGGGAAAAAATGTATTTGAAATAGCAGTCCGCTCTTCTCTACAAATTTAGTTGGAGATGATGGGCATCTCTCTTCAGTCTAAAACAAACATGACACTGGAATGTGTTACTGAAAATGCCAGAGGTCTGAGTGGGACGATAAAAGGTTTTATTCAACAGAATTTGTCAAGTAACCCCCACGAATGGAGCCACAGGGGCAAATGCCATGGGTGATGATAATGGAACCATCCTGTCCCATTCGTCCTTAGTTTGTTTTAGCGAATTTGTTTGATATTATAACTCTGGTTTACCTCTTTCTGCATACATGAGACTAAATTGCATGTCAGGAACACTCTCCGTCTTTTACTTAAAATATCCAAAGGAGATTTTTAAAAGTCCTGTTGCTGATACTATAAGTTAAAGTTGCCTAATTGATTAGATCCTCTTAAACCAACAGAATAAGTTCTCAGGTGCTAAGTTGAACACTGGGAAAATCAAGGCAACGCTCTCCTCACCCCTGAGAAGCAGGGAGCCTACCAAGCAAAGAGACATGGTACCGAGTCATCTCAATCTAATTTAATACACAGGTCAGTGGAAGTTGTAAAGAACGTAACTAATTGTGTCTGGGAGAGGAAGAAAAGTTTCCAAAAGGAGTAGATAGGCATGTAACAGCAGCAGGGAGAGGGAAATGAAATGCATGGAAGCCTAAAATATGCTCCCCCTTCCATTCAAATTGTGACTGTGTCATGCTTGGTGGCAAAAGAAATGGGCCGAGTGAGTTAGAAAAGTTGAACTCTATTTGCAGGGCCCAGTAGGCCATGTAAAATTAGTATGGATTTTATCTTGAAGCTACCAAGGCACTAACCAGACATTTTAAGCACAGAGTGACAGCAGCAGAATGGTCTTCTTCCCTAAGGCGTTACTGTTAACTGCCCTCACGTTAGACGCCGATGGCAGTCTCTGGCACACCAGAACGGAACACTTCTCAGACCTGAGCCACCCTTCTGAATGGTTGTGCATCTGGCCATATGAGCTGTAGGGTTTGCACGGACTGAATTGTGTAAGCTGATAACGAAGACCTCCTTCTCCTCCTTCTTCTTCACAAATGGGTCTTTTGTTGTGGTTGCCGAGACTACGTACCGCACGATACACACCAACAGTTTCTATGGGCAATGACATCAAGTAAGGTCTCAGAGTTGCACTGTCCTTCTCATCCTCATGTTCTGAATTGTTCCTTCCTCACAAAGTTACTCACCCCTCACTTTCTATGTACTCTTCCAAATTCTGATCCTCACTTGGATCCTTTGTAGAAGGAAGCTTCTAAAAATCCATGGAAAAATTCCATTATCTTTCAATTCTATTTTTTCACAAACTTTTTAAAGCTCCTTTAAAGATGTTTCTTAAATGAGCATAATGCTCATGACTGACCCTTTTAGTAGTTAAACAAGTATGATTGGGTTTTACAAAGAATCCCGGTGGTATTTTTGGTTTAGTTTTCAGATTGTTTCGGGGCAACACTTTCAGGGGTTCATCCAAGATTCCTAGCTCTCAGATACCTGGAGTCCGCGAGAGCTTGGAATGCTTTATCTTTTGATCAGGATCATCTACACAGTCCTGTGTCCACAACCATCCAGCTGCTCAGCTCTCAGGGGAAAGGTGGCCATGACTCATGGAAGCAGTTAGCCATCCATTCCATAGCCTCCTACTTCTGACTCTTATTCTTTCTCTGCTGCTCCAGGCAAATAGAGACCAACTTTGTGCCTTGGACGGCTGATTGCAAGCTATTAAGACTCCAGGCACTGTGGAATCACCAAGTGTGCCAGTCAGTCAGCTAAATGAGATGTCCCATGAAACAATGAGCCTAAAACAAGGAACCAAATTCCATGAAATTTTTACCTTAGCAGCCTTGGCAGGTACTTTTGTGAGTTCAAGTTTTTAATAAGTATACAACTTATTGACAGCAATTAAAATGACTTATTGTGAAACTTTATCTACAGTCAATATGGTTTTTCTATAACCATTAACTATTCCTTTTCCTCCCCCCCACCCCTACCCCGATAAGCACTAATAAGCTGATCCCTATCTATTTGAATTTTGGGGGGTAATTTTATATAAGTAAAGTTATGTAATATGTGTCCTTTTACAATTGACTTATTTCTCACACAGTATATTGTCTTCCAGCTCTATCCATGCTGTAATAGGTATCAGGACTTCATTTCTCTACTGGCTGCATAGTATTCCATTATATGTATGTACCACATTGCAAATATGCATTTGTTTGTTGATGGTCATTGATGTTCTTTCTACCTTATGATAGTCAGCCCTTTTTTCTACTCCCTTTCAGTCTGGAAACTCCCTTAAAGCCTTTTCAGCATCATAACAAGGCAGATGCCTCTTTTGACACCTAGGTTGAAGTGGCACAAGAGGTCCTTTGACTGGGAATTGAACCCAGCCATCAACACAGAATCCTTGGATTCTACCATTTGTTTTGTATTGCCTTCATGTTATCGTTCAAGAACAGTAAAAAAAAAAAAAAAAAAGTGCAGGGGCTTCTCTAAATAGTGTGAATTTGGGGGAATTGTCTCTTGTCCTGAATGTCTGGAATTCATACCAAGGTTAAGTAACTGCATTTGTAGAACAACATGGACACAATGGAGGCAGAGTCTGCTTAGGAGGCTACTAGAGGAACTCAGACAAGCACTAAAAGTGGTAGCTTGAGTGGTAGCATGAGTTAAAAGTGTGGTTGCAGGCATGAAAATGACAAGGAGTTGTAGAAGAAATTGGTTTAGTGGCAGGAATTGACTTGGCTTGGTCAATTGACATAAGAGGAAGGGAGCTGCAGTTCATTCTTATACCCAGCTGTACTTTCTTCTGATTTCACTTAAGTCATTTTTTGAGAGGTCTATGGGGACAAAAATTATTACCTAGCATTTTCTAACAATGTGTTTGACAACTGATGACATTGATTATATCTGTTTTTAATTTTGAATTTTTTAAGTTTGTCTTTTCTTGACTGTATACTCTCACATCCTTTAGATACAGCAGATTTCATTTAGTCTTTTCTTTGTTGCTAAATTAGTTTTGTATTTTAAAATGTTTCTCTAATATGAAGTTGTTATTGATAAGTTTGGAGTCATTGTCTCCCTAATCAGTCTGGAAGAGTTTTCATTTCTGGGGCCCAGGGCTTTGCTCGAATGATATGTTTACGAACAAATTCTGCTCCAAAAGGGTGAGAAGAGTTATTCTAGGGGTATTTGGCAAGGTACTTCCTGGCTCTGATTCTCTGAAAGAGACATCTACAGCAAGTCTCTTAGTTTTCCTGTGGAGTTTTTATTATTCTGATAAGAACCTTGGCGATATCCAGCTCACTTCTGGCCTGAAGATGACAGGGTTTTAGGAAGGTGGGAAGAGCCTAGAAAATTGCGAGAAAATGTTCCCAGATCTACTAGATTCAATGAACACTGAAAAACCACTGACTGCTGCCTTATTATTTTGGCAAGTCAATACATTTTCATATGCTTAAAGCACCTTAGACAAAGGTTATGTAAGAAACCCAAGTCTTGCATGCTGTATTCTCATTAATAGATACTAAATGTTAACACCCTGGGAGGAACTTGGATGATGGGGTCAAGCTACCTTGAAGTCTATCCAGGACTATTATGTATATGTAGAGATCGTTGTCGATTTGAGAAGAGCAGTTAGTAAACATTTCTTATGTTTCTTCTTCATGCCTTTGAAACTCCTACTCAAAAAGGAAATTCCTAATTGATAGACTAGCTTACTTAAGTTCAGAATATCCCAGACACTGTGCAATGCAATTTGCCTAACTAGATCTGATTTAATCCTTTTTTTCTTTATTCTGAAGGAATGCTATTTTCCCTGTTTTATGAATGAGTAAACTGAGATTAAGGAACTGGGGAGAACACGCTATAAGCTGGATGCAAATCTTAGTAGAAAATGTCTACAATGAAGTAACCAACAACTCAAACAACCCACCTATGCTCTTGGAAGGTGGACACAATAAGCTTTATTTGAAGACCAAGGTTATCCTTCTTGTTCTTCTACAGCCAGGGGTAGACTACTCAGTAAGCAAGGCAAACATAGGCTTCATGTGCTTACTTACTACCCTGTGGTGAACCATTTCATATTAAAGTTTCATATCACTCTTTTTCAAAAAGTGAAAATAATAAGCACAAGTGATTATTGGGTATTCCATCCCTGTCAGGGATTGTAGATATGAAAGGAGGCTTGGATTCTCTAAGAAGGTGCTGTGGGGTTGATTGAAAGATAGATGCAGCCATACTTGGAAGCAAAATATTTGATGTGGTAAAAACCAACAAACAAAAACCAGGTGTGAACTTGTTCAAGCACAAGTAAGCCTGTGGTTACCTTGCTCATACTGTCCTTAGTAGCCACATGTTGGAGAACTTGTCATCAGGGGTCTAAAATATTGGTGTACCTATCTCTCCCCCTAGGATATTGATGGAAACATTTATATTTTGGCTCTGTGGGCCCCAGCCGACCATGTGCCCTAACATGGTTAGAGACAGGTGATAGGGTGAGTCCAAGAGCCAGTGACTGCTGTGAAATCTTTCATACCTAGCATGGAATCTATGGAATAGTAGGTAGCTAAGAGACATTTAATAAGTGAGATTGTCATTCTGTTTTGTCAACAAATATTCATGCATCCAGCTACAGTGAGAAAGTCTCCCTAAACCTTGTAGGTCAACTGACAAAATTGCTTCTAGACATTTCAAGGTTAGGTCCAAACTCTATAGAATCATCATTTGTACCGTTGAAGTGTCTGAAGCCAGCTGCGGTCGTTTTCCTTTCATACATGTTTAGTCCTGTTGTTATGTTTCAGTTAACTCTAGCCATGTCTTTGTTCCTATCACATACAAACTTTTGGAAAGAAACATTTTTGTAGCTGTACCTTCTGACAGACTGCAAAATCTAACAAACAAAACTACGCCAGTGTCTCTGTAAAGAGCTGGGGGGAAATCATCCCAGTCAGGCTCTTGTGACAGTGATAGTTTCCATTTATTTTAGTCCTTCATTTCCTAATTATAAGGAACCATCTAAACTGAGGAAAAATTACCACCCAATTTAAATTCAAAGCACCCTATTTAAGATAAGGTGAGTTTTATGGATGCTGTTTACTTGTCAGAAAAGCTGTGACTTCCTCTAACAGCTATAAGATAAATGAAGGAGAAATGGGTCTAAATCACCATAGCTGGGATAACAGACTGTACACCTTGCTGCATGTACCAACAAGCTACAGCCATTGTCAATACAGCGTCCCTGGGAACTCTGGGGGCACAGAGTGTTAAAAGTTGGGCAGCTCTCTCCACAAGGAGAAAGCTAAGATAAGTCTGATTTTGTAAAAGATTTATAGGTTTGGAAATCCTATGGGGAAGTTCTACTCTGTCCTACAGGATCCTTATGCTTGGAAATGGACTGAAATGTAGTGGGTAGTGGGTGAGAGACAGGGTGGTATCATGGAAGACCGTGGGACATGGAATTGAGACTTCTGCATTCATACCTTCTTTTTGCCGGTTATTAAGTGTGTAACAAGGAGCCCTATGGTATAGTGGTATGCATCAGGTGGCTCACCACAAGGTCAATAGTCTGAAACCACCAGCTGCCCCTTGGGAGGAAGAGGTGCCTTTCTATTCGCACAACAAATTACAGGCTTGGAAACCCATGGTGCTGCTGGACCTTGTCCTATAAGATTCCTAAGAGTCAAATTGCCTCAATGGCAGCAAGCATGGACAGTTTAAAGGTGTCATACTGGGCAAGAAACGTGAATTCCTTGAGTCATAGTTTCGGCATTGCATGAGTCAAATAAAATAATGGCATCTTCATTGGAATTTTTTTTTCTTTCATTGGAATATTTTAAGAACTCATGCAAAAAGTAGGTTTTTAAACTCCACAAATGTCTTGTTTCATCAGCGAAATATGAAAGAATGTCATTCCATATCCTCTTAAGTGCCAAATACAACCTAAACACATTCGGAGATTAGAAGTCACGGCTCTGGGCCATCCGGCAAACACACTTCTTAGGGTGAGGTGGCAGCCAGGGTGGGTAGAAGGGACCACAATCCGAACAGCTGATGAAGGAGTGTATCAGAGATGAGATAGGGTGCAGGAGCTTTGCTCGAGCTCTCTAGCTCTGAAAGCAATACGCTATCTGGGAGACAGAGCAAGTTTGGTTTAGTCAAAGACAATAACTCTGCCTGTTTGCTTTAAGAAAGAGCAGGTGGGGAGAGGGTGGCTTTGAGGTAGAGCAGAGATGTAAGTTCCTCCTCGAAACAGCTTCCAAAAAAAGTAGCGATTGAGTTGATTCTGATTCAGGGGGTCCTATAGGTACCAGCATGGAATTGTGCTCCATAGCCCCGATTCATGGTGACTTTGGGGGTGGTAGATGGCCAGCTCTATTTTTGAAGGTACCTCTGGATACAGTTGACCCTCCCACCTTGGGTATCAGCCAAGGACATGACCCTGTTGCACCACCTAGAGACTCTGCCAAGGAGGCCACACTCTCTTTGTTTCTGGAAGCCTGATTGTGGCCCTCAGTGCCGAAGCTGACACGGCTCGCAGAATCAAAGGAAGAGAAGTGTCTGTTCCTTCAGTGACTAGCTTCCTATTTCTCAGCAAAACACAGCCATGCTGTCTTGTAGTTCTTTGTTTTTAAGCATGAAGACAATCAACAGGCAAACCACCCATCAATATTTTGCAACAACTGCCCTCAAACTTGCTCCCTCTGTGAAACACTTTATTACCTTCTTAGGCATTCCCGGCTCCTTCATTACTTTACGAAGTTCACGCTCATTGCCCAAAGATTGTCTGGTTCCTTGAAAGAGGCGCTCCTCCCAGAATGTCCCTTGATAAGCTATAGATAGAACGTCGCTGAAGCACAAGTCATTCCTCACCAGAGCTGAGTGTTGGTTAAAGTGATACACCCCTGGCCAATAGTAACTGGTAAGGGAGAGGTGGGAGCTTTAGAAAGCTCTGCTTGGACTGGGTTATTCTTTTGTTGTGTTATGTAGGGGGTGGGGGGGAAGGGCAATGCCAGTGCAGCAAGAGTTTCCCTGAATTACTCTGAGACCGCTTTCATGGTGCTGGGGGCTGTGAGCGTTCTGGGTCTGTAGACTGTTCCCAGCTGTTTGCAGATAAGAAAAGAGTGGAACTTGAGCTTGACACTGTTTGCTTCCCTGTTGCAAACAGATGCATGCTTGCAGTTGACAAGGAAAGGGCAAAAGCATTTATCAAAATATTGCAGCTACAGCTACTGATTTGAAAAAGGTGCCCTGATCTCTCAAGGTTCTAATACCCCTGTCAAGTACGGTTAATGGACACACTCAGCCTGGGAGATTCGTCACAGCTTTGCTCTTTCTGTGGGGCTTTTCTATGCATGCAGAGCCCTGGTGGTGCACTGATGACAACTCTTGGCTGCCAATCAAAACGTTGGCCGTTCAAACCCCACCCACACCCACCCCACCCCCACACACACCTGGAGGAGAAAGATGTGCTCATCTGTTTCTGAAAGTCTTAGACACCCCGTGAGCAGACTGTCCGGAAGGGTCGCGATGCGGCAGAATTGACGCGATGCTAGTGGATTTCCCCCTGTGCCTTCCCTTGTTGGCCTTTCCAAATCCTGTTCCCAATCGTAGGGGATATGCGAGAGAGTCATTGCAATCCTGTTTCTCAAGCACTTCGGATCCCACACGGCATGCCCTTTCTACCACATCACCCCTCCATGCCGGGGGGAGCGGGGGAGGAGGCAAGCAGGTCCAAGATTCGCTGACATATTCCATTTCCAGTGCGGACAAGAAGAACGGAAACTGTGATTTTTGTCTTCTTTTTCCAACCATGGCTCTTAACCCTAGTTGCACATTTAAATCATCTGGAGGAATCTTCAAGAATTCCTCTGGTAGAACTTCACCCCAAACCAATTAAATCCAACTCTCCAGGGTCGGGCCTAGGCATCTGGATTGTTCAACAGCTCCCTGGGTGATCCTCATGTGCAGCCAGAGCTGAGATGCGTTACTTTAGAGCAATAATCAACAAAACACTGATTACATTTTCCCCTCACTTTTAAACCACTCTGGGAATGTAATAATGAGAAATCCTGCTAGCGACTCCGCAGGCAGCCCCAGAAGATAGGCCCTGGCCGTGGCTCCTAGTGTGGGGATTCACATGTATCTGGAGGTCAACTGACAGATGAGATGTAAAGAAGCCCTGTCAGTGGGTGGGATATGCAACAGCAGAACTGTCGATCTAGAAACGTTGTGAGACAAATAAATTACATTTGGACCCCCTCAAACCTTTTAATTATGTTATCTTGATCCTTTTATTCCTGATGAAAATTAACATGTAACATTGATAGCACTACCATCATGTAACAAATGTTGTTCTTTATGAAATAAGGAGTGGTTGGTTATTCCCTTGATAATTTTTTTTTCAAAAAAAAGTTACAAGCAACTATTCATTTCAAGGTTAACTTAGTAATTAGTCACAGAAAAAAAAAAAACTTAGTAATTAGCTTCTACATACACGCCATTCTTTGGGAAAATTTGTTAAGTATAAAAGTGTAACAGGAATAAATATACATCTTTGGATCTACCCACAATATACAGATATACATACAATATACAAATATACATTTGGAAGGTTTATTGGAAGGTTTACTCTCTATTTTCTAAATGAGCCAGTAGCAATAGAATTTTGCTGGATATTTATGTAGAACATTGTCTTTCTATTATTTTAATTGTTCCTTTATAGGGCTTGTTAAAATATGCATTAATTGACAAGCAAACATTAGCAACGAAACACACACACACTCCAGTAAGCCAAAAGTATTGCTACAAAATTGTAGAAACCTTTATTAAGCAAAAACACCGAAATATGAAGCTATTCTTTCTCAACATATGTATCTATTATTGAGATCTATCTACTTCTGAATGAAGTATTTTCATCTCTCTAACCTTTCCCAAGGAAAGTTATGCTTTTTTATTTATAATGAGTCAAATGGTACTTTTGAGAATCTTAAAATACAATGCTTTTGCGTGTTCTTTGAGTTTGGAGAACAGAAAGAACTCCGAAGAGGCAAAAGCATGGCTGTAGGGTGACGGCATAGAGCTGCTGAACAAGTCTTTAGAAATTGAGCCAATGGGTTGTTATAATGGGAAATATCCTCATGCAACTTCCCTGGCTTGTTTTCTTCTTCTTTTCTCACTAATGCAACTTTCAATTTTCTTAAAAAAACTTTTTCCTAATAAATCCTTGTGACCATCCTACATCCTTTGAAAAAGTATGTAAAAATTACTTCCTTGGTTTCCTGTAAATAGTTGCCAAACCTTGTGAGCTGACCTCACTGCCTTGAATTTAATTGACCCAGCAGCTCTCTCCTGAATGCCCTGTT
>NW_022103906.1:61306675-61341807 GCF_000313985.2 Echinops telfairi
AAAAAAATGGAGTCCTGAGACGTCTACAAGTATATTACTGAGATAATATGTCTGCAGCTACTCAGCGATCACGAAGACATGTCACAAAGTATTAAGGTAGCAGACAGACATTGGGTCTCTACTCAAGTTCTCCCTCAACGCAAGAACACTTTGTTCTAATAACCCGGCATTTTGTGATGCTCACCCTCCTGACATGATCGCTGAAGACAAAAATGGGTACATAAGCAAATGTGTAAAGAAAGCTGATGGTGCCTTGGTATCAAAAGATACTGTGTCTGGGGTCTTAAAAGTTGAAGATAAACAAGCGGTCATTTAGCTGAGAAGCAACGAAGTCCATATGGATGAAGCACACCAGCCTGTGTGATCATGAGGTGTCAATGGGATCAAGTGTCAAGGACCAAAGACCCAGAACAATAAATCATATCGATGTGAATGAAGGGAAGGATGGAGTGGACACCCAAGCCCATCTGTAGACAAATGGACATCCCCTCATGAAGAGTCACAAGGAAGAGCTGAGTCAGTCAGTGTGCAGTTATGCACCCCTAAAACATACAAGTTTCCTCTAGTTCTTTAATGCTTCCTCCCCACCACTATTATGACCCCAATTCTATTTTACAAATCCAACTAGACCAGAGCATGTCCACAGGTACAGATAAGAGCTCACAACACATGGAATCCTGGACAGATAAACCCCTCAGGATCAATAATGAGAGTATTAATTCCAGGAGGAGAATGGGAAGGTGGAAAAAGGGGGAACCAATCACAATGATCAACATATAACTCCCCCCCACCCCACCCAAGGGGGACCAACAACAGAAAAGTGAGTGAAGGGAGACAGTGGTCGGTGTAAGACATGGAAAAAAATTATCAAGGGTTCATGAGGGAGGGAGGGAGAACTGGGGAGGGAGGGGAAAAACTGAGGAGCTGATACCAAGGGCTCAAGCAGAAAGAAAATGGTTTGAAAATGATGATTGCAACATATGTACAAATGTACTTGATGCAATGGATATATGTATGGATTGTGATGAGTAGTAAGAGAACCTCAATAAAATGATTTTTAAAAAGTATTCATTTAGCTTTTACTGAAATAAACTTATTGTTATAAAAAATTAACAAAGACATGTCTCCACATGTCATGCTTGAAATAAGCCCATGCCTGTATGAATTGGGACCCTCGTAGCAATCCTTCGTAATCTACCCTCAAGTGTGGCTGCTGTTGATGGTGTCTTACTATGCTACAATCTTCATATTCAGGGCAGAGGTTACCAAGACAGCTCAGAGTCTGTCTTAGTCTCACAATGGCCCTGAAACCTGTCTGCCCTAGGTGACAACTGCTGTTATTTCAAACACCAGGAGCATAACTTTGAGCAACCGAGCAACACATGTTGCAAACTGCTACACTACCACAATTTGACAGACAAGTGATGACTACATAACCGAATGAATGAATAAGTAAATAAAATTATTATGATTATTTTCTGTGAGGTTGTTATTGGGCACATACTAGCTGCCTGTTGCAGAGTAGAACTACCCTAAAGGTAGGTATTCTATGATATCATCACAATCTGTCTGTCTGTCTATATAACTTGTCTGCTCTATCTATACCAGTGGCTCTCAACTTTCCTAATACAGGTCCTCATGTTGTGGTGACCCCACAGGCCATAAAATGATTTTTGTTGCTACTGCATAACTGTAATTTTCCTACTGTTCTGAATCAACCCCTGTGAAAGGGTCGTTTGACCCCCAAAAGGGTGGTGACCCACAGGTTGAGAACCGCTGATCTATACATACATACATACATACATACATGTTTGTGTATTATACTTTTTATTATGAATTAGGTGAAGTTTTACATAGCAGATCATCAATTTTCATTCAGAAAATTACACACAATTTTGTTTCATTTCATTCATTGCAACCCCCTCAGTGTACCTGTGTTGGTCTGGATCAACTAGAGCTACAAATTTATTGACAGTCATATGTGTGTAAGAGAGAGCTTTATATCAAAGAGTAATTGCATATTAAGAAAACATCCCAGCCCAGTCCAGATCAAGTCCAAAAGTCTGCTATTAGCCCATATCTCTGATACCAGTCTATAAAGTCCTCTTCAGACTCATATAGCACATGCAATGATGCCAAAGGCAGGAAGCTCACAGGCCACTGAGTGGAAAATTCTGTGGACCCAGTGGTGCCAGAAGCATCTGAGCACTGGTCTCTATGTGGCTCCTCCAGCTCCAGGACTCTGGCTGCTATCAGCATAGCTCCATGTACTTGTCAACAGGAATATAAAGCAGAGAGAGTGTGTGTTCTGCCTTCAGGGATGAAGACAGGAGTTCTCAGAATCCTCTGGAGAAGGCCACGCCCACGCAGAGGCATGATTGGCTGTGACCTGATTGACAGGCTAGACTCCACCCTTTGCTCAAGTTGACAGGATCTATGTTACCGCCACAGTACCCTTACTTATCCCACTTCCTTCCTGCATTTCCCATTGTTTTTATTCCTCCTTCTTTCCTATTCCTTCTGAGCGCTACTGGTAGGATGACGATCGGTGGAACCCCCATGGTTATAGGCTTTCTTTATGCACCCTTTAGGAATGAAATGGAACTCAGACCATGCCTTGATTTTCAGCCCCAAAGCAGATGGATCTATAAGGGAAACTAGGAGGCCAGTGGAGTAGTGGTTTAAGCATTGGGCTGCTATCTGCAAGGTCGGTAGTTCAACTTCTCCAGTTACTCAGTAGGAAAAAGCTGTGTCTTCCTGCTCCCATAAAGATTTACAGCCTTCGAAATCCAAAGGGGCAGTTCTACTCTGTCCTCTAGGGTCTCCGTGAGTACTCAGAATGTATTCTGTGCCAGGAGGTTTGGGTTTGGGTTCAGATAAGGGGAGTTATAACATGAGTTAGGTGTGCATATCTTGTAGCAAACAGCCATTTTAAGATCAATAGGTATCTGTCTATCTATCTATCTATCTATCATCTATCTATCTATCTATCTATCTATCTATCTATCATCTATCCATTCTAAGTAATCCTCATGTGTCTATCTCTGTGCTTGGTTTCTGGAGTCACAAACAAGCATAAGTTACTTCTATGAAAAATGCATTGCATAGATATAAAAAAGTAGATGAGAAGAAGACAAAAGGGTATCAAGGGGAAATTGATTTTACATTGTGCCTTTTTAAGTCATTTCTTAATTTAAAAATATTTTTGGTATTGAATTTTCAAATTATCATGTTCTTTTTTCCTAAGGCATATGTTCTTCACAATTATTCAAGGAATAGGAGTGCCTATGAGTCTTTTCGTTCTTTTCAAAGTACTTATTATGTTAACTATGTGTTTGTAATTGAAGGTACTTTACTGTCGATAAAATATGGCATTACACTCACTGAATTCAATTTTCTTTCTAAAGTTTACCAAGTACACAGACACTGAGTTAATAATAACCTTTCCCACCTCATTCACTTGGTACTCCAACCTGAAATGCCTTTCCAAATCCTCAGACATAAATTTCTGTGCCAATAAAACGGGGGACAAGTACCTGACTTGGTTTTCTGATAATATTTTTTGGAGAGAAATATTAATATCAACCAACTGGAATCTCTTAAAAGTTACAGTTTTCTAGTTTAGTAGAAACACAACATTTTGTATAATAATGACACAGAAACATAGAGACCATTGGAGTCATTTATGAGAACTGAAATTAAAATGTAGATCATAGCTTTCATAATTGATCATAATGATCAATTAAATGGTCTGTCTCTGCCCAATGAGCAAGTCTGTCCTCAAATGTCAGTTAGTGTTCAGTGGCCTTAATGCTCCGCAACCGACTGGCCTGAAATATTGGCTGCTTCTGCCTAAGCAATCTCCTATTCATGCAAACATGAGGCACCCGGGAGAACAGAGTCTGGTGAATTTCCTCATTGTTGCAGGCACTTTGAACATTAAGTCTTGGCCTGACCAAGAACTCAAACTGTTAGGATTTTCACTCGGACTCCTCATGACATTAAAAATGAAAGGATATGACATTTAACAGTACATAGTTTTCTGGTTTTAGAATCAGACCATTGAGTTTTTCTTTTCTTATTTCCCATTGTGCTCTAGTATGTTATTAAAATAAGAAAAGAGATTTCTGAGAAAATCGTTTTAGCAATGTGCATGTTGGATGGATATACTTATAGCACTCTTAATAGGCTATGCTGTCAGAACAATATGAAACAGCCCCAGACAGAAGTCCATGGTCAGATTGAAAGGTACACTCAGCAGGAACTTTGCCTTTAAATGAAATGTCTTCATATATCTGTATCTCTTTTAAGATGCAACACTCTCTCAAATGATGTTGCTTCACCCAGTACACAAAAGCCATCATTTCAAAACCCTTTGATTAATTTGAGCACCATCAAGGGCCTATGAGCTAGCTGCCACTTAGTGAGCCAAAGCAATCCAATGCCAAGTGCAATAAGCCTATCAAGCTGTCACCAAGTCAAGCTGTGAGCAAGACCAGGATGATTACAAGCCATAGTTTCCTTCACTGGTTTTATCATTTCAACTTTTTGTTACATTTCCAGATTTCCAATAGTTATAGTAAGAATGTTTTAGTAGAGAACTATTTTCCCCAGGGGTTACTATCAACAACTTAGCGTATTGGTTTTTTTCCCCATCATTGATTCAAGTATAGAAGTCATCAGGGAAGAAATATTGTGATTACAGTTATATATAAATTATTTAAAGGGTCAGCCAATCAAATCTGAGATCTAAATGTCTATTTTTCTTGATGCCTATGTAACTCCCACTCCAAAAGAATATTCTCTCATTGATAGAATAGTCTTACTTCAACAATAGCTCCTTTATACCAACTTTATGAAGAAGAAGAGGGAGAGGGAGGGGGGGTGGAGAAGGAGAGAGAAACGAAATATCAACAAACAGGCAGTGAGGAAACTCATAGGGACAGAGATAGAAGACGAGACAGATAATTCAGGTTTTCCCTTGAGCAAGGGAAAGAAGAAGATTCAAGTATTACATTGCTTCCTCGCATATTTCAGCTCTGGCTAAAGAAAATATTCAGTGTTGAATAATCTGTCACACAAAAACACTCATTCAATAGTCAGTTTCCATGCATACCTTCCAAGGAAAGCATTTAGCATGCCGCAGACAAAGCCATTATCGTGCTTGACTTCTTACTTTGAATAGCACCTGTTAGACAACATGCTAATCCCCTCTCACCTGTCTCAGTGGATCCCCCCCGCCCCTGCAGCAGGTAGGGCTTTTTAGCTTGTTCATTTCCCCCTTATGCTTAGATGGTTTCTCATAACCTCACTGTTTATGTGCAAATATATGTCATGTCTCTAAATAGAACTAGTTGCCAAGACTTAATACTTCACACAGAATTTGGGAAAACACTTTTGACTAATTATGCAGAGTGATTTCTCCTGGTAGGTTTTTAGTTCTTAAAACAAGACAAAGAAAACCTAGAATTTCCAAACAATTAGCAATCTGAAGGTGCATTTAGAAACATACTTCTGCTCCAAGCACCTTTCCTGAGGGTCTAGCCTCAAACGACCTATTCCATTGGTCTGCAGCACAAGACCTCTTTAGAGTTCGAAGAGCACTTTGAGGACTGACGTGCGCCTGACCCAAGTCCTGGTATTTTTCAATAGCCGTATATACACGTGACAGTTGGACACTGAGTCAGGTAGACCGAAGAAGAATCCACGTGTTTGAATTATGGTGCTGGTAAAGACTACTGACAGTCCCCTGGACGGCCAGAAGAACAAACAGATCTGTCTTGAAGGAAGTACAGCCAGAATCCTATATAGAAACAAGGATGGAGAGACTGTCTCCGGAACTTTGGACAAGCTATCAGGAGACGATAGTCCACCAAAGACAAAGGGGAAGACTCTTGAGAAGATGGATTGACACCGTAGCTGCAACAATCGGCTGAAATGTAACAACTGTGAGGACAACACAAGCCTCATGTTTCAGGCTGGCTGACTCCCAAGTACCTGTCCACAACAGCAACATCTCACATGTGCAGTTGTAGCCAAGACAGGGAACTTGTCCTCTTAATTTACGGTGTCAGTGGAAGAAGGAAAAATATATTAAACAACTATTCGAAACAATATGGAGAGTGAGTAGACTAAATTGGTAGATAAACCTTTTGTTTATACTTGCATCTTGATAAAAGAATTAAAGGGATAACTGTTTGAGTCTTCAAATTATGCAAATTAATGACTCTTAAAACCTTCTCTACGTTTTTTCACCTTTAATAAATTACAATAGAATATAACGCCCATTTTTGTGTGACTTTCACTTCAAATATTTCACCAAAAACCCAATCAATTATGCAGTCTCTATTGTAAAGTTTGAGGATTTTGAAGTATCAAAAAGAAACAAGAGGTAATAAACTCATTATTAAAGCATTTAGCTTGGCAAGTGATTTATCTCTCTTCCTTTATCTACTTAGGGTTTTTATTTCACTATGTGAGCAAATTTCTACTGACAAGTAATTTTTGGAGAACAGCCAGAGTGAGGGGCGGGGAGAAAGATCTCCTAAGACAGCAAAGTCAGGAAAAGAAGACAAAAGAAGGAAAGAAAGGAGTGATGAAGTGACATTTATGGTTTCAAAATAACACACCTCTACTCTTCTGCTCACTTACGGGGGGCGGGGGTTGGCTCTTGGTTTTGGGGGGGGGCGTTTGAGTTCTGATTATGTAATGAGATCTAGAGAATGATTCTGCCCCAAAATAATGAACTTAAAAAACAGAAAGATCATCTATTGTTGTCCTCTACATTTAATGATTCTCTTAATGAGATTTTTACTCTGTCACTGTGTACGAGTAAAAAGAAGATAAATTTTGTACACCACAGTGGCCTGCATAAAAACTCTAGAACGATATCTATTACCATGGTTATTCACTGACGCTGGGACCGAATCTGCTGAGAAGTTGATTTCTCATTGCATGTCTTTCTGGGTCATCTTCAGGCACTCTGGCGGTGCGATACGCATTGGGCTGCTAACCACAAAGTCCACAGCTTGATCCCACCAGCCTCTCCACGATGGAGAGGCTGTGTTCCCATAAAGATTTATTGTCTCAGTCTTGGAAGCCCCCAGGGGCAGTTCTACCTGTCCAATAGAGTGGGTATGGATTGGAAACAACTCAGTTGCAGTGGACACTTGTCCTCTTCGTTTCCTTATATTCATGCTTTCCATGTAAGCGCTTGTACGGCTGTTGTATTAATATCTCCCAGGCTGAAACCACTTCTTGGCAAATATACTAAGGTTTGGGAAAACAGGCAAATTGTGCCGCAAATGTACTTATTCATTCCATTAATGAATCTCTGCCTTGTGCCCAGCAAGATGAGACACTGCATGGTCCTAGCATCCTCACAATTGGACCATGCTTGAGCCTCTTGTTGTAGTTAATGCACCAAGCCATCTCTTTGAAGGCCTCCCTCTTTTTTGTTGAACCTCTACTTTAGCAAGCATGATGTCCTTCCCCAGGGACTGGTTACTCCTGACAATGTGTCCAAAGTATATCTCTAAGGGGCACTCTGGCTGAACTTCTTCCTTTCAGCAGTGCATGGTACTTTCAGTACTTTTCTCCAGCACCACAATTCAAATGCATCAGTTCTTCGTCAGTCTTCCTTATTCGGGTCCAACTTTTACATGCATATGAGGCCACGGAGAAGACCATGGCTTGGGTTGGGGAAACCTTAGCCCTCAAAGTAACAGCCTTACTTTTCAGAACTCTAAAGACGTTTTGTGCAGCAGATTTACCTACTGCAATATGTCTTTTGATTTCTTGACTGTTGTTTCATGAGCAATGATTGTGGATCCAAGCAAGACAAAATCTCCGATAACTTTCAATTGTTCTCTATTTATCAAGATGTTCCCTATTGTTCCAGTTGTGAGGATTTGGATCTTCGTCACATTGGATCTTCTTCACATCTTCTTCACATTGAGCTGTAAACCACACTGAAGGCTTCATCAGCAAGTCCTTCAACTCCTCCTTACTTTTAGCAGGTGACGTTGTGTCATCTGCATGTCTGAGATTGTTAATAAACCTTGCTCAAATCCTGATGCTGAGTTTTCTTCATATAAACCAAGTTCTCTAACTACTTGCTCAGCATACAGATTGAATAAGTGTGGTGAGAAGCTATAGGCCCATTGCACGCCTTTCCTGATTTGAAAACATGCAGTATTTCCTTATTACATTTGGACTTTTGCCTCTTGAAACATATACAAGTTCCGCATAAACACAATGAAGTAACCTGGAATTCCCATTCTTCTCAAGGTTATCTGTAGTTCGCTATGACCCACACAGTGGAATGCCTTCACATGGCCAATAAATCACAAGTAAACATCTTTCTGATATTCTCTGCTTTCAGCCAAGATCCATGTGACATCAGCAATCACATTCCTTGTTCCACGTCCTCTTCTGAATCCGGCTTCAACCTCTGGCAATTCCTTGTCAATGCACTGCTGCAACCTTTGTTGGATAATCTTCAGCAAAACTTCACCTGCGTGTAATATCAGTGCTATTGTTCTACAGTGTGAGCATTCTTTTGGATTGCCTTTCTTTCAAATGGCTACAAATATGGATCTCTCCTAGTCAGTTGGCCAAGTAACTGTCTTCCAAATTTCCTGGCTCAGATGAGCGAGGGCTTCATCAGCTTGCCAGAAAAATTCCATACATTCCTGGAGCCTTGTTTGTGGCTGATGCTTTTGGTGTGGCTTGAACTTCTTCCTTCAGCACTATTGCTTCTTGCTCATATGCTCCTTCCTGAAATGTTGGAATGCGGACTAGTTCTTTTTGATAGAGTGGATCTGTATATTTTTTCTATCTTCTTTTGATACTTCCTGAATCAGTCAGTATTTTGCCCATAGACTCTTTCAAGATTGAAATTTACAGCTTGCTTTTTTTCTAGAGTTATTTCATTTTAAGTTATGCTGGTCATATTCTGTCCTTTGGGGGTTCTAGTGCTTGGTCATTGCACATTTCATTATAAGATTTTCCTTCTTTCATTCTCCAGCTGCCCTTTAGAATTTTCTACTCAGCTCGTTGAGGTCACCGTTTCTTCCCTCCACTTGTTTGTCAGTTGGTCATACTGTAGTGGCTTGTGTGTTGTTCGGATGCTGGAAACTATGTCACTGGTATTTCTAATGTCAGCAGGGTCACCAAAAGTGAACAGGCTTTGGTAGAGCCTCCAAACTAAAAAGAGACACTGAAGAAGGACCTGGCCTCCCACTTTTGAGGCAGGAGCTGCTCAACTTTATGCATAGCTTCGAACCCTTATCAGATGCTGAAGGCTGATGAATGGAAACAAAACATTTTCAGAAATAGTGCCAGAGGACTGGCACCTCGGGTCAGAAGGCACTTAACATGTGGTTGAGGAGGAGCTGATTTCTCAGAGTGGAGCACGGTGATGTGAATCAGGAAGAGCCTGTCGGAATGGAGTGGAGCCTTGGGCACGATTCACGATAAAGAGAAACAGCAGCAAAAGTCTTTTAATGATTGAAATGTGGAATGTGCAAAGTATGAGTGTAGGAAAATTGGGAATAACACAATTGTGTTAGACTAGAGGAAGAAATCTAGGAACACTCATATATGTACAAGAGAGCTTTATATCAAGAAGCAATTATATATTAAGCAAGCATCCCAATCCAGTCCAGATCAAGTTCATAAGTCCAATACTACTCCGTAAGTCCAATACTGGTCCATGAATCCCTCTTCAAACTCATGTAGACACACACACACACACACTGATACAAAATGCAGGAGGTCACAGGCTGGTGGGTGTAAAGTCTTCTAGATCCAATGGTGGTAGACACATCTCCAGGATCTGGTTGCCATCTGTGTGCCTTCAAGCGCCTCATCAACAGGAAAGTGCCTCCAGGGAGAAGGAGGAGGCTGGGCTTAGAAAGCCATTCATCTCTGAAGCTCTCCAATCAAGCTGCGACCTGAACGACAGGCTAAACTCTGCCCACATGTTCCTATGGGAGCCATGTTGGCATAAAAAAACCCCAACTATTACAACAATCAAAAAGATTGGCGCATGGTATTCATCGTCAAAAAGGACATTGCAAAATCAATCATGAAGTACAATGCTGTCTGTTATAGGATTATCTCCCCATTCAAGGAAATCCAATCAATACAATTTTTATTCAAATTTATGCACCAACCACAAAAGCTAGCCATGAAGAAATTGAGGAATTCTATCAATGACTTCAGTATGAAACTGATCAAACAAATGATCACAATGCATTGATATTTATTGGTGATTGGAATGCCAAAGTTGGAAACAAAGAGGAAGGCACAGTAATCAGAACATATGGCTTTGGTGATCAAAATGAACCTGGAGATCATATGATAGAATTTTTACAAAACCAATGACTTGTTCACAGAAGATAGCTTTTCAATAACACAAAAGGTGACTATACAAATGGACTTCTTCAGATGGAATACACAGGAATCCAATTGGTTACCTCTCAGACGACTGAGAGGCTCAGTATCAGCAGCTACAAGTAGGCCAGGGCCGGCTATGGGAACAGACCATCCATCACTCAGATGTAAGTTCATGATACAGCTGACGAAAACGAAAACAAATCCACAAGAGTCAAACTATGATCCTGAGGCTATCCCACCTGAATTTCCAGAACATTCAAGAACTGATTGGATGCCCTGAACACTAGTGACAGAGGCCTGAGGAGGTGTGGAAGGACATCAAGACCATCATTCATGAAGAAAGAGAAAGGTTATGAAAAGACAGGAAAGAGAGAAAAGATTAAAGTGGATGCCAGAAAAGACTCTGAAATGCGCTCTTAATCATAGAGTAGCTACGCAAAATGGAAGGAATGATGAAGTTCTGTGGGATTTAAAAAAATCATTAAATCAGCGTTGTGTCTTCAAGGAGTCTAATTATAGACAAAGGATTATAATGCAGGGTACAAAATGAAAATTCTGTTAAAATATGGACATATCTCATTTTATGGTGCCCCACAGATATTGCAGCTATTTCTTTCTTTCTAACAAAATGAAGTTTTGTGGCAACTGTGTGTTGAGCAAGTCTAATGGTGCCAATATTCTGAAAGCATGTCTTCACTTCGTGGGTCTCTGTATCACATTTTGTTAATGCTCAACAATTGTACACTTTGTCTAACTTTATTGCAGGTGGAACAAGTACAGTATAATGCAAACATCACTTACACCTGCACTCAAAATCAAACAAACTGCCAAACAGCTCACTGCCCTTGAATCAATTCTAGGCTACAGGACAGAGTCGAACTGCCTCTGGGGATTTCTTAGGCTGCGTGTTTCCATCTGAGCAGACAGCCCCATCGTTCTCCTGAGAGAGTCTGATGGTTCCAAACAGCAACATCGGTGTGAGCGGGCCGGTGGGCAAGCCACTGTGTTAGCAGGGCTTCCCAGGCCTCTTGTGGTGCTCTTTATGATGGTATGCACTGATCTCAGTGGTTTGGAACCTAACCCTGAACATCTCTGAGTTATGCCGGTACCACTGAGATTCCCTAGAGGAATCCTGGAAGACTTTAAGGAGTAAGTGGCATTTCAGGTAGACCTAGAAGACTGAGAAAGGGAAAGGACGTTCTCAGTGACAAACTGAATAAAGTCACTGAAGCAAGAAAGCACAGATTTTGTTCAAAGAACCAGGCTAGGCAGAGAGCATGTGCGCTGCTGGAAAAGAAGTCCTGGGAGACAGACACCCAGCGTGCGAAACACTGCCATCTATAGGTAGCTGGAGTCTGAATTTCTGAATTTCCCCAAGGACTATTCTGCACAATAATCTCTTGCCCCATCTCAAAATGGGAAAAAGAGATGACAACATTATCTCTACTTATATTCTCTCTCTCTTTTTAAAAGCTTTATATTTCCTTGTTTCTTTAAAGCTAACATATACGTTTATATTTATAGCCATGATTACAGGTAAGGTTATCTTTAGAATGTAGGTTGTGTTGAATAAGTTAAATATTGCACAAGGGTGGAGTGAAGCAGGTGGGGGTGAGAATCAAAAGAGGCCAAGAGCTATAGTACATATGGGGAAACCTAACCCACGATCCACATGGGCTGACACTGGCATTCAGGACAAAGCCAAGCCAATAATAATAATAATAATAAAAGGTCCAAACTCCCTGCTCTCTACCTCTAGCACCGAAGAAAGGGATATTGTTTCACCGCATAACACCCAAGGTCCCCATTAGAACATGAAAATATTTACAGTAGTGGTGCTTTTGCTACGCGATTGCACATTTTCCTTACACATGTTTAACTCACACGTACATGAGCGAAGGCGCACAGTGCACAGGAAACTGCGAGCCTCACTGACGCTGAGAGGTGCGTGCATTTGACCTGAACTGCTGTTGGCAGACTCTTTCTAGCTACCTGTGCCTCTCACCACTGATCAGTCTACCAGAGGAATATGGGACTTTCACTTTGCTCTTTATTCTCAAAGTACCTGTCGAAATATATCTAGAGTAAAACAGAGCAAATTATTGAAGTTCATTGCTTCCGATTTAATGAGAATAAAATTGATTTTAAGATTATGTGTTTAGTCACTCCTGTCAAAAATGAAAGTAAATTGTCGCAGGGAATAAATCATTTGACCAGTGGAGGAAGTGGTCCCAACCATTTTATAGGAAAAACAATAACCACCACCTTGGGGTTAGAGTACTGTGTCTGCCCCGCCCACTGAGCCTCCTTCCCTAGAAGTTCACGCTCCCTCCTGCTGGACCAGCTCCAAGCATCACAGCCCTTGGCAACCACACATACATGGAGCACACAACCAAACACAGTGGACATTCACTTTAATAAATTGTGCTTTACATGCATACACACACATATCAACACACACTGACTAATGAGATACATTCATCAGCAAATTATTTCTGATATTAGTGGGTTACAAATTGGGCTGCTAACCGAAAGGTCAGCAGTTCAAACCTACTCGCTATTCCACAGAGAAAGATGGAGCTTTTTGCTTCTGTAAAGATTTAAAACCTGGGGGACCCAAGGGCCTTGTTGGGTCACCATGAGTCAGTCTTGGTGGCAGTTGAGTTTTTGTAGTGACAAACCAGGGAAACAAAACAAAATGTAGCCAATATGACTTCACACATTCTTTTGGGCTGCTATTGCTAAAAATTCCAAGAGCTACAATTATTCCTCGGTGGCATATATGATTCTCCTGGGGACATTACAAACAATCTCAGTGGAGAGTCATGGAGATTAAAGTCTACGTGTTCTCTATAGGATAGGACATAAGCAACTCCTCGTTGTAGTTTTCCTCTCTGTCTGGGGTTGAGATATCTTGAGTAAGAAATGGACCTTCCATTTAATTCTCTATGATACTTTTAATCAACTTTAAATAAAATTCAAGTGGTGCTATTTAACAATATAGGTTAATTTCACTTGTGGTATAAGTAGCTGTGTCTCACTTTAGGTGGCACCCAATTTTTTTAGTCATTTTATTAGGGGCTCATACAACACTTATCACAATCCATACATACATCAATTGTGTAAAACACAATTGTACATTCATTGCCCTCATCATTCTCACAACATTTGCTCTCCACTTAAACCCCTGGCATCAGGTCCTCATTTTCCCCCTCCCTCCCTGTTCCCCCCTCCATCATAAACCCTTGATAATTTATAAATTATTATTTTGTCATATCTTTCCCTGTCTGACATCTCCCTTCACCCATTTTTCTGTTGTCCATCCCCCAGGTCTGAGGTCACATGTAGATCCTTGTAATTGGTTCCTGCTTTCCAACCCATCCTCCCTCCACCCTCCCAGTATCGCCGCTCACACCACTGGTTCTGAAGGGATCATCCACCCTGGATTCCCTGTGTTTCCAGTTCCTATCTGTACCAGTGTACATCCTCTGGTCTAGCCATATTTGTAAGGTAGAATTGGGATCATGATAGTGGGGGAGGAGGAAGCATTTAGGAACTAGAGGAAAGTTGTATGTTTCATCGTTGCTACATTGCACCCTGACTGGCTTGTCTCCTCCTGCGACCCTCTGTAAGGGGATGTCCAGTGGCCTACAAATGGGCTTTGGGTCTCCACTCTGCACTTCCCCCACCTCATTCATTATGATATGATTTTTTGTTCTGATGATGCCTGATACCTGATCCCTTCGACACCTCATGATCGCACAGGCTGGTGTGCTTCTCCCAAGGTGGCATGAGCTTGAGAAAAGACAGAGTCCCCATGGGCAAGCACTGTTAGATACATCTGTGCAATTAGCATCAGAAAGAGCCTCATGGTAGTCAACCCCAGGAGACACAGACAGGTGGGCAAGTGATTGGTACTGGTGAGGCCCTTCTGTGGCTACCTCCATGGACAAGTGGAGATCCAAATAGGCAAATGGATAATAATATGGAGAAGACTATTACTAGCTATTAAATCCTAGTAATTGCTACGATCTCCCCATGGAGATGGGGGTTTCAGAGGGCAGAGCCATATCCATAGACTGAGAAAGGCGAGGTAGAATACCCTTATCCTGGGAAGAACAGGGCAACCAGGTTACGCCGGAAAATAATGTAGGCATTTGAGAAAATCTGCTGAAGTGATGTGAACTAGAGAATGAGAAAGACAATTTGCCAGAAGAGAGGCAAACATAGAGATCTTCAGAACTGCACAGGGCCGAGCTGCTGCAAAGCCCCTGGACTCCATACACCCCCCCCACCTGCATGAGCACTGGACTACAAGTTTGGGTTTCGAAGTTTAGGTTAAGAGGTACTATTAATGAGGGGTGGGAGGTATTTAGGAATAGGGCATTGGTTCTTAACTGGATACAACTCTCCCCGAAGACATTTGGCAATTTCAGAGATATTTTTGGTAGTTAAAAAATGAGGGGGTGGTGCTCTTTTCATCTAGTGGGTAGATGTGGAGGGAGGTCAGATGTACAGGCATTCCCTCCCCTGAAGGCAATCAGTTGCCACACTACTGTCTCATCCCACCACAGGGGTGGGCCTGCTCCCTGCCTCTGGGGACAATGGACAGGCTCCTGTAGGAGGAGTTTTCACCCTAGTGATAATGGTTCCTATGGAGACCCAGAGACCAACCACTAGACCATCCACTCATTGCTGTGTAACCCATAGTGCAGCTCCTCCCTGTGATGTATGTCTCTATCTGTAATTAGTGGGCTGGCTTGTCCCCAAAAGGTATATAGGTGTGAGTCAGCAATATAGAGCTTTCTGACCTCCTTGCTGCTCACTCCCTGGTCACTCCCCTCTCTTCCCCCTCTCCCTTGTTCCCTTCCCCTCCTTCCCTTCCCCCTCTCTCCACGTGGACCACCAAGCTGGGCTGAGGTGAGCAATGCTACCATGTAATGTGTCTGACTGCATTATTATAATATCTCTCATGCTCTCGATGACTTTAATATAATACTTATATATCTCAACCATACAATTGTGCATTACTGAACCCAGAAGTAGTATTACTGAACCCAAGATTAGTGGTGGGGGCTGCCTCCCCACCCCCAGCACCACTTTTAACTTAATACTACAGGTAGAGACCAGGGATATTGCTGAAATATTTTATAATACACCATATAATTCTGTAACACAAAATTATCTGGCCCCATCTGTCAATAGTGCCAAGGTTGAGAAATCCTGTAGTAGAGTGATCAATACAGACACAATGTACTTGGAATTCAGTCTGAATTCATTCTTAACTTTTATATACCTACTGAATTTCTACAGAGGATATGAGGAGGAAAAAAGGATAACTGTCTTTACGTCTCTCTGGAGGAAGCATAATGTAGTAGAAAGAGCATAAACCTTAATGTGAGAAAGTCCTGTGTTCAAAGCCAATTCTGAGATAGATCTTTGGGGGAGTGCATTTTGGGGGAGTTTCTTAGCCCCTCAAAGCCTCAGTTTACCTATCTATGAATTAGGATAATAACTATCTCAGAATGCAGCGGAGAAGGTAAGTGACCCTATCAGATAATTATCACTTATCTCAACCCAAGGAAACACTAGCAGGTCTCCCAGTAGTTCAGGGAAGAAAAGGCAGTGCCTCCGTTAAGGCAATGCCACCACTGATGCAAGAAAGGTTCAGATTCTAGACATGTATTTCTTGTCGCTTCCAGAAGTTTTCAGTTGGATGAGGAAGGGGGAACAAGAATGCAAAGCTCACTGATGCATTTGGGTGACATTACAACGAACTGAAATTTGAACTTCCTAAAGGGGCTTTCGTTAAGCGCTTAGCTGGTAATTTAAAGGGTGGGAGTTCAAATGCACCCCTCAGGTCCATGGGAGAAAGCCCAGGTGATCTGCTCCTATCAAGATCACAAACAAGCAACCCCTTTGGGGACGTTCCACTCCGTCCCACGGTGTCTCAGAGTCAGAATCAACTTGACAGCCCCTAGCACCACCAACAAAGAGGATCCCGTCTGTGGGGGAGGACAGCGCATTCCGTTTCAGAGGAGCGAATCTCAGATGCCCTCAGGATCCTTATGGGCAGTTACCGCAGTGATATTTACAAGCCACTTTCACATAAGTTGTTTCCTTCGATTTCGAACCTTGTAATAGATCCGTGAAAGTCAGACGTTAAAATCTATAGTTTTTAGCTGGGAAAACCGAGTCTCAAAGAGGCTAATCGATTAGTCAACATTCTAAGGACAATAGTAGTTATGCGTTGAATCCAATTAGCAATCTGTGTTTAGAAAGCAAAGGAGCAGGTTTGATAAATGGTGAAGGAGTAGATGGATGCCATGTTCACGCTGGTTTGGCTGTTTAGTGTTTCACCTCTTCCTCCAAGATGGTGGAAGGCCAGGAAAAGTCAGCCAGTGAAGGCTTCGCCAGGGGATCGGGCAATTGAATTGCAATGTCAGCACCTGCAAAATGTGTTGGTGAGGCCGCTGTGAGTGGAATTTATTTTTGTACACCATTAACTGCATGGACAAAGGAGCCAAGAGAAACTAAAATTAAAAATATTAGCAGACCTTGCCAGTTCAAAATAATTTTTTTGAAATGAAGATAAGTCAATTGTGAAATGATCATGAAAATCAATGGAAAGATATGAACAAATTTTGATTTACCTGTAACTTCTCAGGAGCACATTTCCTGAGACACATTTTAATCTCGGAACACTGGCGTGCCTTTGCTCCAATCACACTGTAAAGCACGCTGCTCAGAGAGCTCCGAAAAGGCTGGGGTTTGTTTTTCACACTTTTGTAATAGTTTCTGCAGACTTATTTTTGGCTGTGAGACACATTTCCAAAGTGCACTAATGAGACCATTTTGGTATTTTCCTTTAGATACTCTGAATTGATTGCCTGAGCTTTCATTTAAGTCATCACAACTCTCTGTCGATTTGGGGGAAGAATGGAAACTGTCCATAGTCCGGAAGTGTGGTCCGAGAAAGACCACCCTCTGCCGGTTGGAACATCTGCCATACTTTTCTCCTGAGGACCAGATGGTGTGTTTGAACCACAGGATGATTTTCGGTTACCAGCACATCGCTTATTGTGGGATGGCGAGACTTCGTCTTACTGTCGTGTTGTCAAAGAGACAGTCCCTGGAGAAGGACATCGTATTCGGTAAAGCTGAGTGACAGCAAACAAGAGGAAGGCCCTCCAGGAGGTGGATTGACACGGCGGCTGCAACAAGCATGGGAACACTTGTGAGGATGGCGCAGGCCTGGCAGTATTTCCTTCTTTTGTGCTTAAGGTCACTGTGGTCAGAATGGATGTGAGAGTAACAACAACAATGACAACAGCTGATTGCTTTAACCACCATGCCAGCGGGGACTCCTTATTTTACATAAGCCAAGTTCATTTAGGAGTTCTGGTGGCCAGTAGTTACACACTGGAGTGTGCTAACTGAAAGGTGAGCCCTGGGACCCACTAGCCACTCTGTGGGGAAAGACAAGAGATTTGTTTGTGCTTCTCAAATGATCGGAGCCTGCAGGGCAGATCTACCTGTCTTATGAGGTCATTATGAGTAGAACCAATTCCAGAGCAGTGGGGTTGGCTTGGGGTAAACTCAAAACTCAATGCCAGTGAGTTCATTCCAGCTGAAAGTGACATTATAGGCCAAAGTGAAATTGCCCCTTGGGTTTCTGAGGCTCCACATCTTAGGGGAGCAGAAAGATTCATTTTTCTCATGAGGAGTTGCTTGGTGGCTTTGAACTGCTGAATTTGAGGTTAGCAGTCTAATGTCTAACCAACTATGATAGTTAAGTTTATTGTGCCAGCCTGGAAACATGGGAGTGGAGATTAATCAGGTTGCAATTTGATTAGAGGGCAAAGAGATGAATGGCTCTGCACGGCCCGCCCCCTTCTCTCTTGCTTTCTGGTGATCAGACAAGCTGTGCTGCTGCGTTAGCTAGTTCTCTGCCTCAACCTGTGTGCTACACTACCTGTGGGGCAAAGCAACCTGTGGACCCTGTTGCTTGAGCTTGGGCTCCTTAGAAACCTGCTTCACCACTCTGCCAGTGCGTACATTGCTTGAGCTTGAGGCTGGTGGGTTCTGCCTTGCATTGTTTGAGTTGGATATCCCATCCAGGCCTGCTCTGCTATGCCTCCATGCTACTGACTGTTGCTGACCTACCCTGCTGTCTGATGCCTGCAGGCAGACTCTCCCTGTTTTGCCTGAGGGAAGACTCCACTGTCTTCGTCCTTGACCTTAGACCGAAGGCCCCTTCATGAGCTGAAGGGCTTGTTCCACAAAAAATGAGTTGAACTCAGCCCTCTGTACTGCTGTGTGGACTAATTAGCTGTGATATTCCTTCTCGCTATATAAACCTATATATCTATAATCATAAGTGTCCTGGTTTTGTTCCTCTAGAGCACCCTGCCTAACACACCGACCATGTCACCAGGATCATTTCTTTTACTCTTTCAATTTAAATGACTTAAGTGCTGAAACAGTTATTTGGAAGCATTTCTGATAGGTGTCAGAACAACACGCCTTTCAAACTGTCCTCCATGAACTTCTTATAAAGTGCCATAAACTTGACCACAAATACTTCCAGATGATAAACAGCTTTGCTGCGCAGCTACAGACAATGCTCATAGCAAGCCGCCATCTGGGCCACTGCCCCTTTCAGCTGTCCATCACAATTGTTTTGGAGTTCTGAATATTCTGATCCCCTTGGCATTATGTCAGGAGGAACACAATGAGCTAAAAGCTCATGGAATCGTCCACGAGCTTCTAGGAGTCTTTATGGACTCTGCTGACTGACAAGAGCATTGGCAGTTTCCCTCAGATAAATTTCCCCGAGGCCATCTCCGGGATTTTGGGGGTTTTGTTGTTGGTCTGCAGTGACAGGGTACTGCTGCTTTTAGCAGGCTTCGCACATCAGGAGGGCTTTCGGAAGTTCGGGAACTTCTCTGTCAGTCAGGAGCCTGCTGTGCTGACCGCGTCAGCCTTCCTTCTTGCACACGCTGATAACACATGGCGAATTTCTTCTTTGCTTTGGGCAGGCATGTGAACCGCCAGGCACCTACTACGGATGGGTGGTAGGGATCATTTTGGAGGTAGGAGTACAGCACAAAATCAGCCCGCAAGTGGACGTCTACTTTTCCATGGTTCCATGCAGGGCCGGGCGTGCTGAGCATCCTTGGTGAGCTTGTCACCCTCCGTCAGTGACACTACTTTCCAATCTCTTGAGAGTTTGTTTCCACTTAGAGTGACAGTCCATGGTTTCCAAACAAAGTGTTCTCCACTTTGTTTGTCTTTCATTTAATGCCAGTGTTTAGTCCTGAAATTATCCTACATTTCCTTTTGCTTTATGCTTTTTGCTCTAAATCCACCCTCTTTTTCTTTTCTTTGTAGCTCTTCCCGTGATTTTGCTAAAACTAGAAGTTGTGACCATGGGAATAGGGTGCAGCTCACTAGGTGTCACCTTTCTGTAAATGATTTTGCTTTGCACACACTGAGATGAAGTTGTCTGCAAGATAGCTACTGAAAGTAGGTTGGCTGATGATTGTGCTTGAATATTGCCCTGCGTGTGGGGTGTGTTTTCTCCTTCCGAGTCCGACACTTAGGTGAACTTTATTGACTCCATTGCTGCTCTCTTCTGTCACTAGCTATTTATCCATCAGACCTGTTTAATCCAGGGTGTGGTGTCATGACGATGCCTACACAATTTATGCTTAGAAGCAAGTTATTCTTGATTTTCTGATAAATTTCCCTACCTCCCTAGGTGTTTTTGCTTGTCCTGGTGTATGGTTCTTTTATTTTCTTTGTAAACTGTGCCTTTTATTATTATATCATTTTAATTGCCATTGAATCAATATGACTCGTGGGATGCCTTTTCTTATTCTTTTATAGTGCATTTCATTTTAGAGTGCACCCTTCCCTCTGGATCATTAACATTGTCACTTGCGTTTCTTTTGGTCTATGTGTATCTAGTACCAACTGCAAAGGAGAGCTCAGGGATAGTGGCTTATGCGTTGGGCTACTGCCCCCACGTTCTGCAGTTTAAATCTGCCAGCTGCTCTGGGAGAAAGAGGATGTTTTCTGTTCCCATGAAGACTTTCAGCCTCTGAAAACCAAAGGGGCAGTTTTACTGTCTTCTGTGGGTTCCTATGAATCAGAATCCACTCCGTGGCAGTGAGTCTGGTTGGTTTAGAGTACAATTGCAAGGAGCCCTAGGGGTGCTGTAAAAGGATATCATTGGACTGCTAGTGGCAAGGCTGGTGGTTCAAACCTACTTACTAGCTGTTGCTCAGGAGGAAGCTGAGGTCACCTGCTCTTGTACAGTTCCACCCTCAGAAGCCCTCGATAGAGCCACTCTGAGTCTGAACCACCTGGACCGCAATGGGTTTGGGGTTCAGAACTAATTGCCTTTTCTGAAATGTGTCCTGTTTGAAATATGCTTCTAGTGAATAGCATAAAGCTATTCTTAAAAGATATTTCTTCTAAGAAAGGGTGGCAGTTTGAACCCACAAGCTGCACAACGGGATAAAAAAACAACAACTATGATAGTCTGTTTCCATAAAAATTACAATTTTGGAAACTCACTGGGGCAGTTCTACCTGTCCTTTAGAGTCGCTGTGAGCCAAAGTCCACTCGGCAGTGGCAGGTAATAACAGTCTTTACCATTTCATGGAAGACGGCCCCTCATGTATGCTGACTGTAATGATTAGACGGTTTGAATTTCTTCAATTTCGTTTCTATTAGTACACGCAGTTCTCAGATTACCAATAAGATCTGTCTCTTTCCGTTGAGTTTGCAGGTAAGTCAGGGAGGTACATAAGGTTATTGAGTCAGTCTGACTTCAGTGCTAGAAAAGGCTCAGAGCCTTTCAATGATTTAAATGTTGCAAGTTCAGCAAGTAAAGGAGATTGTGGGAAAGAACTGGTTGCAAGTCGGAGTTAGCTCAATGGCTTTAAGGTGAGGGCAGACTTACAGGACATTGAAGGGCAAGTACACGTCTATTGGCCCATACTTCAGACGTCGTCACCTGGCAGGAGAACGCCGGTACAGCCCTGGGTTCCCATTTCATTCTCAGTAGTGCAGGCGTCAGTGCGTGCCACTATTCCTTCAAATTTCTCCTCTCATTAATACAAATTTCTGCTTTATTTTTTTCCGATAACATTGAAGGTGGTTTTCCTTTCCCTAAAAGTTGCAGTCACACATATCCAGTATTTCTTTACTATTGTTTGAAAACAAGACACTAACCATGATCCGCACCTAGACGGGCTATTTTTCCTTCCGCCTCGGTGAAAATGAGACTGGCAGGCTGCTGTCTCGCCTCTTTCTCTTGGTGTGCTCCCCTGCCCGAAGGGAGATGTTTGGGGATCATTGCTCCCCACTTCAAATTGTCGGTCCTCTTGATGTTTTTCATATTTCTTTCACGCCTCTTACTGGCATTTTCATCTTCTGAATTCCCCTTCATGGCCTCTTATGTTTTCCCTTGCATTTCATCTGGGTGTGTTTAATCTGGGTGTAATATTCAAACCTCTGTTTCTTTAAGTCCACGGATACACATCTCAGTGACATCTTTGCCTCCTTCGGACCACTTTTGGATTTTTCCGTCATAAAAATCTATGCATGCTTTCGCCTTGGCTTTCATTTCGTTTTGTTGTTTTGGGTGCTGGATTCATGTTATTTTTAAGGGTTCAGAGTTGTGGACTAGTTCTTCTAAGAGCTCCGTTTTTCTGGACACATTTTTTTTGTTTTTCTTGTCTCCACACTCTGCACCCCAGATGGGACCTATGTGTTTTAAAATGTGTATTTATTTATGTTTCCTTTGTCAACTCATAGTGTTGATGAAGAGAATATTAATTAGTGATTGTCCTTCTAGAGAGGGTTGGTGGAAGATTTGCCACCATGGTGTACCGCCACATGGTGCTGCAGGAAGAAGCCATCCTTCCCCAGGTGTGGGATTCGACTTTTGTTTGGGGAGTATGAGAGTTTTAGCTCTTTTTGGTGGGGGCTCCTTTGTGTCTTGGAGCCAGGGAGATGGGTGACTGTGGATGATGCTTATGGTGAGTCAAGCTTGTCAGCACTTTCCAAGTTCTGGTTCATGGTTGAGGCATGACTGTGCTTGTGCCGTCCTCTCACCAGCACTTGTGGAAGAGTTCCCCAGCTCCTTTCTATTTCAGAAGGCCAAACCTCCGCGATACTTATCTGACCACAAGCCCAGTGGCTTCTACAAACAGAAATGGTGAAAACCTTGGTGTTCACAGTGCAGATAAAATGAAATATCCTGGTCTAGTCACTGCTTCCAGAATGCCTGTCCGTGATGCTTTAAAAAACCATACTGAGAAGTGGTCTTCTACAAAGATCTTTTGTTTGGCTGGTTCTGTGGACAATTAAAATATCTACATTTTACTGCGTAAATGCTAAAATAGCACCATAGAGACAACAATTAGGAATCCTCTCCACCCCCCCAGCTAAAAACAGCAATTGGGAAACTAATAGGATTATATTTTAATCACTGTCAGTTTTCTTTTCTTTAGAAAAATGGTCCGGGATAATGAATTACAATTTTTATTAGTGTTTCTATAGAAAATGATGATATCTAAAATCTTATAAAAGTCACCACTTCTATGGACAATTTCTTCAGGACACTCTAAGTTGGCTAAGGTGGGAGGCCTGATTTGGGTCACTTTGACCTAGAGCTCTTAGTTCCTACTAGCCAGAATGGGCACAGTGGAAAAGAAGAAAAAAACACTTTAACTCCAACCAAACTCATGTCTTTAGGAAAAGGAAAATCAACCGCCATTAAAAAACAAACACACAAACCATCTTTATTTTCAACATTAAACAATCATGTCTGAGTACTCTAAATCCAACTTTCTGAGAATCTATATGTAATTCATTGTCCAGATAACCAGGATAATAAAATGGATTGAGTCTGCAAGTTGAGTTAGCTCAGAAAGCATTGTCTTGACTTTGAAAGTACTTTCAGAACTCTGTATAAGTATATGCCAGAAAAACTTTTTGGCTAAAATGTAAGAACCATTTCTTGTGGATCTGGAAGGCAGCCTTAATTATCCCTTCTGTGGGGCATAATTAAGAATTACATGATGCATTTTTCAATGCTATACAAAGCAGGTATAGGTAACAAATGTAACCGTAAATGTGTGTGAAATATGAGATACAGAAATAAGAATAATTAGAAAGATAGGTATTGAAATTTTAGGGTAGGAATAAAACCTGTCAAATGATTTTTTTCCTTCAATTTTGAAGCCTGTTATCTCTAACATATTCTGTAGTGCATATTCATATAGCTATAGGAAGGACATTTGGTTTGGCAGACAAATCATTTGAGTCAAAATAATTCAACCTACTCCAAATTCCTCCCTGCTTATTGCATATTCCCATATGGTGTTTCTGCCAGCCTCCTCAAACCAGCTCATCCAAATGTGGGCAGATTTTCCTTTATCCCCTCTTTCCTCATAATTCACACTTCCTTGAGTAAGTTCTATCATTTGATACTTCTATCTAATCACCCACGTGAAAAGCTCACCTCATCCTTCCATGTTCTTTGGATGCCAGACACCTTGGGCCATTTTCTTGTCCCTGATTAGCCTGTGTTTCTGGCATTGCATGTATAGCGCCTTTGACCTGAGACGGGCCAAAGGCAAATATAATGGAGGAAATACCACTCCGTTTTGAAGGCCCACTTGAAATGCAACTGGATCATGGTTCTTGAATTTTCTAATCAGATGTAGTCATTCTGTTCGCTGCACTGTATGCATTTAAATATTTGTCACATTATTGCTGTCTATATTGTATGTACATATTATCTCATGTTATCAGAAGGGGGAAGTCCTTGCAGAAAAAACGTCATGCCTGGTAAAATGGAGGACCAATGAAAATCAAGAACCTCTCATAAGAGGGAGTGAGCCAATGGCTGCAGCAATGGGCTCAAACATAACAGATAGGGTGCAGAGATGCACAGTGTTTTGTTCTGTTGTACTTTGGGGAGATAGCAGTCAGGAATGACATGGCAGCCTCCCAAAACAACAATATATGCACTTACTGGATCACATGCTATAGTATTTAGGGATTGGGTCTCAATTATCTTTTGATACTTTGAAATCTGAATATATGGTATCATAAGAATAATGTAATACTGAACTATTATCTATCTATCTATATAGATATAGATATAAATATATTTCTGAACCTATGATAGGAGAGCAATGCTTTTTCTGAAATCTAGAATTATGATTGATAAGTCTAATAATTTTATATTTTTAAAAGCAAAGGGGATGGGGGCTCAGATTTATGAATTATTCATTAAGTGCCAGATAATATTTTGATGCCAGAAAACTGTTTTCTTGTTTCTTCTTACAATGATTTTGCACAGCTGGTTATTGCTTTACCACACTATAGTCTTGACCTGTTCAGAAAAATTGAGCAAGGGTAAATATCTTGCCTATGGTCAAATAGCTTATTAGGGAAGAAGCTGAGTTCTGAGCTTGCTTTTGCTTGATGTTAAATAGTATTTGGAAGTTTTGTGGCTCTCATCTTGAGAGTCAAGAGCTGTGGACTGAGAACCTTTGTGATAATGCTAACTAGGAACTTGATTTCCTTCTGTCCTAGTTTTTTCCCCTGTTCTCCTCAGAGAAATGTTTTCCTTCTTAAAGTCTCAATGAGTACTTAGTTCTGCTAATGTATTCATGTTACGTGACAGTTGGCCAATCCCACAGCTACATCTCTTCCAGATGAGAAGGAAAGGAGAGATTCCATCTGTATTATAAGAAGGGTATATTCAGGCAACCAGACCTCCACTGACTGGAGGAAATGATTTGCTGCCTGTCCGGGTCCAATGCCCACTATTGACCTTGCTCTGTCTCTTGTCTGTAAGCTGTTCCATCCAATGCCTCTGTGTAAACTTTGTCTTTCTTGACAAACTCAGACCTTGACTTGACAAAGAGAATTGGTTTTTCTATCACACTTCACATCTATAGCTCCTATTCTTATTACCTTTGATATGAGTCAGCTTCAGATTTCTTTTTCCTTGAGGGGGTATTAGGATCATTATTATTTAAATTCTGATTCTTGATTCTCTTTCGAATAAGTTTTCTATTGCTGCTATAAAAAGCTATCCCATCAATCAGCCAGGGCGCAGTATAACACAGATGAAACACACAATATTCCTCTGGTTCTTTGAGGCTTCCTTACCCCTGACTATCATGACCCCAGTCCTGCCTTTCACTTTGGGCTAGACCAGAGCGTGTGCACAGGTACAGATAAGAGATAAGAACTCTGGACACACAGAATTCAAAAACAGAAATGAGAGTAGTCATACCAGGTGGGGAGGGAAGGGGAGGAAGGGAGAATCTATTGCAATGATTGACACATAACCACACAGTCTTCCCCTCCCCCGGGGGGACAAACAACAGAAATCTTGGGGGAAGGGAGACAGTGGTCAGTGTAAGATATGAAAATAATAATAATTTAGCAAGGGATCATGAGGATGGTAGAGAGTGAGGGGGAAAAAAGGAGTTGATACCAAAGGCTCAGTAGAAAGAGAAAGTTTAGAAAATAATGATGGCAACATGTTTACAAATAAGCTTGATACCATTGATGTATACATTTTTATAAGAGCTATAAAAACCCCCAATAAAATGATCTTTTAATAAAAAAATAAATTAAATTAAAAGCTACCCCAAACTTAGGGGCTGAAAACAACTATTTATTCTCTTATATTATTGAATCAGAAATTCAAAACAAATATTAAGGAACTAAAATTATGATTTCAACAGGCCTGGTCCTTCATGGAAGATCTAGAAGAGCATTTCTTGACCCTTCCATCTTCTAGAGATTGTCTACAAATTTCTTAGCTCCTGACCCTACAAACCTACGTAGCTATCTACTATCTGGCTTTCCTCATATAAGGAGCCTTGTTTTTATAATATGTCTACCTGCATAATCCAGGAAAATCTACCCATCTCAATAGCCATAATTCAACCACATCTGCAATGCCCCATTCTCCATATAAAGTAACATATTCACAGCTTCCAGGCAATAGAACATGTGTCTCTTTCCTCCCTCAAACTTTCTGCCATTGATTCCAACTCACAGCAACCCTATAGGGCAGGGGAGAACTGCCAGGAGGCGGAAGTTTCAGCTTTCTCCTGGGGAGCAGCTGGTTGTTTCAAACCGTTGGCCTTGTGGTGGTTAGGAGCTTAATGTGTAACTCATTATGCTATGAGGGCTTCTACCTTTAGAAGGTCATTTTACAGCTTACTTCAACCTTAGAACAGAAATATGTTTTAGAGAAATACAATTTTTAGTGTCATAGCATTTTAAACTCATTAGTTCATAATGTGATGGGGTACAATTATTTCCAACTCATTAAGGGGCACAAAATAATATACAGTTGAACCAACTAGCTATCAATGGAAACATAGGTTTAAACAGAGACCAGATTCTGGATAATTGTGAAAAACATATGTAAGTATTATTGACTTCCTAAAATTAAAAATCTTATACTCATGACTTATAAATGGTTGGAAAACCAAAAAACAAAACTCCATAGCCTTTCATTTTAGAAAATTATATTTATACTATTAGGTATACTTTGCCATGTAGAGGTGCTTTTAAATTTAAATAAATGTCCTATGATCAAAGTTTACCACCAACATTCTTATGTGTCCGGCACCTCCCGGCACTGCGTTTCGCATTTGTCTCCTGCACTTGTGAACGGCAAAACGGTTCTCTTCAGCTCCTTTCTTTGCTAACTCCTTCAAGTGAACTAATCATTGGAGCCACTCATGTGAGAGACTGGCAGTTAAAAGACTCAAATGTCAAGATGTTGTTATCAGTCACATCAACAGTAACTTTGAGATGGAATAGCTCTCTGCTTCATGTCAAATCCTTGGCGTGGAATTCTCTCTCCTCATGAAACAGAAATTGCTCACATGCTAACGCAAACTACCTTGTCCAATTGTTCATCCATCTCATCTGGCATCAGCTTCCAACTAGGTCAAAACAGTTCAGTCACGGTCAGAAACAAGGGCAGTGTACACACCCTCTAGCAACCAAATCTCGTGTGCGTTTGGTCTTGACTCAAGTTGGACACAGACAGGATCCTCGGTGGCCCCGTGGCTGAAGCCCCGTCTGGCGACTCTGGGAGAAAGATGTGGCAATCTGCTTCTGCAAGATGTCTAACCTTGACACCCCAGGAAGCAGGTCTAGTCTGTCCTACAGGGTTAACATAAGTCTGAGTCACCTTGCCAGCAGAGGTGTGAGTTTTAGGATTGCCTTTGAGTAGGAAGCAGCCTGCTGTGTCCTATGCAAAAATACCTGCCTACAGCACAGTTTAGAATGTGGTCATCTTCCATCTTTGGATGGGGCACTGCTGCCTGTTGCCCACTGGGGTCAAAATCTGATGCACCAGAAAGCAGTATGTTTGCTGCCTTCTCTTACTTTGCCCATGACTGAAACTTTTTGAGCCAGGTTCAAAGCCCTATTTAGAATAACCTTCACCTTTTACAAAAAAACCCAAAAGGCAAAGGGGTCTATTGTCCCATTGTTGATGAAAAGCCATTATCCTAGAAAAGCAAATAGACGCCCTTGTGGGCATCCAGGATGGGATCGTAATAGAATTCCATTTTGTGGTGTGTAGAAAAGAAGTGTTTTAGAGCCAACCCACGTGTGTTTTCAAATTTCATACCAATATACATTCAGCTCCAGAGCTGCTCACTTACTTGCTGGCATGCATCCCATTTTTACATGCAATTTCTTTATGAATTGAAGGGAATATGCAGGCAGGCAGCTAGCTGTTGAGGAAAATAAATTCATATTCTTTTGAGCATATCTCTTGCTGTGGATGCTGGACACATTATGTCAGTAGATATCTCCGACCACTAGTGAGGCTTTCATTTTTAAACATAGACTATACAAAGTGATGTTTCCCTATGCCCTCCAAGCTGAATGCTTCTATGAAAAATTACTTTTCTATATGTAAACACTGCACGGCTCCATAATCAGTAGGATAATGACCTATCTAAAAATGCCATATGTCACCAAACTAATTTGGCGGTGAAACCTATTTCAGGCCCATTATTTAGTGACAGCAGTGTATACTTGAATAAATAAACTTCATTATCTATATGCTTGAAACCATGAACATCTGTGAATAAAGAGATATAGCATATTGATTTCTCTGTGGTCCTCCACTGAAATGTAGGTGGCATTACATCAGTTTACAATTTCAATGGCGTGCTGCAGCTTAGAAATAAAAAAATCGTTATCTGGAAACCTCTCAAACCAACAGAAGTGTAATCAATTTTTTATCTGTGGTTAGACACTGGAAGTCAGTGGTGGCTTTTCTGTCCTCAATGCTCCAATGCTCCAATGCTCCATGTTAAAATATTTAGGGAGCTCCCGTGGGAAATACTATACCTAGATTGAACCTGTTTACATTAGGAAGTGAAAAATCTGCTCTTTGTATCCCGTTAGCCGCAACGCATCCTCCTCTCATGGACTCGCTTCCCCCGGGGGATTATGGGATAGAGCTCTCCTCTAGTGCCTGAACACCTTTCTACGGAATGACAGAGGCCACAAGGACTTATTGCTTCTAGCTCAGTGAAGATCTGAATTCAGCAAATCATTTTACATCATGTAACTTTAACACCAATTCAGAGGGGAACATGACGTTCTACATTCCTATTAATATTCTCTTGATGATTCTGAAAGGAAAATAATTCTCTGCTGGAAAATATGCTAACCATCTCCCCAGGAGAGCTCACATTCTGTAGGTAAGTGGCGCTTATATTTAAGATAGCATTTCTTTGTATGTGTTGCCTTTTAATTCGTCCGCCTTTATTGGGATACACGATTGTTTAAACATAGTCAAAGCTATGTAAAAGCAAAGAAGTACGTTCCGCGCTATCAAGGAGTTTGTACTTTATCTAGTAAGGAGAAGAAAAAATGCTGACAGATCACCGTAATGCAGGTTAGAAATAACAAGTACGACAGTAGTGTTACAAGGGAAGAACTATCAGACTTCGGCAATGGGGTAACTTCAGACTTCTCTGGTTGGTGAGAAGACTTCACGAAGGAGGGACGTTTGTGACTGACACCGAATACACATTTATTCAGGATCTGTAATGCGTGTCTCTAAGTAGTGATGAGACAGATGCAGGGAAGCAGTGGAGGAAGCTTAGAATAAAAATGTCCACAAACATTAATGAAGTATCCGTCTCTGAAAAGGAATGAGGTTTGAAGAAAGCTTAGAACTGGAGGCTCAGATGTAAAGAATCACTGACTGTGGGTGTTCAAGGAGGCCCCGATGACGCAGTGAGGCCTGGCAGTAGAGTGGATGATGCACTTGACCGCTCTGTCTTCGCAGACAAAAGATGAGGCAGTCTGATTCTTTACGGGTTTCCAGCCTCGAGAACTGTGTAGAAGACTTCTACTCTGGCCGATCGGTCACTGTGCTTGGAATTGAGTCATCAGCAATGGTGTGAACAATTAACGTGCTCGACTCCAAACCTCGAGGCTGGAGGTTCAGGTTCACAGCTGAAGAAGTCTCATTGCAACCAATTCCCCAAACTCAGCCATTAGAAACCGTAGGGAGCCCAGTCCTACTCCGACACAAAGAGACTCTCAGTGAGTAGGTGATGACTTAGGGGCAACTGGTTCCTGGGAGGGTGGATGTGCGGATGGCCAGCAGCAGGACAGACTGAGAGTGAATGCAGGTGGGAAAGCCGGACAGTAGGAAGATGCACTTTCCCCCAAGACACACATTCAGGAACAACTGAGGTGATTACTGGAAACCTAAATTGTTTTGGCTTCATTGAATCATTGGGTTCATGATTAAATATAAGAACTTCTGGATTCAGAAAGGTGTACTGAACAGAGGGAAAAGTAATTATCGATTACCAACCATAGACCAGGTACTTTACATGCACTGGTTCATTCAGTTCTACAAAGTTCCTATTTTACAGATGAGAGAAGTGGAGACTTGAATACCAGAAAAATTTAGGGAAGCATTACTTAAAAGTATATAATATTTGTTTTAATTATTTTATTGGCGGCTCGTACAATTCTCATCACAATCCATACATACATCCATTGTGTCAAGCACATATGCACATTTGTTGCCCTTATCATTCTCAAAACATTTGCCTCCCACTCTAGCCCCTAATATCAGTTGCTCATTTCCCCCCTCCCCCCTCCTTCATGAACCCTTCATAGATCATAAATTATTATAGTTTTGTCTTAAATTACCCTGTCATATGTTTCCCTCTGCCCTCTTCTCTGCTGCCCATCTCCCAGGGAGGAGGCAATACTTAGATTCTTGTAATTGGTTGCCCTTTTCTACCCACATTTCCTTCACCCTCCAGGCATTGCCCCTCTCACCACTGGTCCTAAAGGAGTCATCTATACAGGATTCCCTGTGTTTCCAGTTGCTATCTGTACCAATGTACATCCTGTGGTCCAGCCAGATTTGTAAGGTAGAATTGGGATCATGATAGTGGGGGGTGAGGAAGCATTAAAGAACTAGAAGAAAGTTATATGTTTCATTGTTGCTATCCTGCACCCTGATTGGCTCATCTCCTCTCCACAACCCCTCAGTAAGGGGGTGTTCAGTTGCCCACCGATGGGCTTTGAGTCTCCACTCTACACCCACCCACCTTTACAATGATACGATTTTTTGTTCTTGGATGCTTGATACCTGATCCCTTCGACAGCTCGTGGTCACATGCTGTTGTGCTTCTTCCATGTAGGCGTTGTTGCTTTTGAGCCAGTTGGGCGCTTGTTTATCTTCAAGCCTTTAAGACCCCAGATGCTATATCTTTTGATAGCCTGGCACCATCAGCTTTCTTCACCACCCTTGCTTATGCACACGTTTGTCTTCAGTGATTGTATCAGGAAGGTGGGCACCCACTGACCTGATTTTTAGTTCTTTGATGTCTGATAACTGGTCCCTTCTGCACCTCGTGGTCAGTCAGGCTGGTGTGCTTCTTCGATGTGGGCTTTGATACTGGAAAATTAGAGTACCACATATACTTGAGCATAAGCCGACCTGAAAATTAGCTGAGGCACCTAATTTTACCACAAAAACTGCCTTAAAAATGTGCTGGAAAACTCGACTTATACACGAGTATATGCGGAATATCTGATGATTAGGGTAGAGATTCGACAGGTTTGCAAAAGAGAGAGAGAATGAAGCTAATCTCTGTGGAATCATACTAATTCTACTGCTAGACAGATAAAAAGAGATTAGCCTGTTCTTCCAGAGATGAACTGTAGGATAGACATAGAGCAAGGTTCAGAATATGTATGCAGAGATGTTTACATCAATGTAAAGCAGAGAAAAGAAACCAGATGTGAGTTTCACAATGGACATGTCTGACTCCATATTGCTTCAGAATTAAGTCACATCCATAGCAGCTCTTTCCCCGGGTCTGCTGTGAATGGCTGACAAATACACGTGAGATTTTACTCTCTCAGTGATTCTGATGCCTCAAAATACTGGGGACCACTCCATAGATTACATTTGCGTATTTAATACAAATTTATTGAAGGCTACTCTGTGATAAGTATTGAGAATACAATCCTAAACAGCCACTGCTTTTCCGGAGGTCCCAGTCTACAGGAAATACGCATTTTAAATAGCTAGCTAGCTAGCTATGCAAAGTGAATAGAAGGGCAAACCAGTTGAACCTTGAGAGCATAGAACACAATTTCAGAGTATAAATTAATCCGGGAGGCCAGGAAATATCTTCCCGGAGAACATGACCTTGGAGGTGGTGTGGGAATGAGGGGAGAGGAATGGATGCTGGGGGGAAAGGATGCAGAAAAAGCAAACAAACAAAAACAAAGCCCGAAACTAAAACACACCAAGCTCGCTGCCAAGGAGTTGATTCTGACTCACGGGGACTCTTAGGTAGAATTGCCCCTGTGGGTTTCTGAGACAGTCATTCTTTTTTTTCCTTCCAGTGTATCTTTATTGATTGATTTTCAAAACCATTTTATTGGTAGTTAATACAGATATCATATCATTCAAACTTGTTAAAAACAACCAACCAAAAAAATTGGAGTTGGATAGGAATAGTATTTTCTCTTAGGTCTTTTGGCATTGTGTGTGTGTGTGTGTGTGTGTGTGTGTGCCTCTTTTCCTTGTCATTCCACATAAAAATCCGTATTTCCAATGGCTCTGAGGAACAAAGTCCCTGCCATCAGCTAGAGTGGGGGTTTGCCCTGTGAGCTCATGCCCATGCACACTACTCTTGATTGTCTGCCCATTGACATGACTGGCCTAGTCCTAGAGGCCTTCCCATTGGGGACACTGTTGTGGTTGTGTGCTGTAGTGTTGATTCCCACCTCTAGGAAGTGACCCCCGTGACTCGCAGGGGTTCTGTACACTCGAGTGTTGCTGGGAGCAGACTGCCCAGTGTCTTTGCTCACAGAGCGACTGGTAAATTGGAACAAGCAGCCTTTTGGATAGCAGTGGAGCCGTTCATGACTGCACAGCCAGGCATTGACTGACTAGTCCATCACATGACTAGCCTGGTCCCAGATTTTTGCTTTTGGAATGCTAGCCTATGCAAGTCCTACAGGGTTTAGCACAGTCTGCTCCATGGCCTTGTGTTGAATTATGGAATTTAGGACTGATATTTCAGATCATCTGCAGGTAAGTATGTCAAATAGCACTCCAAGATTCTGGTAAATGCTGATGTCTTAATTTTGTTATTTGCAACATAAATGGGTAAGTAAGAAGAAAGAAAGAAAAAACGAACTACAATTTCAAATAATTCCCCCCAAAGACCCTAGAAGTAAATCTTGTGTGAATTAGAAGAGCTTACTTGGTGATTTGTTTTCCTTTAAAATAATTTTTTTTCAAAATCATTTTATTGGGAGTTAATGCAGATATTCTATCGCTCCATAGGTCACAATCACCCTGAGAACAATTGTGAGGATGGAGCAGGACCAACGGGTAGTGTGTCGTTCTATTGTGTCTGGGTCCCAATAAGTGGGAACCCACTTGGTGGCACCGACCACCACCAACAGTAAGCGTGCAGGGAGGGATTCTGACATATGGAGATTATATTGTGAATGAGTGAGTCCGGGATCGTATGTAACTTGGCTTACACCTGTGACTTTGGCTAACAGACTCCAGTCAAATTCTTACAATAACTGGTCTTAGTCATGGCAATCTAACTCATAGGGACTTACAGGACAGTGTGTAACTGCTCCTTTGTGTTTCCACAACCATCATTCCTTATGAGAGAAGAAAACCCTGGCTTTCTTGCTCAGGGCAGCTGGTGATTTCGAACCGCTGACCTTTCAGTTAGCAGCCTAATGCATAACTAGGGTCCTTCTCTTGCTAACATATATCTGTCATGGTGCAATTAAAATAGAATAGTCTTAAATATTTGTATGCCAATGTTTTCAGTTAAGTTCCATTCCAGTGATACACATGCACACAAGTGACTGACATTTAGTACTGTCCACTGGAGTGGAGAGAAGCAAGGAGGAAAAAATCTTGCGAAATACTAAAAGGAAGCAATCAAAGAGATCACTGTGTATTGAGCCTTTCCCCTTCATACACTCTCCCTCTCCTCAAAAAACAAAGCAAAAACCCTATAAACACCTGCATTTATAGCCTATAAATCATATTTTTGAATTATTGGAAACCCTGGTGTTTTCTGAAAATGAAAAGATCGCAGACAAAAATGATAAAAATAGCTAAAACTCTTGACTGTTCACAAAGGTATAAACAGATCATTGAATTTGAGGAGTGAAACAAACAGATGAAGCGTGAGTGACTCCCAGACAATACAGAGACCAGAGGAAAAACGCATTAAGAGGCAGCCTCACAAATACTCGACATTAAAATATGTTTTGAGTTTTGAAGACAGGGAATTTGAAAATTCACTTTAAAATCCATAATTTGTTATTCAAACTACTTCATTACAACTTCTAATATAGAAGACTTAACTTATTTTGCCCTCCTTCTCCTCAGACTTTATATCTTAGCTCTGAGAACCAAGATCACAGTAAGAAAGATGGGGTTAGAGGCAATGTGCTATGGACACAACAGGTTTTATGGGCTAGAGGGGATTCCAGGGAGTGCACAGTTATAGCAAAATCTTTATATCCTGTGAGGTTATATAATTCTTTCAGTAATGTGCTAGGTTGCAGACATTTATATAACTTGTCCAGCTTCGGCACCGACTCAGAGTTCATCTCTCAGCAACACAATGGCCATAATCGTACCCATTATAGCCGCTATTCTTCTCAATTGAAAAGGCACAGTGAAATCCTGGGGATGAAGCTGTGCCTTGATTGGCTGTTAAATTGCGATCAATGAAAGTATTTGTGCCATAATTTTACAGCCAAGCAAGAATCGGCCATCCTGGTGGTAAGTCAGCATGCACATAGCATCAAAACTAAAGTGTCTCACTTGGGTAACTGAACTGAATTTTCTTTAAGACAACAGGGTACAATAGAAGCTACATTAAAAAGAATTCTGTTTGTACATTGTTATGGATTGAATTGTAGGCTCCCCCGCTCCCCGCCACCCTCGCCCAAATATGTATCAACTTGGTTGGGCCATGATTCTCAGCGGTATGAATTATTTTCCATTTTGTGATCTATGCAATTATCTTATGTGTTGTAATTCCTAATATATTGCCCCTATGTACGAGAAGGTAACACTTCCTGATTTTGTAGCATCACAATCATTTCTA
>NW_022103906.1:61343046-61350876 GCF_000313985.2 Echinops telfairi
ATCACTTCTAATGACTGTACACAAAGCCAGCCTGTCTATGATGAGTCTCCTTGTCCTGTGACGCATTAGTTGAAGGTGCGCTTCCCTGAACTACTTCTACCCTTTCAGTTGCTGCTCAACTCATTGTAGCACAATTACTGGATATCTCCTGGCTATTTTCTCTTTTCCACTAATGATATTGCAAGAAGTGTCTTTGCAATGTTGTTACATGTGGTTGTCAAGTTCTTGACATGCCCTCTTCATTTAACATTCAATAAATCTATTTGCCTTTTGCTTATAATGATCAGAGAAATGACAGGCAACTTACTCTATGCTGGGAGTCCTGGTAGCATAGTAGTTAAATATCGGGCTGCTAATCATAAAGTCCACCATTTGCTCTTAGGTACAACCATAAGGCTTTCTACTTCTGTAAATAGCTACACTTTTGGAAACCCACAGGGGCAATTCTCACCTGTCCTATAGGGTTGCTATGAGCCAGAATTGACTCCATGGAGTCAGATGTTGTGATGCTGTTGTTTGGGTTTCATGATATGCTGCAACCATCTATCTGCCGATGTGTTGAACGATAGTAGCTTACGTACTGCACGGAACTATGCCACTGATATTCGCATACCTGCATGGTCATCAATGGAGAATAGGTTTTTCTGGAGCTTCCAGACTAAGAAAAACTAGGAAGAAAGACCTAGAGATCTACTTCTGAAAACTACTCGTGAAAATGTTGTGATCAACAAAACAATGTCTAACACACTTACTTTGGACATATCAGAAAGGGTTCATTGCTAGAGGAGGAAATCATGTTTGGTAAAGTAGAGTGTCACCAAAATGGGAGGGAGAAGTTTGGTAAGAGGAATTGGCATGATAGCTAGCTACAACACTGGACTTGAACATGCAGAGAGTATGAACATGTCGATAGTATGATCATGAGGCTAGTATAGGACTATACTATCTAGTTAGTATATTATATTGCTGTCATACACAAGATCTCTAAGTCAGAATCGACCCAACAGCAGCTACCTATGATCAGATATCTATTTCAGTTATCATCTATCTATCAACTATCTTTTAATTATCATATACTATGTACTGTTCTGTTTTATATAAATGTAAGTACATCAACTCTGTGATGGTTTACATAAGTCAAGTTGGCTAGGCTATGGTTCTCAGTATTTTGGCAGATACTTGGCAGATACTAATTAATCACATTCCATTTTGTGAATCTGATGTGAGCAGTCAATCAATTGACAGAGGGGTTTCCTTTGGGCCGTGGCTAGTCTTCAGTATGTAAGTAGATGTTCTGGTGAAGCTCACTCATTTTCAATCCTGCGTCTTCTGATTGGCTGACTTTCCGTCCTTGGGATGTAATCTGGAGGTCTCAGTCTGCCTCCTGCTCTATCCACCTTGGATTCTTCTATGCTGTGAACCAACCCATGTCTGTGGCCTGATGGCAGACACATGGTTGGGACTTATCTGGCCCTGTAATCAAAGGAAGCTATATTTTTCAACTAAATCTCTCCCTATTTATATATACACTTCACGGGTTTTCTTCTCTAGAGAACATAGGCTAAGATAAACCTTAAGAAGTCAGTACTACTATTATCTCCATTTTATAGATAAAGGAAATGAAAAGCAAAGAGTCCACCAGTTATTTGAAATGCTCCTTCAGTACGATAGGCATGAAATCCTTTCAGCAAGCAAGGTTGTGTCAGCTGCATATTGCAGGTTGTTAAAAAGGCTTCCTCCAGTCCTGGTGTTGCATTCTTCTTAATATACTCCAGCTTCTCTGGTTATTGATCAAAATAGAGATCCGATAATTATGGTGAGAATATACAACCTTGACACACACCTTTCCTGATTTTAAACCATGCAGTGTTCCCTTAGTCTGTTCACACAACTGCCTCTTGACTCATGTAAATATTCCTCATGAGGACAATGCAATGTTCTGGATTCCCCTTTCTTCTCAAGGCTATCCATAGTTTGTTATGAGCCACACAATCAAATGCTTTGGCAGAGTTAACAAAACACGAATAGACAGCTTTCTGGCATTCTCTGCGTTTAGCCACGATCCCTGTGACAGCAGCAATGATAGCCCTTGTCCCACATCCTTTTTTGAGTGCTATGAATGCTCTTGGATGAGCTCCAGCAACATTTTTCTTCCATGTGATGCTGTTGAGATTGTTTAGAATTTGTTTATTCTGTTGGGTCACCTTTGTTTGGAAAGGGTACAAATCAAGGGTGGAATTAAAATAACTTAACAACTGGTTTGCTCTCCTAATGACAGTTTTAAGTATAAAAAAAGATATATGGAAAGGTCACTTATTATTTTATGCAGTTAGTTCTTAAATAAGAACAATAAAAGAAGCATACAATCCTAGATTATAAGATGGGATTTTAAAGTATTCAGATAAAAATATTAAAGAATGTCTGACAAAACCTGACTAAAGCTGTTAAGATATTTCCATATTGCTCCTTGATTGGCATCCCCACTATGTTTTGCGTTTATGCAAGCGTCATTGGCTGTGTGATTTATCATCAACCATATTTTCATGGTAGAAGTGGATCACATTCCTTTAGAAGTAGGAAAATTAGAGGATAGTCATTGTGCTTGATATATTACAAAAAATTAGGTGACTTCTTTCCTCTGAACATATTTTGTTCATCTTTGAAAAACCCCTTTCCACTTCTTCTAAACCTTCAGCAATTGTTCTGACAATATTTTTAGTTCTTTGAATGCTTTCAGGAATTGCATAATCCACTCATAGTATTTTCTGAACAAATGACTGCGTGTCACCCTCTGATTATTTGGCATTTTTCCTCTTTACCTTATATGGTCATTTACTGAAGTAGCAAACACAAGAGAATAAAAATGTAGTATTTCATCCAAGTATAACAATTTTGATGAAATGAATAAATAAATCAGCATCGTTCTGTCTAATTTTTCATACCTATTGACAGAATGAACATTACTATGGGTGCTTAGAAAATGCTTTTTGCACAGAAGAACATCAAAAAAGAATAAGGAGTACAAATTTATGCTTTCCACATTGGGGAACTGCCTTAGAGAGAACCCTATTTTCAAGTGCCATTTTAACAATGGGTTTGCCAAACTCAACACAAAATTAGGTATCAGTTCTGCCAAACCAGTGCAAAGCGCTGAATCCCATCACTGGTACAAATGTGGGTCTCTTCCCATCAGTTCACCAGGGAGCTGTCTTCCAAGTTTCCTGGTGTAGATGAGTAAGTGGTTCCCAGGCTTCATCAGCTTGTGACACATTCCAATGGCTATTCCATCCATTCCTGGAGCCTTGTTTTTGGCTAATGCTTTTAGAGCAGCTTGAACTTCTTCCTTTAGTTCTTGCTTATATGATACCCCCTGAAAGGTTCTTGCTTATATGATACCCCCTGAAAGGACCTTTTGCTTTCTTCCTGTATGGTGTTCTTGATGTTATCCCACAGTTAAACAGGTCATTTTTCATTAGTGTCTAATGCATCAAATCTCCTCTTAAGATGCTCTTGAAATCTGGGTGGGATATTCACAAGGTAGTACTTTTGGTTCTTGTGGACTTGTTTTCATTTTCTTCAACTTCAACCTGAACTTGACCATGAACAACTGATGGTCTGTTCCACAGTTGGCCCTGGCCTGCTTTTAGCATCTGATTTTCCCTTTTCCATCTTCTCTGCCCACAGATGTAATCCATTTGGTTCCTGTGTATTCTATCTGGAGAAATCCCTGTGCATCATTGAAAAAGTCATTTGCTAGTGTGCATCGAGTTGTTGTCAGGTGCCATTAAGTAAGTTCCAATCCACTTTGACCCTGCGCACACAGAAGGGAACACTGCCTGGTCCTGAGCCATCCTCACAAGAGTTTTATGCGTGAGCCCGTGGCTGCATGCACTGTACCAATCTTCTATTGAGGGCCTTCCTTTCTTCTTTTTTGCCGTGCCTCTACTTTACCAAGCATGAAATCCTCCTCTAATGGTATAGCTTCCAGTATCCCAGCAATCCTCAAGGCACCATAGAACAACATTCTGACAGACAAGTGGTGGGTGTGCATGACAGTATTACTATTTCTGTTAATTGCTTTCAATGGTTTACTTGCTAACACTGAAAAACGATACGTTTCAGAGAAAAATCTTAACCTCTGAATCCTCTTTAAGAATCCGAAGCTCTGGCAACCCTGGGCTTGCATGCTGGCACAGAGGTAATTGGCTTCATCAGCTACCTTTATCCTGGGCAAGTGCTTTCTAGTTTACTTCCTGTCCACACATCACTCCACTCATTGGCATTATCTGCCTAGCTCTGGAGAGCTTTTGAGTTAGAAATTCCTAATAGACAGACTACTTTTATTTGTTCCCTGTAACAGAGCACATTGTGTTGTGATTCTTTGGGAAAATGTATAGACCTAGTCAGAGCATGCCATGTTGGAGACTTATATCCTAGTAGTGTAATTTAATAACCTCCCCATGCTTTCTTTTGTACTCATCTATTATCCCAGGCATTTACCAGCTAAGGAAGCATTTGGCGGTATCTTAATGTGCTGGACTCTTTCCGTTCCTTTGCTTTTCTGAATAGCTGTGTCAGCTTTCTTACTGCTTACATGACTTAGGTAATACATGTCTGTGGATATTTTCTGGTATCCTTTATAAAAGTAAAAAAAAGTAATTGTCAGAAATGATCAGGCTCTGATTAAATAAATATGTTACTGAGAGTTAGGTATACAATTTAAATGTGGCATGAATAATTTGTTAGCACGTCTGTCAACTGACTTTAGTAGCTTTAAATTGTGGATCCATTTGTGGAAGCACACAACTGTGGAAATATCATCCTAGTTTGCAAATCTGACAGCAGTAGCTGTTTCCTGAATGTATTTGACATTATTTTCTACATTGTTTTGTGCCAATCACATTGACGGCAAACGCTTATTACCACGTGTGATTGTTGAAAATGGCAACATGTATTTGTTTAGCTTTTTATTTTAGAATCAGCAGGCTGTCACACTCGCTTTATTAATTATATCCAACCTTGAGGATTACAGCCACTGGTTTCAAGTTTATCTAATTGCTGCTACTCAAAAACTGAGAAATCAGTAATGTCGTTATGCCCTGTCCCTTGAGAAATTATTGTTCCTAAGGACATTGCACTTGTTATTGAGAAAAAAGTGGTTTTCAATTTATTTATTTTTCTATTGAAAATAGTGCCTGGGTGGCTTCCTAAATTCTGTTTCCAGAGGTTTCCCTGGTGAAAACCATCAGGTTGCGCTTGCTTTTTGCATCATGCCACCTTTGCTTTCTACAATTTAGGAACTATGTCCTTTATTATGTTTCCAGAGCTCTCCCTGGCAGGAACTCTTCCATTTGCCATAAAATTAAAACTACATTTGTTAACTCACACCCCATCATTTTTATTAGCCCAGCAGAAAAGTCAATATTTCTAATTTGTTGCCTCTGGATTTATGCCAGTTTTGCTGTATAACAACAGCCCCAAAAGGTAACATATTATACACTAACTAGAATCTATAAAGAAGGACAATGAAAGTCAAAATAATCAAAACGCTACTTGGAAATCAGAGGTGTGTGAAACGATCGGCAACCATGGAGTCACAGCAGCCTGCGTTGATTCTTGTCTTTTAGAGAGGAATGCACTTACAGCCTTCGGACTTACAGACGAGACGCTGGACATTCTAGTCTTCTCTTCCTGAGGCCCTCACTCCAGGTCTTTCCCCAAACACGCCACCCGAGCTCATCCGTGTTGGTGGGAGCCCAGTATAATATCAAGAAAGTTCCAAGCCAACCTCTCTTTTACCTAGTTACCTAATTCAACTTGCCTCTCTTTGCAACATTTCAGTTTCCTTATTCGTAAACCGGGGGTTGTCTGAGACTTCAGACAAACACACTGTCATCTAGTTGGTTCTGACTCAGAGTGGTCTATAAGGCACAGTACCGCCTCCTAGAGTTTCTAAGATGGTCGATCTGTATGGGAGCACATAGGTACAACTTTCTCCCTTAGATTGGATGGTAGATTCAAACTTTGGACTGGTTAGCAGTCCAAAGAGTAATCCATTATACCCTAGTGCCTCTTGATGGAGATTTAGTGCTTATATTATTGCTCTTAAGTTGCATGATTCTGATTTCTGAGTATATTATATATGGATATATATGTGTATATGTATATGTGTATGTGTATATATATGTATATGTGTATGTGTGTATATATATATACCGGTACAAGTCTATCCTGAGGTACCGTGGAAGAAAGACCTGGAGATCTACTTTTAAAAACTATCCATTTAAAACACGATGGGAACCGATTACAAGGATCTACCTGTGACCTCTGACCTGGGGGACAGACAACAGAAAAGTGGTTGAAGGGAGATGTCAGACAGGGCAAGATATGACAAAATAATAATTTATAAATTATCAAGGGATCATGAGGGTGGGGGGAGTGGGGAGAGAGGGGAAAAATGAGGACCTGATGCCAGGGGCTTAAGTGGAGAGCAAATGTTTTGAGAATGATGAGGGCGATGAATGTGCAAATGTGCTTTACACAATTGATATGTGTATGGATCGTGATAAGAGTTGTATGAGCCACTAATAAAACGATTAAAAAATAAAATAAAACATGATGGAACACAATTCTACTCTGACAATGGGGGGGGGTGTCACCACGTGTCAGATGCAACTTGATGTCAATTAGTAGTTTTTTTTCAGGGGAGAGTGCGAACGCAGTCCCCCACTACCACAAATGATGCAGTCGAGTTTCCCACATTTGGGGAAATCGCAGGGTTAGCACCCCCGCAGTGCAATGGATAAGCTTCACCCTGGGAAATCCACCTTCATGATCATGGTGTCTCCCCTGCCAGGTAAGCATGTCAATTAGTATCTAATGTGAACGATATAGCTATTTTATTTAAAAGAAGATGGAATAGAAAAAGTCTAAATCATAGTAAAAGACTGAGTAGTAAGAACAGCTGAAAAATCCGATTCTATCACCCAGTACTCCTACCTTTGTGCACAATAAAAATAACTCAGAAAATACGGAGAGAAGGCTGGTTTTAAGCTCCTCCTCAAACTAGCCGTACAAACATAGGTGAAATGATAGCCTTGCTGTTCTCCCCCTTTTCAAACTATTAATTGGGCTCTGTCCAGGTTGTGGCAGGGAAACGTTCCCATGTAATGTATAAGCCCTGCGTTATAGGAAAAAATGTAAGCCACACATTTTAAGAAAGGAATATATGGCAGAAACAAAATTTCATTCTATCTCTTACTTGTATTGTTCATTAAAGTTAAACGATGAGTTTCAAAGAAACTCGAGGCACTTGAGATAGGATATGTCTCCTCTCTAGTGCTCAGATTCCTTCGTCTGCTGACTGTGCTTGTTATTGTCTATGAGCCAAATAAAGCCTGCTAACCTGAAGGTCTGAACCTGCCCAGAGCTTGTGTGCAAGAAAGGCATTCTTTTTTTTTTTTTTACCAACCCAAACAACTTTTATTATAAATACATGTTGCACAGTTTGCTAACTGAATTCCCTCACATCTGGCTTATGGATCTTTCATCCATTTAATTTATGCATTACTTGAAAAAATCATTTTAAGATATAACACCATTCAACAGTTTAGCCATATCAAGAAGTGTTGTACAACTGCTACCACAATTAGTTTCAAAACATTTTATTCCTTCTTGTGCTCCTTGATATTACATTAGCTCCCCATTACTTCCACCTCCCCGACCATATCCCCCAGGAAACCACACTCTAGTGGTTGTCTGTATAGATTTACACATCCTGGGCTCCTATACCAGAAAGCACAGAAAACACACCATAGAGCGTCAAGAAGG
>NW_022103906.1:61352742-61369003 GCF_000313985.2 Echinops telfairi
ATCTGTCTATCATCTATTCATTATCATAATACATATATGTGCCTCCTCTTTTGTTCTCTATCTCAGTTGCTGCCATCTGGATCACTCTGGTTAGTTGCTGTGAAAACTATAAACTGTTTCTTGACTCCTTTTCCTTCATAGCCCATATACAATTTATTGCCAAATGAACTCAATTGTATTACATCCCCTTTCTTTAATAACTTCTGGCCTCCCCACTCTCATCTGGATACAACAAAGATCTCCTACCAGTTCTCTTTTTTAACTATGTCCTTCCCACTGTATCCATTCCCCACATAGGCACTAGAATGTTACTACATTCTACTACTACAACAGTAACTTAACTCAGGTCACATCTAGCTTATATTTCCACTGTTCCTCATCATCTAAAATTAATTATGCCTAGCATACAGTGATATATTTGAGGAGCACCTTGTATTTCTACGACCTCACCGCTACATCTGTTCTTTTCTCGTGTGACATACCTGTGCCATTCTTAAACTCTGACACTTTTTGAATGGTGAAAACAGACCATATTCTCATTTTTAACCTCTATTCATTCCTTAAAGCCCTTAAACCTGCCATGTTATTCCTCTATATCTTCACCAATCCCATTCCCCAAGATTTTGTACTCCCCAATGCCTTTTCATAATATCCTTCCTGTACACATTACTGTTACTGAACTTATCCCACTTATTATAATTAGCTGCCTAGAAGTCTAGCTCTGTGCTCCTTGCAGATATGCTCATTCATCTTTGAATACCGAAAAGTTAATGCCCTGCCTGTTATATAGCATATGTGCAATAACGGTGTTGAAAAATGTATAAGACAGGAAAAAGGTAAGCCACCAAAATAGAAGCAATATAACATGTCCATTATTGTCAAGGACCACCCAAAACTAGTAAGCCAGCTCTACTGAAGCTGCTGGAATACATGTGGGGTTAGGATGGGTTGGATGATGATGAGAGAGATGAAGCTGAAAAGGCAGATTGGGCGTAGACAGTAACTGCTGCAGAATTCTACATAGACAATAATAACACGATAGGCTTGCCTGTATTCAGACAGCACTGCTATGTGTTTAGAGGGTGTGTTTAAGGGTGACGATTAGAAACCAAAAGATCATTGGGACATGCTAGTGGCGCTAAGGCAAGAAATCATAAAGGCCTTTGTTAGAGAAGAGATGGTAAGGGGGAAAAAGGAGATGGGTTTGAGACATATTTAAATAAAATTGACATAAATTCCTACTTTGAGAATTAAGGGGCTTATTAATTACTTATTTTTGTGTCAGGGTTATCAATTGAAGGCCCATATATATTTTTAGCATTGATATGATTATGTTGCACCAGTAGCTCAGAAACGGACATCAATCATTATGCAAGATGATTGGTTGAGTGTAGCACATCATACAACCTTGGGGTTAGCAAAATGAGGTACTGAAAGAGAAAGAAATGACCAATAGCAAGCACATAGATCAGCACTTAATCCTTGCCTAAATGTATGATCGGGACAACTAACTCTACCAGAAGCTATGGTGTGGCCGTTATTCTTGATGTTAGTTCAGGGACAGTGTCCCAATTTCCTTTACAAACTGGCAAACGAGTTTTGCCTTTTGCCCCCCTGGGCTGGCTTGAGGGGGGAGGGCATCAGAATCATAAGGCTCACAGTCCATACGAAGCTGTTCTGAAGCACTCTGAGACACTACTGGCCGAGTACTGGGGAGGCTTTTTGATTCACATTTCCATTATTCCCCCCACCCCCACGCAAATAAATTTCATTTTGTCCAACTGGAACTCAATGGAAATGAAGCATTCTTCAAAGTGCCCCCACCCCAAAAAAGGGAGAACGCTCCATTTTGACCTCTATTTGAAAGTAATAAAAAGTGAGTCTCAATAGCTACAAAATATAATGATAGAGAGAAAGGCTGAAAACAAAAACTCCGAAGAGGGAGCTGGGTGTACAAGGGTCTTCAAAAAGTCCACGGAAAAAGAGAAAAGGTAATGGCATTTTTCTGTGAACCTTTTGAGGCCACCCCACTCCCCACCCCTGTTCTGTTTTGTTTTTTGCTGCTGCTTTTGTACTTATCGTAAAATAAATCAAAATGTTTTTGGCTGTTGCCAGGTGTTATTAGTGTGGAAACACTAAAACAATAGGAGGTATATAAAGCAATAAAAAAGGACTATGGGACCAGCCCTAATCATAATCTAAATAATGGGAAATATGATAAAACAAATGAACTGAAAACACTGAAAAACTCAACAGCATTCCAATTGAAAGAGGCAAGAATTACACTTTCTGAAATGATGTGAGCTTTTCCTGATGCAGATACTAATGCAAGCACAGCATTTTCTTCTTTGTATGTCTGAGAAAGCCAGCTCTTTTGAGAGTTAGAATAGCTTTCAGGACTACTGATTTAAATTTCAAACTCTTGATCATAGCTGGGGAGCAAAGGTTTTTTTTTTTATCTTGGAATTGGAAATGGAGTACTTTAGCTCTACACCAAGTGATAATATTAAGCATTTTGTTGTATCCACCGTGCAAGCCAAGTTCCCCACTGCGCCTTCAAAGCCACAGTGAATGAGCCATATTTGGATTTGCTTATCAGGAAGAGACATTTAGAAAGACAATGCACTTGTCCTGCAAGACTGAGACTCCTGATGCTTTCAGAGAGGCCTGTGGAGAGCTGCAAAATGGGCCCGAAAATCAGACTGACATGGTCGCTTAACAAGCTTCAGTATGCTCTGTGGGCTCAGCGAGTTTGCGGTGGCACCCACAGGGCTGCTGGTGGCAGCCATCGTAATTAGAACGCATGAATCAAAAACACCAGGTGAAGATTTTTCCTTAGAAGAAAGAAAAGGCAGATGGAGGGAATTACCATGCCCTTTGACAACTAAGCTCTTTCATGCAGCTGGATCGCTAGCCAGGCCTGGCTGCGTAGTGAATGAGTCTGGGGTGCCGTGAACACAGGTCTCGCCCTTCCTACAACCAAACCTCAAAGTGGCCAAGGGAGCAGAAAATCTCTTTCCTCTCAATTCATTGGAAGAACTAAAATCTCAGCCTTTTTCTTAATCTTTGTTAAACAGGTGAGAATGTTTGCCCACATTTTTAGTATTATTATTATCATCAATATTCTTCTAAAGTGGAAAATGATGTGGCCACTAAGCAGAAGAGAAACCCTCTGTAACCATAAGGGAATGACCTTGAAAAACATTTGTTGAACTTTAATAAGACTGGATTTTTTCCAGCCTTTATGGGCTCTTGAATTTAAAATCTGCCTAACAAAAGCTCTGCCAGAAAAGCTGTTATTACAAAGATGTTTCTCAATTGGGAGAAGTGGGTTAATTGCAAGCTCTCCACTAAAATAAAGGAGGGTTTTGAAAACAAGTGCAAAATTGACAAAATGTACCATATTGCTCTTATGGAAAAACGATCGGAGAGGAAAAAACATTTGAAATGGCAAAGTGTCTAGTGTAAAGAGATGCTATCAAACTCGTTGGAAGAGGTTATAAGAGATTGAAGATTACTCATAAACAATTGCCCATCTGACCCTGATATGAATACAGAAATGCATTAGCAATCAAATTTTCAAAACATAATTGTATCCTAAAAATATGTATTTTTCCAATCAAGATACGTTGACAGGACCTAGTTTAATACAACTACAACTATCTGGACTTATTTATGTGTTGATCTTTTTTTCACTAGATTGCATTTGAGATTTAGTTAACATAAGTCAAAATGAAGAGCTAAACAATAATTAACATGCTGTGACTTTTAGGGAAATGTAAGTTCCAGTTACAGCCAGTATAAAAGCTTCAACATCCATAGCCTTTTGGAAGTTCCCTTTTTGCTAGGATCAAGGCAAAAAGAGGAAGACACCCCCCCTCCCCCATAACAGGGATGGACGCAGTGGCTGAAACAAGGGGCTCGAGCTTGGCAAAGCTTGTGAGGATGGCCTGGGCAGGGCAGGGGTCTGCTCTGTTGTACAAGGGGACCGTATGGCGCAGGGTCAGGTTGATGTCACCTCACACCATCAACACTGATAAGCAGCTGTCATGTTTTATTCTAACTGCTCATTTGGAGAGCATACAACAATATTTTACCACCACCTCCCAAAAAAGTCATAACTATGTTGTTTTCACTGTGATTGAAATGATAATATTGTCTAACATAATAACATAGATGATTTGGGCTTATTTTGAAAGTAAGGTTTATACAACTATCTGAGGACATAAGCACAAATGGACTGGCCCATCCTATTCAGAAGCACTGTGCTATGTATAGACTAACAGCCATCACCACTGAATCCATCAAATAATGACAGCGAAAAGCACCTGTGAGCCCACGTCTCTTAAAAGTGGCAGCCCTTGCAGGGCCCATGCTTCAATTGTGCCGATTAAGTGAATGAATATTCTTTATAATCGGCCGCCAAGCACAGCGCAGCAGTGCCTAATGCCTACTTTTAACCCTGTCCTAGTCACACCAGGCATGCTTCTGTTTTGAGCATCATGTGACAGCTCTATGACTCTGTGACGGTGGCTCCTACATGCACGAGTGTCACAGTGGACGGAGAAGCGGTGTCGTAGGTAAGGCACTGCAGGGCAGTGGATTACTTAATATGGCCCTTCGAGCTACCGTCTCTTGATTCCACCTAATGTCAGGTGACCAGATGTCCCGCTTTTTAACAATTTGTCCTGCATCCCGCGGTGTTTTAAAAAAAATCCCGATTTGGGGGAAGAATGCACAACAAGCTACGGAACGGCAGGAGAACAGGAAGGGAATATACGATTTTCGGCTGCCATGTGGCTATTTCGTCAGGATATGAGTTTTATATTATTTTTGTTAATTTTATAATGTTAAATTTTAATAATAACAAATAATTGTGAGAACTGATTATCAAGAACTGCTTATCAAAGTTCGCATTGTTGATCAGTTGTTAGAATTTGACCACCATTGTTTGGACTTAATGAACAATGGCATTTTTTGGCATTGGTAACGACGAAAACATTTTGTAACTGCCTCTATGACGATACACATTGTACTGCGTACTAATGCTAGTTAAACAAGTGATGTCAACAAATCAGCTATGCAGATTATTTAGGTAATTAATTAATTTATTTATTTCATAAATTTTCTTGAATTTAGCAGACAGTACTGGAATGATGTGCAAAAATCATTCGATCATATTACTCAAAATGTCCCATCTAGTAATATTTCTGAAAGTGATCTTTTTAATGAGGTATCATTATTAAAAAAATATATTGCTAAGGAAAAGGTTAAATCTTGGGCATCAGCAAAAATCACAATAGAGAACAAATGGTTAGAAATATTTCATCATTTTGAAAGAAACCGTGTTCCATTCAATAATGAACTAAAAATTGTGGCATATGCGCTGTCCTTACCAGGAATGAATGCTGCGACTGAACGCGTTTTTTCTACGGTAAGTAAAGTGTGGACATCAAACAATTCACAATTAAGTGTGGAGGCTTTTAAAGCCATTTTATGTGTGAAATATAATTTAACAAATTCTTGTGAAAAATTTCATGACCTTTTAAACGACAGCAATCTACTAAAAAAAATTCACTCAAATGAGAAATATGCCAAAGAATAAAATCATGCTATAAATGATTTTTAATGTCTTATATTTGTAAATTGTACTTATGTTAAAATTTTAGAAATATTACCATACTATTTTTGAGTTCTGTGAAAATTTTTGTTGCTCCATATAGACCAAATTTTTAATTGAGAACCCCTCACCCCCCACCCCGGTCAATGGTGTTCCGCTTTACCAATGTTAAAATCTGGCCACCCTAACCTAATGACTGGGTGTGGTCTTCACTGTTAGGTGTTCTCATATTGGTTCTGACTCACAGTGACCTTCCTGTGCAACAGAGTGAGCCCTTGCCTGGTCCTGAGGCATCCTCCAAACTGTCACTGAGTTTGAGCCATCGTGTCAATTAATTTCCTTGAGGATCTTTCTCCCTTTTGCTCATCCTGTACTTCACAAAGCATGTGGTCTTCTTTGGGAAGTCCATGAGATGAGGTCTCTCCCTTCTAGTTTTTAAAAAGCATGCTAGCTGTCCCCTGTGGAAGGCCTTGGCATATTCAATATTCTTAACCAATACCATAATTCAAAGTCATGGATTCTTCTTTGGCCTTCCTTTTGTAAGACCCAGTTTTCACTGTGTGTGATGAGAATGAAAATACTATGGTGTGGGTCAGGTGGACCTTAGTTTTAAAAGTAGATCTTTGTTCTTTACCACTTTTAGGAGGTCTTGTGCAGCAGATTTGCCCCACACAATAAATACATCCTTTGATTTCTTGGCTGCTACTTCCGTGAGCATTGATTGTGGATCCAAGGAAATCCTTAACAACTTCAATCTTATTCTCCATTTATCATGTTGCCTATTGGTCCAGTTGCTTTCTTTACATGGAGTTGTAGCCCACACTGAAAGTTTGTAGTCTTTGAAACTCACCGGTAAGTGTTTCAAATCCTCTTGGCTTTTCAGCAAGCAAAGTTGTGTCATTGGCATATGACAGGTTATAAATAAACCTTCCCCCAATTCTGATACTGCACTTTTCTTCATGTAGTTTAGTCTTCCCAACTTTTTCCCCAGCACTCATAAAATTAAAATAAAAATGCTGAAGATACACAACCCCAATGCATGCATACCTGATTTAAACCATGCAAACGAGGTTGGAATATGCAAACATGAGGGGTGTATGACCCACCAAAGTGACTGCATAATCCATTAATTATTTAAGTAAAGCGTATGGCACTCTGATAAGGATGGGACTATGCCAATAAGCTTTATGGAACCCCAGTGTAGGAGGCCTGGTGGCGTAGTGAGTCATGGGTTGGGCTGTTAACCACAGGTAAGCAGTTCAACACCACCGGCTGCTCCTCGGGAGGAAGAGATGTTCGGTACTTCTCTGCAGAGCCATGGTCTCCGAAACGGACAGAGTTCCCTCTACTTCGTCTCCTGTAGGTTCGCTGTGAGTTGGACTAGAGTCGATGGCAATGAGTGTTTAGTGTGGGGCTTGGTCATCGGTTTTCATCGTGGTAGGCTTAAAATGAGCCATATCTGAGACAGCGGGGCAAACCTCATGGCTGCTGAGAAAGAAGAACCAGGAGTGGAGCTTGCTCTTCAGACCCAGAATCCTTGTACAGCAAATCTCTTGATCCAGCACACAGAAAGCTGTTACCCCATAGATGGAAGGAGATGCTAGAAGCAGTTGTGGAGAAATAGTTGTAGAAGAGTCAGGAGATACATGAGATTAGCATGAGTCAGAGCTGTGGGCTTCTGAGGCAACAGAACAAGAAAGCTGAGTGCGCCTTTGCAGGAAGCTTATTGGTGAGGTGGGTTGGCTCTGGGCACTTACTGGTATGGCTAAAAACCTTTGTCACCCTTGCCTGAGTAGGGCTGCCAGTCAAGACCCTACCTGCCAAAGAGAGTTATGCCTATGGACTGAGTAGCTAATATCTGTGTCAAACAACTATGCTGAGCACACGATTGTTTTACCTCAGGTGATGTCCACCATGCAGATTGGTCCTGGGCTCCACAATCTGCTCATTGCATTCTGATCTGCATCCTCTCAAGCTAGTGGTTCTTAGTGTAAAGGGAACATGAGAGCTTACAGCATGGTAGCAAACATGTTTGTGTGTGTCTGTGTGTTAGGTGCACATGTTCATATAGATGAATATGCTCCATTCTTATTTTCTGTAACATTACTTCACCCCGGCAAAACCACTTCCAGTAAATCAGGGACAGAGAGCAAATTTTCTGTGCACTACTGGGGATGTTTTTCTTGTCGTAAGATGCATTGGCTACTGGTGCCATATAATTGTACCAAGTTGGGCATGTTTCTACAGGTAACTGGCTAAAGTAAAGTAACTGGCTATAATAAAGGTAATAATTAGGATCAGATTTATTTTTTCTTTTATGGAAGAGAATTGTCTGAGAATTCATCTGGTGGATCCTTCTCACCCTCATGCTTCTCCTGTTGTTATTGCTGCCGTGAGATGTCTTTGAGCTGCTCCCGTCTCATGGTGTCAAAATGAAACCCTGCCCAGTCCTGTGTCATGTTCACAACTGAGCCCAGGGTTGCAGGGATTTCATACCAGTCTGTCTTGTTGAAGGTCTTCCTCTTTTTTACCGGCCCTCTATTTACCAAGAATGCTGTCCTTTTCCAGGATTGGTCTTTCCAGATAACACAACCCAAGTTCATGAGACAAGCGTGCTTGTGCGGAGCATCCTGCCTGTACTTCTTCCAAGAAAGGTTTGTTGGTTCTTCTGGCAGTCCATGGTACTTTCCATATTTTCCCCAACACCATAATTCAAATAGATTACTTCTCCTCACTACCATCGAGCTGTTCCCAATTCATGGCTTCCTTATAGGACTAATTGGAATTGCTCCTGTGTGTTCCCAAGATTTAATCTTTATGGGAGTAGAAAGCCTCATCTTTCTACCACAGAGTAACTGCTGCTGGTTTTGCACTGCTGACCGTGCAGTTTGCAGCCCAACGCGTAACCTACTAAACCATCAGGGTCCCTTAATTCTTCTTCAATCTTACTTACCAAAGTAACTTTCACATACAGAAAGGGCAATTGAAAATATCGTGTATGTCTTAGGTCAGGCACCCCTTAGTCCTCAAAAATGACATCCTTGTTTTTCAACACTTTAAAGAGGTCTTGTTTAGCAGATTAGTTCAATGCAATACATCATTTGATTTCTTGACTGCTGTTTCCATGATAATTGATTGAGGATCCAAGCAAAATGAGGTCCTTGTCAATTTTCATCTTTGCTTTTTACCACCATATTGTCGGTTGGTCCGGTTGTGAGGGTTAGGATGTTGCCTTGAGTTGTCATCCATCCTGGAGGCTGGAGTCCTTAATCTTCATTGGCAAGTGCTTGAAGTCCGCCTCACTTTCAGCCAGCAAGGTGGTGTTTTCCGTACATTGTAGGCAGTCAATGAGTCTTCCTCCAATCCTGCTCTTTTCTTCAACTACTTCAGCTCCTTGGATTATTGCGCAATATGCAGATTGACTAAGCATTCTGAAAAAATACAACACTGACACATGACCTTTATGATATTAATTAACCCAATATTCCCCTGTTCTGTTCAAACTACTGCTGTCTGGTTGATGTATATGCTCTGCATGAGCATCATGAAGTGTTCTAGAATTCCCATTCTTCTCAATTTTATCCACAATTTGTTATGAATGTCTTTGCATAGTCAATAAAACACAAGGAATTTCTTTCTGCTTTCAACCAAGATCCATGTGATATCAGCAATGTTGTGTCTCGTTCTATGTCATCTCCTGAAACTGGCTTGAGTTTCTGGAGGTTCCCTATGTTCTGGAAACATTAAAAAATGATCTACCGTACAACAAAATTTTCCTTGCATGTCGTACTGATGATATTGTTCAATAATTTTTACATTCTGTTGGGTCATCTTTCTTTGGAATAGACACAAAAATGTATCTTTTCCCATTGGTTGACCAGGTCTTCTAAATTTCTCACCTTAAATGAATGAAAAGCTTCCAGTCCTTTGTCAGTTTGCTGACCCATTTCACCTGGTTTCCTGTCAATTTCCAGAGCCTTGTTTTCTGCAAATGCCATCAATGCAGCTTGGACTTCTTCCTTCAGTACAATAGGTTCCTGGTCACATGCTACTTAGGTCTTGAAGTGGTTGAATGTCAGACGGTTCTTTTTGGTATAGTGACTTTGCTTTGCATGGCTTCCCGTAAACATGGAAGCATAAATGCAAAGCAATGATATTACATAAAGGCTTTCTTTTCTTAATTACCATTTCTCACGGGCTTCATAAATTTGAAGTCACAAAGGTGATATGATGCTATCAGACAGTATTCTTCTTTCTTTAGCTGCTGCTGCTGTTGGTTGCCACACAGTCGATTCTGAGTCATGTCCACTCGTGTGCTAAAGTAGACCTGCTCCATCAAATTTCTCGACAGTGGACTTTCAGAAGTAGATTATTCAGTACATTAATATAAATTTTGACATTGTTTTATTAATGACTGCTGGCAAACACTTGAGTCATACTTTAGTGTCCGTATGATGACAAACACATAACTAAAAGTACATTGTTTGCCTGTTCCAATAGCAAGACAACGAAATGGTTTTTAAATTTTATTCTGAAACATGAGTGTGTGTGTGTGTGTGTGTGCATGTATGTGTCTGTGGGTCATATGTGCACAGATTAATTAATATGTGTGAATATTTGAGATTCAAGACCAATCATGACCCAAGTTTTAAAGGAATGCCATATCAGACATACCTCTGCTTGGATCCACACAACTAGAACGGGAGAAGATTTGGAGACAGTTTGAAAGGGCCAATGACCTGCTTGGGAAGCAAGGGTCAGTTGTTGGTTCTACTACAATGTTACCACACCATCCTTTCTGATCCCCTTTATTCAGCTTTTAAAGATATTTCCTTTTGCTTCAGACCAATTAATTAATTTATTATCATCTGACTATGATTTGCTTATTGTTACTTTCCTGCTACTCAAAATGTCACTGCACGCATCACAATTCATGTGTAGGATTCAACTTAATACTTACTTTTCCTTCTAACAAAATCTTTCAAATTCGTAATTTTTATCTCTCATCACTTGGGCGCATCATTTCTGAATCGCCACACTTGTTTTATGCTTTATCATGTTTATCATGAAGAATAAATAGATCATTAGTGCTTTCATCAAACTGTTTCAGGAGTGCATGCTGTTTATCTAAACATCTTTTAAGCTTCTAAGGACCAGAGGATGCTATTTTTAAGTCTAATTGTTAAACAATTTATTTTTCCACATATTTTAATTCATTGTGATTATTCTTACAAATTTAGCAATCACTGTTAATTGCAGGAACTTGGCAGCAATGATATGGACAACAGTTAAAGAATAGTCATTTTATGAATTATGGAATATCACATAGAATGATTGTCTCTTGGCCTGAAATGGCATAAACCTCATAAAGAATTAGCAGAGGTGTTTAAGTAGATGAAGGAAAGGGGGGAAATTTTCTGCATTAAAAGGAGAGGTTGAATATTTCATGATAATGAATTAATGTATTCACAGGAACAAATCATGAAAATGTAAACAATTGGGTAGTGAAACCAAGAAGGGAAGGGAAAGATGGGGAGAGAAAAGGGGAACCGATTACAATGATCGACATATAACCCCCTCCCAGGGACGGACAACAGAAAAGTGGGTGAAGGGAAACAGTGGTCAGTGTAAGACATGAAAAAGATGAAAACTTATCAAGGATTCACAAGGGAGGAGGAAAAATGAACTGATACCATGGGTTCAAGTAGAAAGAAAATGTTTTGAACCTGATGCAGGCAACATAAGTACAAAGGTGCTCAACACAAGGAGTGGATGGATGGATTGTGATGAGTTGTATGAGACCCTGGTAAAATAATTTTTTTCAAAAATGTAAACAATTGTGAAGTTTTCCAAATCATTTATCAAAGCTAAAGTAACTAACTATAAAACAAAAATGCAACATAGAGAAAAACAAACATGAAAACTGATTTGGTGATGTAAATGAAAGAAGCTGAGATACCATAGAGTGGTGTAATGACCCTGTTAAGAAAGGGTAATGAAATTTTTGACAGGAGAATTTATGCTACCAGATTTTAGAATAAGCTATATAATCTCTGTAAGAAGATCCCTGTGCTCTTTTCATCTAAACCCACTGCACTGAGTGGATTCCAGCCCACAGTGACCCGGGATCAGCATTCGGAGGCCGTCCCGCTTTCAGGAACTAGACAGCCTCATCCTTCTCCTGCCAAGTCTCTGGCGAGTGTGACCACCAGACCTGGTGGTCAGCAGTCCAATACTTAGCCAACATAGGAATGAATAATTCAAGTGCAGAATCAAGCAGTGTAATTAAGGGAGACATATATAAATATAGGCATTTGGCATATGGTCAAGAATGTATTTCAAATGATGTTGAATTTTTCCTCCCTTAATTGATAAATTGTATTTTACAATGATTAAGGTTTAGATGTATGACATAATGGGATACAACATGAGAACATTAAATTTAAAATATAAACCAAATAAACTAGAGTTGATAGCAGAGAGAGTAGTGTAGTGCTTCATTTTAATAAGTTACATCCCAGTTGGATGGCTTTGCACTCTGTCCATATGATTTATGTTAGAAATGCATGCCCAAATTCCATTCCCTGTATGGTTCTGGCCTAGACTTGGCTAAGAGAAAGATTTGAACATGATTTTGGAGTAGTCAGTGAGCAACACCCTTTACTCTTGAAGATCACTACAGTGAGAAATAGATGCAAATATACCAGCAGATTCATGTTTGTCCTTCCTCCCTGCTTGCTGCCCAGGTCTTCACTCAATTGCTGGCTCTGCTGAGCAACAGCAAAACCTCAGGCCCCCTGTCAGCAGCAAATCAAAAGCATCTAGCTTTGCTCACTCTTTTCCTATGTAGTCCCACTCCCACAAGAGGATCTGCCTGGTTTCAGGAGAGCTGGCGAATACCTTTTCTCTGACCATCCAGCTATCCCTTTCAGATTCTTATTTTCCTTTAATAGATAAGACGCGCTCTTTATAATAAACCCTTACTCCATAAATGTGTAGTAGTTCTACTTGGCTGATTGAAACCCTGACTGAGACACACCCAGAAAAGTAATCTACAAACCTGAAGGTAAAATTCCAGTGAGGATACAAAGGTAATTTTAGTCAGAGGAATAGTTCATACTCGCCGGAACTAGAGATTTCTTTTATATATATTTCATTTTACAGTGAGAATAGTGAGCTAAATTTCATAATCTGGCTCAAAGCAAAGATTCCATCTATGCTTTACTTGCCTCGATGAGGATGTCTGAACAGAGGAAGAAATGTCTTATTTCTGGATCGAGTATTTTCTAGGTAACACTGGCTAATGAAAAAAGAAATGGAGTAATAGAAGTTTTGAGACCATTATAAAGATACTGAGACCAAGGACATGGGGCAGAATCAGAAGTGTGGCCTGGTAGGAAAACATTTTAAAATTGTTTGAATCCATACAAGATTGATGAGCCTTCCTGCTTCAAGACCCCGAAAGAGTGAACAGACCCCAAGAGAACACTCTTTCAAATATGGGATTAATATCCCTAACTTTCCAATACAGTGCTTATCCTACAATAAAATCATTAATATTAACGCCTGTGTGTACAACTCAGTGAAACTTAATATATATAGCATGGAGAACAATGTGTCATGTAGATAGTTTCAAGATGTGAAGAAAGCATTAGACTGGAGGTCGTGTCTTTTCATATCACTGAAGTGTTGTGTGGTTTTTAGCAATTCACTCAATTTCAAGGAAGGTCCAATCCTCCATTTTTAAAGGTGGGTGATATTGCCTATGTAATAGATTTTTTTCTAATAGAATTAGACAAATAGGTAATAGAAATAGGACTGAATCACTCTATGTGATCATACTTTGCTTAGTACTATAGGCAGGGCATGCTCACCTTTTAGGTTTTGGTCACATGCCAGCCCTATGCATTGTGTTCACAAGCATGTTATGCCAATACTTCTTGTATATTGCTGATACCTATTTCAATTTCATTTCATGTCTAACAGATGAACTGTTCAGCCTGAACATTAAAGACAATATTAACCTTGTTGACACAGGCGTTGGCATACAGCAGCAGATCCTAACTTGCCTACAAGGAGTTTGTACAGCCAGCCTCTCCTGGAAAGAGTCTGTGCCTGCTCTGTAAACTGCTTCCTTGAAGGCAGGAAGAGATCAATCTTTGGACCCCAGAGCAGCTAGCTCCAGCCCACAAGGTGCGGGGCCTGTGCACCCAGGCCAGAAATGTTACTCATACATGAGGGTCATGTGCCAAAGTCCTTTTTCATTCTTCACCACCCTCTAGGCCAGCTAGATCTCCTCCCAAGGTGGATACTGCAGATGGGGCCTGAGAAGAATGAGCACAGGGGGATCATATACTATCACTGTCTTTAATGAGCTGGATCTGGATTGTCACTCAGGGGCCCCATGAGGTTGGGACATGGCACATCCACTCCTGTACCATTCAGGTGCCCAGCTTCCCATGGGGCCAGCACCATGGAATATGAGTGGGTCCTGGCAAAGGCCCCCTCTGAGCACACTCCCATAGCACTAACCCAGGCTCCGGCTATGGCAGCCCCATGGACAGCTCTCTGATCTCCCACCTCACACTCATCTCTGGCCTGATGTATTAGGCACAGACGGGCTACAACGAGGAACTTCACTACTCTGGCCTCAGGCCTTACCTTGAACCACCCAGTGCAAACGCATAGTTTTCATTGGTTATCCCTCCATTGCCAGGGTACTAAAAAACCCGATTCATGAGTTATTGTTCATGGTTTATGCTTTTCTCATACAAATATGATAAAAAGTTACATTTTTGGACTATGGAATGAAGTTAAAATTCACTTCTGCAACCATTCACAAAACCTGCATGGTATAGGTATAGGCACTCTATGCCAGACATTTTTTACATCCTTTTATCATTTATGCGTGCTATGTGTGTGTGCATGGTATTTATGTGGGCTTGCTATTTGTGAAAAATTAAGACAACCAAGGTGCAGTATAGCACCGAAAAATACACATCATTCCTCTTGCTCCTGAATTTTTGCAATGTTTAGAAACAACTGCTATTAAAGATACAGTGTGCCCTGATACAATAGGAGATAAAAAGTAAGAACGTATTTTCTACCAATGTCAATAAAAATTAAGAGCAGTTCTTGGTGAATTATAAGAGTTTATGGTCTTTCAACAACTTAGGGATAAAGAAACAACAAGAGATCTAAAATTGATGGTGAGGAGGGTGTATAATGCTGGGTGGGGTTTGTTCAAGTGCAATGTGTCCGAGAGGGATTACTGAGAGCCAAGTGGAGGGTGAGCATGATAGTGGGACAGGAAGAAGGTGAAATGAAATAGATGAAAGAAGTAGGAGGCAAAAGCTATTCATAGAGGTATAGCTATAGGCATGTATATATGTAAACATATTAATGTATAATGAAAGGGATAGAGGCCAATTTACATATATTTGTATGTAAGTATTAAGATAGCAGATGGACTTTGGGCCTCTACTCAAGGCCTCTCTAAACACAAGAACACTTTGTTCTAATAACCTGGCACTCTTTGATACTCACTATCCTGGCACGATTGCTGAAGACAAAATGGGTGCATTACCATCAAAAGATAAAGCATCTTGGGCAGTGGTTCTCAACCTGTGGGTCAAGACCCCTTTGGGGGTCGAATGACCCTTTCACAGGGGTTGCCGAAGACCAACGGAAAACACATAAATAATTCACAATATATAATTACATATTGTTTTGTGATTAATCACTGCTTTAATTATGTTTAGTTTTAATTATATTTAATTTGTAACAATGAAAATACATCCTACATATATTAGATATTTACATTATGATTCATAAAAGTAGCAAAATTACATTTATGAAGTAGCAACAAAAATAATTTTATGGTTGGGGGTCACCACAACATGAGAAACTGTATTAAAGGTTCGCGGCATTAAAAAGGTTGAGAACCACTGATCTGGGTTCTTAAAGGCTTGAAGTTAAACAAGCAGCCATCTAGCCAGGAAGTACAAAAGTCCACATGGAAGAAGCTCATCAGCCTGTGTGATCATGAGGTATCAACAGGATCAGGCACAAGTATCAAAGATCCCAAACAAACAGTTATATCGATGTTAAATATAGAGGTTGAAATGGAGATCCCAAGCCCACCTGTAGACAATTGGGCACCCGCCCCCAGAAGGGTTACAAGGAAGGGATGATTCAACCAGGGTGCAGTATAGCACCGATTAAACACAATTCATTCCTCTAGTTCCTAAATGGTTCCTCCCCACCACTATCATGACCCAATTCTACCTTACAAATCTGACTAGACCGGAGTCCACACATTGGTGCAGATAAGAGCTTTTGACACAAGGAATTCAGGACAAATAAAAACCTTAGGAACAGTAGTGGGAGTAGTGATACCATGAGGGTAGGAGGATGGTAAGGGTGGGTGAGGGAAGGGGATAAGGGGGGAACTCATCACAAGGTTGGATATATAGCCCACCCCCAGGGAGACAGATAACATAAATATGGGTGATGGGAGACAGCAGACAGTATAAGACAGGAGGGGGGAGAGGAGGGTGGGGAAAAAAGAGGAGCTGATACCAAGGGCTCAAGTAGAAAGAAAATCTTTTGGAAATGTTGATGGCAGCATATATACAAGTG
>NW_022103906.1:61369174-61397148 GCF_000313985.2 Echinops telfairi
AATTGCTTCATAGAGTCTTCCATTCCAGGATAACTGAAGAGAAAGTAGAAGAGAGTTTAAAGATGTTTAATTTTCACTGAAGTGTTCTGCCCCGAATTAGCTGTATTTTAAGAATAATGATAACTAGTACAAAGATAACCCACCTGGAAGATTATGGGTCAGCCATTGGCGATTTCCAAAGAGCCATGCAAAACCCGGCGAATGTGAAGGATGCTGAATGGGGCAGTGCCCTACTTTTTGAAAACAAACAGGAAAATGCCACAAACGCTAGATATTAAGTTGACATAAATCACTCACCAATTTCTACAGATTTCTATAAAATATGCTGTGGTTTCTAAGCAATGGAAGTTACACCAAAATGTAAATTAAGTAATTAAAAAAATAAAGGCGACTGAAAGAATAACCTTGCTAAGTAACACCCTGAAGGGTATATGCTGGCCGGAGAGCAAAATCATGAAGGCACCTTTTCAACTGGCAAAATGACCAAATTTCAAAGCAGGAGTCTTTCGGTATCCACTTGTGGAGAGAAATTCATAGCCTGGTGGGCTGCGTCTCTAGCCCTTTTTATTTGATGATTTATTAATGACTTGGTAGAAAAGATAGTTGGTGTGCTCATTAAATTTTCCAATGTCATTAAGTCAAATGAGGTAATAAGTATATTATGTGACAAATCCAAGATCCCAAAAGATGCTATCCAGCTGAGATTTTGGGCTGTTACCAATAATATGAAATCTAATTGGAATGCATATGAATTATTCTCCTTTGCCACCATAAATCTAACCCACTTCCCCAAGTGTAGAATAGCCATCTATCCACCTAGAAGCAACAAAAGGCAATCACAGAAACACCTATATATGTTAAAGCAAGTGTAATTCTTATTTTAGAAAAATTAGTACGCATTCTTGTGGGAAAAATCAGAGGCTTAGGTGACATCATATTTAATGCACTGAGTGATTTTATTGCCACAAAAGCTTCCATGATCTGAAGTATGCTGAGCGAAGGTTCATATCAGGAGGCAGGAGGGCAGGGAAGATGGGCAAAGGGAAACGAGGAACCCAGGAAGGAGCGGGAAGAGTGCCGTTATGTGAAGGAAATTGCAACTAATGTTACAAAACAAAATGTGCATATAAACTATGTGTATAGAAAACTAATTTGCTCTGTAAAGGTTCACTCACACTACAATAAAAAATAAAATCTGACAAAGGAAAAACAAAATGAGGAAAGTGATAGCTCAACCTCAGTGAAGTGGGGCACCACACAGATCCTTTGTTTCACTTTTACAGGACTTGGACTACAGAATGCATATGTTGACATGGAGATTATGAACTTCCAGATTCTTAGCACATAGCAGGTATCTTTAATCACAGGCATAAAGTTTCGTTGAGTCTAAGATGAACAAGTTATTGCTAAGTACAGGAAGGTTCATGTTTAATTCTGAATAGAACTGTTTCATGCTGTAGAAAGAGACTCAGGATGATGTATCTGTTGAAGATACTGCAGAGGAGATTCGGGTTGACAATTAAATGACACAAGATCCAGATGCTCCCCAAAATTGAAAGCTATAGTTGTCAACTATGATAAAGATTATCCAAAAGTACTTTGAACAGTGAAAGAGATGCAGACAAAAACTTATACAATAGAAATAAAATTGACTAGAAAACAAACTATTACAAAATACAACAGACCTCACTTTACAGATGCATTGAAGCAATTTTTTTCAGTGTCACTGTTAAGTATAAATCACTAGTTAAGGAACGGGTGGTATGATTCAAGCAACTGAAAATAAGAGGAATTTTACTCTCAACAGTCTAAGCTCCTGGGAAAGGACAGAGAGTAATTTAAGTTTATGGGGTCTCAGACACAGCATTTAGAATTGGGAAGGTTGAAGGACATGGTATCTATTGTTGATCTTAACTCTGAAATTTTATAAGTAGACCTGTTCTAAATGGTATCAGAACCCCTGAACACCAACTGTAGTAGACACTTGTACATTCTGGAATTTAGAAAGAGGAAAATATTTTACCAAACAGTGTGTGGCATTATACAGTTATTGGTAACAATGCAGAGTCCCATGGCATACTTGGGAGTCCTAAAGTAAAATAAAATGCATGCCAGTCTCTTTGATGGGAAGCAAAAGAAGAAATACTCTTTGGGCAAAGGAGCTTTTGAGGAAAGACTACAGAACTGAGATTTACCCCCAAAGAAGCCAAGTATGGATGAGTGCTTCATAGCAAGAGTCAGGGACTCACAGGAAATTGTGGCGCTGGTGGGCAGGTGTATTCTGTATCTGATGAGAGCACAACAGGAGAAACAGACTTAGACCCAAGTGGAAGCAATATTTTTTGGATGCCCTATGTCTCTAAGTGTATTTGAGATAATGAAATATTTTACCAGAGAATGATGACTAATCTACTTATCTGAAGGTTTTAAGAAAAATTGTAGGGCATTTTCTGCCAGATGTAAGTGCAGTTCTAGATGCCCTTGTGATATTTCCCACTGTATTACCATATGATAAGGTGAAAATTCAGATAACATACGGAATCCAAAGTAGCTCCCTCATGGAAAAAAAATAACCAAGGGTTGTATACCTTGGGCTGGTGATATTGTGATTTCATTTGGTTTTTCAAATGAATTCTTCAGGACACTGATTACCTAATCTTAGTATCTGGGAAATGGCTTGCTTCCCTAAATGTCAGAGCTGAACATATTTTTATGTTAGCTTAAAAATCAAGAATCACTGCGATACAGGTTTCATATTCCTCAATAAAGTTGAGCTATACAAAGTTGCTTCTACATCTTCCTTTTTATAGTATACTGAGGATTTTCAAAGCTAAAGTATTTCATGCTCATTCTAGCTGCATATTTATGAAAAGGGGTAATATCACTTTATTATTTTGATTACAAGAGCTCTCATTATGTTATTGTTGCTGTTAGATGCAGCTGATGGGTCAGCTCTGACCCATCCAAACAACAGGCAGGACGGTAGCTTCTGAAAGATGTGCACATCTTAATTCCCAGAACCGGAAAATATGTTACCTTACATGACAAAAGAGGTTTTGCATATGTGAGGAAGTTAAGAATCTTGAGATTCCAAGATAACCCTGGATTATGATAAGGATTCATATAAGAAGGAGATGGGACAGTCAGTGTCAACGAAGATGTAATGATGGAAAGGGAGGTCAGAAATAGAGATCTGAAAATGTTACACTATTGTCTTTGAAAATGAAGGGTGGGTCATGAGCCAAGGAATAAAGGTGGCTTTTAGAAATTTGAAAGACAAGAAAATGGATTCTTCCCTAAAGCATCCAGAAGGAATTTATCTCTGCCGAAATTTAGTTTAAATCCAATGAGCCCCATTCTGGATTTCTGATATCTAGAACTTTAATATAATAAATTTATACTCTTGTAAGCCACCAAATTTGATATTATAGCAATAAGAAACTAATGTACTTTTCCAAATTAATCACTGTGTATACTTGGGTAAGGACTTCAGTTCTATCATATTTGAACTAAGCAACAATGATTTCTACTTCATAATACTATGTGAGAATTGTGATATAACTAAATCACTCTGAGCAGTGACTAGTACATATAATTATTCATAATTATATGTTCACTGTAACCATTATAATTAATAAATCTAATATCCTATAGCTGCTGAGGTTGTTGTTGTTTTTTCAGAAATCCTAGAAAAGTGCAAATTATTTTGCAATATAAAACCATATTGCCTAAAGTTGGGTTCTGTAGTCAAGCAAAACCAGTGAAGCTTACATATGTTCATATAGGGTGATATCAAGCAAATGTCTCACATAGTTGTTGAGGTTGGCAAGTTTCAAGAAGTGGGTCAGATGCCAGATTGGAGGCTTCTCCTAATGTGCATAGTTTCAAAGGCTGAAGAACCCAAGATCGGCAGGTTGGACTACAGGCTTTTGGCTGCAGAGGATCATTAATCCAAGGTTGGCAGGTAAAATGGAAGGCTGCTGATGCCTCCCAGGATTGGCAGGCAATCCATCAGGACACTGGCTCATGTCCCAAGAACCAGAGGCTGATGACCCAAATGCAGGATCCAGGCTCAAAAAAAGGCAAGCAGGCTTTTCCACTGCCTCTACTGATATTGGAAGCAGGCCATTCCCTCCAGGAGATCGATTTATGGGGGATTACTAAATCTAACTTCCTAGCCACTGAGAAACCTGGTCTAGCCAAGTTGACACAAAAAGTCAGCTTGGAGAGATTATGAATAAGAAATCTGATGTCAGCTTGGCTTAACTTCATATCCATGCAGGAAACATGAGTCATGTTTTATAAGATGGAGAAAAATAAATCCATAAGAACCACTAAATTTAAAGTGTTTCACTTTTAAATATATTGTAAAAAAGATGAACTTTCTCTGAGCAAGGAATAATTTTTAAACTCTAAATAGGTTGCATAATTTATTGCTTGCTTTATGCTTTCAGGTTAGAAGAATTCTGTGCCCCCAATTATTTTAAAGAATTTCTTAAGAATGTGGAGGTGGGAAATCAACTTAAATTAAGCCGAATGCCAACACTGCATTGGAAACATATGCTCACAGAGGGCAATGCATCTTTGAAAGTTTCTTGATATTACACTAAATTTTGCATGTTTTTTTCCCCTTAAATCTCCAGTTCTTTGAAGATCCTCTGGCTTGTAGAAGGTGCCCAATAAATACTCATATTTGCTGAAATGGGTGAATGAAGAGAATTACTACATGCAAAGTCCCAAAGGATCAAGAAAATACCAGAAAAAAAATCCCATTAATGAACCATTTCTTCGTGCGGATATTGTTTATTGCTATTTACTTCAATAGAGTTCTAATCAGTCTCCTCTTTTCCGTGTCATAGACACTTTAATTTATTCGACTTTCAGATGCAAAGTAAATGTTCAAAATTAGAGACATTCCGTATATACTCAAGTATAAGCTAAATTTTCCAGCACATTTTTAATGCAGTTTTTGTGGTAAAATTAGGTGCCTTGGCTGATATTCGGGTGAGCTTATACTCGAGTATATATGGCAATCTTATTGTCCTCTCTCAGAAACTTTCAGTGGGTCCCAAGAGTCTAAATCTGTATTCTTTCATCAACCTTTTCCTATCAACATAAGGAATCTAATACATTCATATAATTAATCTTGACCCCTTCATATGGAAAAAAATCTTTTCAAGAACTTTGGAAACATGTTGATCACTTTGGAACAATTTACCTAGATAATAAATCCAAATTATACCCAATATAACCTATACTATAAATAGCAATTATTACCTTTCTCGTTATATCACCTATCACATTTTGACTAGCATCTGTTACTACCTTGCTGACAACCTCCATTTTCACAAGACAATTCAACATACCTTGAATTTTTAATCTATGTATCTTGTTCATTATTTTCCTCATCCTGGAATTACTTTCTTCCTATTTCCGGGGAAAATCTTTACATTTTTGAAACCTCACATTAAAGTTTATTGTCATCACGGATCTTTCCCTAATTAGAACTAGTCATATCTCCCAGGCATTTCTATAACATATATTTTCCTAGTCATCAAGATTTAAGAGCTTTGAAGCGTGATGAACCTGAGTTTGATTACCCACCTCTAACTGGATCTATAACCTTGACTAATTTCTTAAATATTTGGACCTTGGTTTTATCTTCTGTTAAATAGGGGTTAATAATGTGAACAACAACACACATCCGCAGTGGAGGAAGGCTTAGTAACCACTTGCATTATGCAGATGACACAAATTTGCTTGTTAAAAGCGAGGAAGGCTTTAAGCTCTTGCTGATGAGAATCAAAGATTGAAGCCCACAATTCAATGTAAAGAAAACCCCAAACCTCACAATTGGATCAATATGTAACATCATGATAAATGGTGAAAATATTGAAATTGTCAGTGATTTAGTCTTGTGTGGATGCAAAATCAATGCTCATAGAAGCAGAAGTCAAGAGATCAAAATGACCTATTGCATTGGGTAAGTCTGCTGCATGACACCTCTTTACAGTGTTGAAAGACAAGGATGTAACTTTAAAGATTAAGGTGTGCCTAGCTCAAATGATGTTATTTTCAACTGCCTCATATTTGGGGTGTATCCCCCCCAAAAAAAAACTGAATTTTTTTCCCAAAGCTATGTATTTAAATTTCTTTTTTCACAAAACAAACTTATCACCTTCAAAGTACTCTCCATTATTCTCAATAAACTTGTCAAATCTGGGACATTTTCCAAATCTTGGAAACATTTTTCAAATTCATCTGTTTGGATGGCTGACAGCACCTCCCTCATTTTTTTCTTCACCTCTTCTATGTCGTCAAGAAGTTGCACAGAACAAGGTCAGGTGAATAAGGTGGGGGGGGGCAAGAGAGGCAAATGATTTTTTTGCCCAAAATTGGTGATCCGAGATGGCTGCATGAGTAGGTGCATTTTCATCGTGGCAAAACCAATCCCCATCTGCCACAGATCAGGACTTTTTGTCGCACATGGTTATGCTATCTTTTCAGAACCTCTAAATAGAAAACTTGCTTAACAGTCTGACCTGGTGGAATGAAGTCCACATATGCTAAGTCGACATTTTTGTCCATTCGGGAAGTTGATGGATGTCCATAATGAGGTTTGTCATCAATCGACATTTCACCTGTTTAGAAATGAGAAAGCCACTTACTTCTCCACCTGCAGCGCTGTCTTATAAGCTGCATTCAAAAACTCAACAGCTTCTGCAGCACTTTTTCTGAGGAGAAAACCAAATTGCACAACCACACTCTGTTCTCTTAAATTGGCCGTCACAAAAAATGAGGTTTGAGTGAAACTGCTTTTATGAAAGATTCACTGGGATCAGAGAGAATGATGCCACCCGGGGCACTAACTCCGAGTGAGTTGCTCCAGGCTTGCCTAGCGGGGAAAATGCGTTCTATGAAAACTCCGCCCAGTGGAGTTTTGTTTTTCAGGTTGGGGGGGGGGGGGCGGTATCCTCCTGTACATATGAAATTCATTCACTGACTAGTGGAGACTGAAGAAGAATGGGTGCATGTGAATGTGGTGCTGGTGAAGAATATTGAAAGTACCACAGACTGCCAAAGGGACCAACAATTCCAGCCAGAATGCTCCCGGCAGCAAGCATGGGGAAACTGGGTCTCACATATTTTGGATATGTTATGAGGAAAGACCAGTCCCTGCAGGAGGATGCCATCTGTGTTGAAGTAGAGGGACACTGAAAGCAAGATGAATGGACACAGTGACTGCAGGCCTGGGGACAGTGGTGACAGTGGCACAGGTTGGGCAGTGTTCCATTCTCTTGCACAGAGGGCAGCTATGAGTTGGAATCAATTCAATGGCACCTCAGAACAACAAACACAATAGAATCCTTCCCATAATTTCCATGAGGATTTAAAAGAAGACTGAGGCATGACTAATTGCAATACTAATTGCACCGAGTCAATCTGCTGCACATATTGATTATACCCAAGCTTCCAAAAAAACATGCAAATCTGTCTTGGACAAAGTACGGTCAGATTACTGCTTAGAAGTGAGGATGGCAAGACTCATCTCACACGCTCGGGAAGAGTATCAGAAGGGGCCGATCCTGGGGATACTTGGTGTCAGGACTCCTTGAAGGAGCAGAGGACACAGTGGCTGTAACAATGGCTCAAACAGCAGTGACTTGGAGAATGCTGCCGCACTGGGGAGGGTTTCCTCCTGCTTCCACAGCACCACCCTCACTGCAGCTGAGCTCACGGCACCTACGGGTACAACAATCGGGCTAACGCGCGGTAGACCACAAACCGCATGATAATGTTACCTGAGTTCATTTTCAAAAATAGTATTCATAGTCACCACTTTTTGCAAATTATTTATTTTATATATAAAGATAACTCTTCAGTTTTGTTTTGCAGGATACATTGTTAAAAATTCTTGGACAAAAGTATTCAAATGATGTGAAGGTAAGTCATAAAGTATTGCTACTGGGGCACCAGTTGATGCATGCACAAAACATTTATAAACATGTCTGTCATCAGTGGATGACTACATACATGCTCTCTCATGGACACACTTTTCTTAGTTTTAATAGGGTGCCTTCAAGAAAAAGTCTCGTCCCAATGAAACCTTGCCATATGTTCTGTTGGCCACTTAAACGCAAGGCAGAGAGGGAGGTTACGGCAACTGTTTCTTTTCTTCTTGTTTACAATTTTTTACTCCAAAGGCATAATCTAGATAGATTTCTTAAAATCACATAGGGCAGCTATAGGAACTTATTTGGAAGGTGTTTTAAGAAAATTGCAAACTACATTAGTGAGAAAGAGACATGTGAAGTTAGGTCAAGGGCATTTTTTCATCATGACAATGCACTTGCCCACTTTTTGAGGGCAGCAAGGGTAGTCCCAGAATGATTTTCTTGGAAAACTTTAACACATCCACAGTATAGCTCTGATCTTGACGCTTAAGGTTTCTTTTTGCTCCAGAAACTCAAAGAACATATTAAAGGAACATGATTCGAGTCCCTCAGAATGCCAATGCTGCTGTTTTGGTGTCAACTGATGACTAGAATGTGTGGGGGAATTGTTAAAGAGAAGGTAACACTGCCTTTTTAAGTACAGAGACTTCGATGGGGGGTATATTGAGAAACAACAGCCCCGCATTTAGATGTTTTTGTTTAAATCTTTATGGTAATAGACAGCCTCTTCCTTCACCCCTGGATTGACTGGTAGGTCCTAACCACTGCCCTTTCAGTTAGTAGGTCAGTGCTACCAATGTTAACACTGGTTAAGAGACTTAGCCAGGTATAAACCCAGTCTACGTGATTCTAAAATTGTTATTTTAAACACAGCAATATCTCCTTTACACTGGTACTTAGAATTATAATGAGTCTTTTTGTGATGGAGTAAATCTTACGTTCCATGACTACTGGTTCTATGCTTTCTCCAGAAGATTCTACATAACAGTCGAGTAAGGTAATCTGACTAATAATCTTTAAAATATAATGAGTAAAGCATACTTAAGTGACTCCTTAAAATGGTGACTGTCCTATAAGATACAATTAATTAATTGTTAACATGAAATCCACATATCAAAAATCTGAGCTAAGTATCCCTTGTTAAAAAGGAAAAAGCTCTTGAAAAAAATGACTTCAGTTCTGATGAAGGTCATTCCCTTGAAAGCTTTCAAACATTTCCAGCAAATCAAATTTTCTAAGTCATGTGTTAAATAAAAAAGGAGGGAACGAAACAGAAATAAACTAAACGAGAGTGATGGGAAGATGGGTCTTACCTTCTTCAGACATTTTATGTTTTCATGCTGTTCTTATATTTTAATTGCCCATAAGATTGTGAAAACAGCTAAGCCTATAAATGTTTTATGTTCCCTGCCATCACATCATAATAAATCGTTTGCTATGATTTGTGTCTGTGATAGTAATGTGGCCAATGTAATAATATAAGCAGATTTATGAATAATTTGGGGGTTGATAAAAAATGATTTGTATTTTGTGGTATAAATTATTAGTGCTATTGTAATGTAATACAATGCTGATGAGGAAAGATAATAGATAAATTATATGGTAAAAATATTGAATTTATGTAGGTTTTTGGTTCCTACAGAAATTCCTCATTACTGAAAACTTTAAAAGCCTACCTTTAATGTATCACATGTACTGTCTTACTAAGGCTAGCCAGTCAAGAGTCAGAATACTTTAGATAAGACTTTTTACACAGAATAAGGAAAACTCTAAAGGAAAGTTTCTCAACAATGAAAAATTAACATTTTGGGCTCCATAACTTAATTTGCTGAGGAGATCTGCGAATTGCAGTGTGGTTGCATGCCTGGTCTTTGCTCACTACAAGCAGTAGTACCACCCCCACCACCTGCCTCTGTGAGAACCAAAAATAGCTCTAGAAGTTGGGAGTCTAATCAGGGACATAAAGTTGCTGCTGCGGGAGAACCACTGCTATAAAGTAGTCACCTAAAAGGGTAAAGAAGCCCACTTTCTCTCCTGTGCCCAAGATTTCCTTAAAAGATCTTCAAAGTGACTAGATTGTGATATTCAAGTGGGCATATCCACATGGATTTTATGTAGATGTTTGGTTCTTATAGAAATTTCTCATGATTGAAGACATTAAAACCCTTCTTTTAGTGTTTCCAGCAGAAGAGGCATTTTAATTGCTATTTAACTGGAAATTGCTACTTATTAATATGCACTGATTTAAATTTATAATCAAAGGCAATATAGATTTTTTTAATTTGATAAGCCCTAGCCATTCTCATGGCTGTCTTTCATATTCATACAATTATCTTAATCTTCCTATTTTGATCAATATTATTTCTCTTCTCATTTATAAAAATGTGCCTTGAAAATTAATAGTTCTGGAATCATACCAAATCATAAATTTCCTGGATAGATGAATTTCTACACAAGTGTTTCTCAAAAGTGTATCCCATGACTTATTTGTCCCTGAATTAACCAGAAATGCTTAGTATTATCGGTTATTGGGTCGCTGCCCAGGCTCATTGAAGAAGACTCTGGAGTCAGACTCAATGTACTAGTCTAATACTAGTTTAATAAACTCCCCAGGTGAGAATCTGAAGCTCCCATCTTTAACAGTCGGGGGTAAAGTTTTATATATATAAATTTAATAAAAATACTAAATTAACTATTGTTTGTTGAATCCAATTTGACTTTAACATACTTGAATAGGACAAGTACTTTGTACTTTGCTCACTGTACTTTGTATGTTGATTCATGGTAAACGCTCGATTTTCCAGTAGACTAGTTGTCTCCTAGTAAAGACTACCTGATTCTTGGGGCTCAAGCCTGTGTCAGGGAGTCAATGAGGAGGTTTAACTTTGATGACAGTGGGTATGGCGGGAGTGTCAGAGCAGGAGGAATAGGTCTGTGCTTTCTGTTTCTGAGAAATCATACTCCTCCTAGGCGTCCTTCTTTCCCTTTACTCTCTCTTTTTTTGTAAGACACAGCGCAGAATTCTATTTATAGTCCAGAATAGTAAGTCTTCAAGGCTGCCGAAGCTGATCTGCTCGCTCCTCCACCCCTTCTCTCCTGTCCTAGAATCGTGTTCACTCATTTGGTGCCTACTGGGCTTTCTCTTTCAGGGGAGGGTTTTGAATCGTCTTATGTTTTTTTCCACAGAGTCACTTGAGGCTCCCTTCCGGATTCTCTGCGCCTCGCCAGTTTGCGGCGACGACAGAATCACTGTTAGCATTTGGTATGTACTTCTGCCGGTCTCATAGTAATGCAAAACGCATGGTTAAGACAGATCTTACTGGGGCTTCTTGATGGATGGTGGTGGTGCTGGTGGTTGCCATCAAGTCTGTGCCAACCCTTAGTGACCTTGTGTGTATCTCTTTTACACTGTGTCATACGAAAGAAAGAAAAAAGATCCTGGCAAGTGATAATAGAACCAGTAACATATGTAATCATTTCTAAGGTTTATTTTTCCAACCGAAATTGGACATATACTCATTTGTGCCACAATGTTGAGGGGTTTATCCTGACCAAATCTCATGTCCTTTGTAATATGTGTTTAGGTCTATCATATCTCATTACTTTTGAATTTCTCACTTCTAATTGATGAGTTAAGGGAAGCTTATCCATACAATATAATGATTTGGTTTGAGAGTAGCTAGCGCTACACACACACACACACACACACACACACACAACACACACATCAATGAAACCATTTGAATCTCCTTGAATCACTATTTATTTTCCAAAACTCCCTACTATTATGTCATTTCTGACATCTAGCAACCCCTTAGCACTGGGTGGTTTCCAAGGGTTTTCTGAGCCTATAAATCAATATATAAACAGACAGCTGGTGGATTTGAATTGCTGACCTTTAGCAGCCTAATGCTTAACTCATTGAATCACCAGAGCTCCTAACACTTAAGTCATCTGAAATAATCTGATACCATATAAATGTAGTAATTAATGGAAATTTTCTTTTCTTCTCTTCAGTCATGAAATCAGGGACTCATCAAGGGTGTTCTAGTAACCGTGTATGAGGAGTCTTCAACAATTCGGCAGGAACACTCCAAAATCTTTTCATTCTATTTTCCCACAATATTTTTGAAGCCTCCCCCCCCCACCCCACCCCCGCCCCCGTGTATCAGTGTGGTAATTTTATGAATGCTTCATGCCTTTGCAAATGAGTAATGAAGAAATGATTTTTATGAAGTAAGGAATATTATTTTTCATTACCATACTAAAGGCCTTCTACACACCAGTCTACTTTTTATGGTTGTACATGTATCAACTTCACATATAATACATAATATGTGTTATTTCCCCAGAGATAAAGACTCACAATCAAGCAAAAAACAAGAAAACAAAAAACAACCCCCCCAAAAACAGTGCAAAATATTTTTTTAAACAAGTATAAAACAACAAACTAAAATTTTGCTGTGAAACACACCATTTTCAGGCATATATTCTCATATCAGAGGGCAGAGAAAAATTCCTAATTATTTTTTATTGAAAAAGAGTGACCTAAATAAACTTAAATTGGCAAATTCTTCTCAAGAAGCATGATGATATTGGATTATGTCCTAACTCATGTTTACACTTATTTGTAATAATTTATAAAATTAGATACGTAAATATACATAGCCATCTGTCTGTGAAATAGTTGCTGTAAAGGATTTTGTGATGTTCTGTAGAGAATGGAAATAAGTTGCAGGGGACTCACCACTGCATTAACCACAAGATGACCAAATAAAGTGCCAACTCTAAAATAATCACTCAAGGCTGAGACATTTTGAAATACATGATTCTCACTGAGCCTATGCTAACCACAAGGCCAGTGGTTCAAACCCACAAGTTGATCCGCAGGCTAAAGGTGAGGCTGTCTATTCTTATACATATGTATTAGAAACCCAAAAGCCAGTTGTACCTCTGTTTCAGAGGTTGCTATGAGTTGGAATTGAATTTAATGGTAGTGAGTGTGGTTTTTGAGGGGTTTTGGTTTGTTTGTTTTGTTTTTTCTTTTTTGCCTATTAAGTAATATCATTAAAAATAGCCACTGGTTATCATGCCAAAATGTGATTTTCCGTGTCATGAAGCCATGCTTATTAAAATGAAGAAAAATTGAATGAAGTATAAGCAAGTAAATCAAAAGAACATATCAAAAAAGTCTCAAGTGATTACTCACTTCATGATTTCCCATAACCATTAAGGAACAAATTTCTTTTCATGTTACTCTTTCTAAGCATATGTTTTATAATTACTCCGGTCTTTTGACTTATACAGAAATAGCACATCAAATTGTTTTTCTTATATGAAAAAATATGATAAAGTAAATATTAATTTGAATTTTTCACTTGAAAAATCTTTCCTTTAAAGGATAAGAATATTATACAATAGCCCTAGGTCAAGTTAGAATTGTTCCACAACATGTATGCTGTTCTATAAGCAAGGAAACAGAATAATAACAATTACTCATTTATGTTTTTCAGTTGGACAAATCTGCTCTAGGCAGCAAACACTGGTTCTATAAGAAATCATAAACAAAATGATCTATAACAGTTCTGCCAATATATATGTCAACATACTCTGCACCATAAAAGTTTCTAGATGTAATAAGAACTCAAATTAAAAGTCTCACATTAAACATTCCTGGAATAAACCTGATTTCTCCAAATAACGCTTATTCTGGTTTTGAATTAACTTGGGTCCATGCACAAAGATACATCATCATTTGAGTCAAGGGTCAACAGAGAAGAGGAAGCCCCCTGAACGAGATGGATGAGGCCGTGGCTGCAGCAATAGCTTAAACATAACCATTATGAGGTTGGCGCAGACCTGGGAGTCTTTCTGTCTGTTGTATGTAGATAGGGCCATTGTGAGCAGGAAGCAACTCAATGGCGCAAAGCAACGACAATAACAACAACTATAGCAAGAAAGAAGATGTCAGAATTTTTTAATGGGAAAAGCCTGGTTTAAATGCTTTAGGTCTCTTTTGTGATGACTTAACTCTGCTGTTGTTGTTGTGGGAAATCATTCACAGATCATACAACCAAGGAGCACGGTTGTGTTCCAATAACATAGTACTAACAGTCCTGGGATTTGAAGTTTTTATCATTTTTGCCTGCCATGAGATATTCTTTTTATCTTTTCAATCCCATAAAAATGTATAACCAAGTCTTAGCTCATAGGCCACATAAAATAGGCAGTACAGCAGATTGGTTCAAGTATCATAGTTTGCTCATCATCTTTCTAGAAAATTATACTAATTATTTTATAGGTATTTGATAAATGACAACTATTAGGTTGTTGAACAGGAAGAGGATTAATTTGATGATGATCATGCCAAATAAATAACTGATGTGAACACTGGGCAGAATCCAAATGAATGTATTATTTACAACACAAACTTTATAATTCCTGACTCCAGGTTGCAAGTCCTTTAATAGAATTTTCTTATTGTTTGTAATAGTACTTTGATAAATAACATCCTCTACAGTAGGTCACTAATTTCTTAGGTAAAAAATACATTTCTATGTTCAATTCAAATGTAAGCTGTCCCTGTCATCATTATCATCACCCACATGCCAAAATTCACAGCAAAAAATGATTTCTATTTATCATATCCACCATACAGGTTTTCAATAATAACTTGTATTGCTATTCAGTAAAATCTCACACTCAGTTATATGCAAATTTCTGATAAATATGAATTAATTTAATTTTCTCATCCACCATTGCCCCTAATACGTTTGTTCTAAGGTAGAGCTATGAATTCTCTTGAACTTAAACCAAAAATTATACCAAATCACCTTTCCATATTTTAATTTACAACTACCAGATTGCTAAACATCTAAACAAGAATTTAGCACCAATGCAGTCGTACCTGTATTCAGGTGTGGTACTTTATGGTTAATTCAAGTTTCAAAATTCACAGGTATAGGAAACTTTTTGGCACTGAGGTAAAAGTTTAGACAATTTGGCAGTAATGGCCTGACCAGTTTGGATACTGTGGAATAAGGGACAATGATCTTTGTCTTTTTCATCCTCTCAAACCAAACTCGCCCTAACATCAAACTCTTAGCACTACCATTAATTGACTGCAAAATAAATCTGATCTTCTTGCCTAAGGCAAAATTGTCATTCCGGGTCAACTGTCACTGTGATGGAGTCTGAAACTATGATCGGTACCACCCTTGCTGAGCTTCCATGATGGAGATAACAATGTATAGAGTATCAGTGGTACAGGAAGAGTGTCGTGTAGATAGGGCTCATGGGTGGAACTCCTGAAGAGAAGCTTAACAAATACACATATGGTGCAGACTGTCTGCATCACCCATCCGTTCATTCATTCACTCAAGGATTTATCATGTGCTATTATATGCATTGACGGATGGTCTTCCAGGATAATGGAATCTTATTCATCTAACCACTTGAATTCTAAATCAGGGCAATCCCATCAATTAACCTGCTAACATTCATCTTTCACATCACCTCAAAATGACCCTGGGACATTTTCAATTCCATCCTCTCTCCCTCCCTCTATGGAGAATTATACTAAAGTGCGTTGCACGATTTAGATTTGGTGACAAGCAACAACTCTTCATCCAGTGGCCTCAGTGGACTAAAGAAGTGGCCATTACATATGTGTACTGCCAGCAACCACCACCAACAAAATATTGCTACGAAGAATTATCATGTCCTGGAAGAATCTTTATTAGTTAGCATTTGAGATGACACTTTCTTTACAAATATCACCAATATATTGGAAAGTTAGAGCCATGTGTGAATTTTTAAATTCTCCTGAACTACTGCCCATGTGTTTCTCCCACTCCCCTCCCCCCCAAACCAAACAAACAAAAATGCATCGCCATTGAATTAATGACCACTCACAGAGACCCTGTAGGACCAGTAAGGACTGCTCTTGTGAGTTTCTGAGACTGCAACTTTCTGGGAGTAGAAAGCCCAGTCTTCAGCGCAGTGAGTAGCTGGTATTTGTGAAATGCTGACCTTGCAGTTAGTAGCTCAAGGAGTAATAACACACCCGGCTCCTCTGTTTCTCCTGTTAGGTGCTATCAAATAAGTTTCCTAAGAAGTCCACTCCGTGCTGCACATTTGTTTATGTGGGAGCTCAGTCCTAAATGTCACTACTCCAACTTGCTATTTACTTTATATGGCAGTTAATGAAAGATGATTAATCTCCCTGGTGTGAACACATTTCTAAAAATTTAGCCATCAATAACCATGACAATGATAATAAACTGTAAGACAAATAATGATGAGAATTTTTTCCCAAGCAGTTTAGTATAATTGATAGTAAAAATAAAAAAGATCAATAAAACTCTGAGCTGCCTTGAGCAAGCAACTGATAATATAGAGATGTTTGGAATAATTTGGTTACAAGGTGAGAAACTAAATTAATCATGAATGGTACCTTATAGGCTAGTGGAGTTACCAAATAATCATTTAGCGTGTGCACACACACACACACACACACACACACACACACACCAGATAAGGGACATAATGGAGGGAAATGGGCCTATTAGTTCATAGAGGCCAATATCTGTAACAAATGAGCAAGTAAAAAATGTGAAAAGAGATGCTTCTCAATCCTAAGACCCTCCTGAGACAAGAGGAAAGCTATGCACAACGCATACCAGGCAAACCATAAAGGAAACATCCAGCGAATCGGTCGAATTTTCCATCTCTGACTTGTCATCAAAGTTCAATTTACTTACTAGGAAGCCCCCACCTTCTCGTTGAAGCTATGAGATGACGTCTGAAATTGGACTGATTGAATTTTTCAGGTCACACTTCCAGTCGCCATAACCATAATAGCCCCAACTTAGGAGAAATTAAACTACAAATAAGACACACTTATAAAGGTATCAAATTAATTCTGTGTTAACAGTAGGAAATTATCCAATTGTGGTCTATTAAATTTAACATAGACCTACCTAAGTGACTAGATTAGTGCAAATAAAGGGAATTAGGGAGAATATTTAGAAATTTTATTAGCAATTTAAAAACAATAGAGTGGAGAGCAAAAAATGTCATGTATTAGGAGGCATAATTATGGTAGATTTAATTGCTAAATTATTTGAAATCTTAGTTTTAGTATTCTTTTTTGATAAAATAATTTATTTGCATCAGATTTTAATTCTATAGGTGGAGACTTTTGTGCGGGAGGGACACCTCTTTGTTAGTGACTTTTGGCTTTACACGGTTATAATCAAGAGATATGGTCTGCTAATCTCTACGTTTTCTAAATTATTTAAAGTTTGTTCTATCAAATTCATGAGTGGTATTAATTTTTCATGGAATAAAATAAGAACGTATCTTTCCTGTAGGCAGGACGGTGATGAAGTCTTAAGAACATAGATTCCACATTGAGATAAAACCAAACAAAAACAAAAGTCCTATGCCATTTGAGTCCATGCTGACTCATATAGGATTTCTAATATTGTAAATCTTTACACTAGCAGCAAGCCTCAGATTTCTCCCACAAAGCTGCTGGTGGGTTTGAACCACAGTCTTTGCAATTATCCCAACACTTATTAAGTCGCCAAGACTTCTTACAGTCAGAGCATCAGGGTCTGCTCTGCTTTTCTCTAACTGTGCCAGCTGGAGAACATTGCACCTCTAGCATATTTTATTTCCCTTGGATTCCTATCTGTGGCAGGCATATATATTTGTTGCTTATATTATTCAGATATTTTCAATTACAAGTTGTAATATAATATACATAATTACAACTCTTTCATAATTTTACTATACAAATTGCCATTTCATTTGGGTTATCCAATTACATTCCTGAGTTTTTGAACAGAAGTATATACTCTATTTCCATAACACTCCCCATTTTTCCTGTTTAATGATTGTGACCATGAATTAGAATTTAAGTAAGAATGATAAAAAAGTAACTCCAAATGTTTTAACATTTACCAGTTACATTTTATTTATCCTTAAATCTGAAAACTTTCCATTCCACCCTTATCCTTGATACTGTCTTTGAATTTTGCCCTGCTTCCCAAACTAAAATGATTGGAAAACTCACTTGTAATGTCACATGCACTCATTTTATTTCATCCCATCCTTGAATGTTGTCGTCAGTGCGCTTGAGTCGGTGCTGACTCACAGAGACTATGTGAGACAGAATGAGACCTTGCTGAACGGAACATTTCAACGGACAGCGTGAGAAGACAAAGTCAAATATTGTGGTGAAATATGTGAAGACCTGGAGTTAGAAGGCAACAAGGAAGAACACGCTCAACACATCTGAAACTGAAAGAATAAAATCAAGCTGGGAGTAGAAATATTGAAAGTTTCTTTGGTCAAGGTATTGAATAATGCAGGAACCATCAAAAGAAGATGGAAAGAAAACAGAGCCACTAAACCAAAAAGAACTTAGTCGACATTCAATCATTTCTCGAGATAGTTTATGAGCAAGAGCCCATGGCACTAAAGGAAGAAGACCAGGCGTCACTGAAAACATTAGCCAAAAACAAAGCTCCAGGAATTGATGGAATACCCATTGAAACATTTCCACAGGCTGATGAAGCACTGGAAGCACTTGCTCATCTATGCCAGGAAATGTGGAAGGTAACTACGTGGCCAACTGATTGGAAGGCATCCATATTTGCATCCATTCAAAAGAAAGTCAACCCAATAGAATGTAAAAGTTATTGAACAATATCATTGGCATCACATGCAAGCAAAATTTTGCTGAAGATCATGTCATAATGGTTGCAGTTGGACATTGACAGGGAACTTCGAGTTCAAGCCAGATTCAGAAAAGGAAATAGAAGAAAGGATATAATTGCTCACATCCTTGAATACATTAGTTCAATAATACTATACATTTCTAATATGTCTGGCTACTAGGTTAGAAACATGCCTGTACTCACCGCTGACTCATGAGATCTTTCTGGAAAAGCAACCATTGAAAGCACCATGGAGGAGAGTTTATTGTGACGTATGTGGTCACCATGAGTTAAAGTAGATTCAATGGCAATTGATATAATATTGCTTAGTTTTCTTACTTATTTTTTTAAAATTTTATGGTTTCATTGTTTCTTTTAAATCAATTTTGTAAGCTTTATCAACACCCTCCTGTTTCTTCCCAACTCATATGACTCATTTCTGTCAAACAATTATATATGCAGGGGCTCTGAAGTGGGTTAACTCTAGATCATATCTTTCAGAGCTTCTGGTTGAAGAGTTTGTGTCAGATTGAAGAATTTATGTCAAAGACTGAAAATAAGTTCAAACATTTAGCTTACAATTTTTAGACTATATTTTTTTAAACAATGGAGAAAAGTAATGTGTTTTCTAAAATAAGAAATTTTGTACAACTTACTTCTTAAGACCAGAATTCCAGAGTGGTGAAAAAGTTTTTATTTTGTATTCCAAACACCACTACAACAAGAGGAAATGGATTCTAATATTCCTAAGCAAACCTTTCTTGTGAGATGAGGTCTAATGTATAAGCCATAGCAATCGACTTGATTCTAACTCATGGTAATCTCCCATGTTAGCGAGTAGAACTGTCCCATAGGCTTATGTGGTTCAAATATTTAGTTCCAATCTTTCTAGGTATTTGCATTATGGTGCGGGTGAAGAATATCGCAAATACCTTTAATGTCAGAAAAAGATCCAAATCTGTCTTGGAACAAGTACAGAGAGAAGGTCCCTGAGAGGTAATGAAGGCAAGACGTTGTCTCAAGCCCGTCAGAGATGTTACCAGGAGAGATGAATCCCTTGGAGATGGACATGATGCTTGTTAAAATTTCAGGGGAGCAACAAGAGAGGAAGACCTCGATGGAAAGGACTGAAACAGTGGCTGCATCGATGGATGGACTCGAACATCGAACAATTGTGAGGATGGCCTGGGACTGGGCATTTTTTCCTTCGGTGGCGCCCGTTGGGTTGCTCTGAATTGGAACAGACTTTCGCACCTAACAACAACCCTCTGCAGGAGGGCGATGACCACGCCTTTCTTCCATGATCTTGCTGAGTGGGTGGCTTTGAACAGCCAGGTTTTAGATTAGGAATCAAGCAAACACAAAGCATCTGGGCCCCCCAGGAACACAAAGAACAGGTCTAGTTATTATCTGACAATGATCATGTCTGACAATTGTAATTAGACAAAAGCAGGGTGGCTGTCAAGTATTTACAAGCCTGCACTTAACTCAAAGTTGAGCATACAAAAATCAATGACTCCTTTATTTATTAATCTCTTCGGTTCCATTATGTATAATTATCCAGTAAACATAGCATCTTAACACAGCTTAAAAAGCTAATTAGTTTGGGCCCTTTGGAAAGCCTCATTTTGGTGGTTTCAATCATTCTATGAGACGGATGCTCTACTAAAAGTTCCCAGGGAGCTGAGGAAACGGAGATCTTCCCCCAAATCTTTAAAATGACACTGTTCGGAGTTCCCTCTTCATATTCTCTACAGAAGAAAGTAAGTGTATTTAAGGAGTTAGGAAAATTAGTGGTCAGGGTTCCTTGTTGAGTGTGCTAAGAAGCCTTCCTCTCCTCCCAAAGATGAGCAGAATTTTTGAAAAGGTCCCCACACAGCAGGCCTTCTTTCCTTTATCCAACTCATTTATGTCCCCCAAGGAGCTCACTGGGAGGTAAGTGTATGCAAAAGATTCTCACTAAGCGTTTTCATTCAAGCGCATCCAGTGTCACATTCTGGGGAACACTGGAGGAGGGAGCAGGAGCTGCAGTGGAAACAGGAGCGAGCTGTCAGGGGTGCAGTTTGTCACTGTACAGACAAAAGACAGACTGTCACAATAAACAGCATTTATTCCTTTCATATCTGTGGCTTAGGGCTGGAGAGGGGAGGTGTCACTGGTCGTAATTGTAGAACACATAAATAATAATAGTAGCGTGCAAATCATAGATCAAGGAAAACAGAAGGAGTTGGCAGTGATGAAGGCAAGAAAATAGACGCTTCCAGCACAAGCTAATTTCCTACCCTTTTAAAAAATATCTTCTTCCTAACAGGAAGGGTATTTTTGCTGCCTCTTCAGCTGCAGGTAAGAAAGGTATAACTTCTAAATCAAAGGGCTCATGAATTATTCTCAGTCTAGAAATATGTTTAGATTCTTTTTCATTCAAAAGATAGAAATGAAGAGTCATTACTGTGAACTAAAGCAGTGGAAGTGGTAGGTACCCGTGCCCCTTTTGGTGACTCTCATCATTATTGGGCTGCGTATACTAGCTTGCTAAAGCCTACAGTATTGCATGCAGGAGGTCTTTGAGATTAACTTTCTTCAAGGGAATTGATTTTAGGAATTCTCAGAATTCCTAGCCTGTATTACACCTGATGAGCTGACCTCATCGGAGGCAGACACCTAGCACCCTGAAGATTGCAGCGTTCAATTGCACCTTCTTTTTTCAGCTCCCTATGAAAAATATGAACAAGTGCAATGCCAAAATTGAGTCCGTGTGTGATCGAGAGTCTGTAGACAACCTTCTCATTCCCTGCATCCTATAGAAACTCAATGGGTGAATTCCCGTAGGATGACAGAGGATGAGAAACTCTTCCTGTGTTATTACAATGCTGAAAGGTTTCTCATTTACTGCTGGTGAAAAGTGACTATTGTGGCTTCTAATAAAAACCTGTGAAACCACATGGGTGTAAAGTAATTTTTTCCCAACTTTTCAAGAAACTGGTGACAATGCTAAGTTCACTGTTTTAGCTTTGGGTGTGAAGTATTTCACCCTATTTGTGATGGCAGGTTTACATCTGTGCTGCAACCTATTCTTACAGCGACATAATTGGAACGAGATTTTACACACGGACAGGAGCTCTCTTGATGGGCTGAATATGATTGCCCCAAACTCAAAATATGGTAAATTATGCATGCGTAACATGTTAGTATGCATTTTGTTTTGTTTGTTTTTCAATTTAGGTGGGTCACGTGGAAATTGGTTAGCACTTCCCCAAGCAGTTGTGCTTTATTCTAACCTAGAAAGTTGACAGTACTCCGAACAGAAGAGGAGGTGAGACAGCCCTGAGTGTGACCGTGGAATGTCCCAGAAGACGGGGCAACATGGAGTTTACTTCTGAAGACCTTCTGCCCATGAGCATTTGAGTAGTCAGCTTGCACACTTTTCAGGTTGTTAGCCCTAACATTTGCTTTTATACCGCAGTTGTGACAGTTGCACTGCTCACAGCAAACTGCCATCATCCTTCGTTCTGCTTCGGTGCCACTTGACTGTCACAGCCTGTCACAAGGCAGGGAAGCATGAAAACTAACCCAACTGACAGGGTTCAATCGTTCCTATTACTCCTGCTGCCTGCACTGACCACCGTGAAGTAGACCACACACCACTTTACCTTTCCCACAGGACTGGTTTGCTAGGCTTCATTTCCTCCCTCTCTTGCCACCCCCACCTGCCCCCCCAAACAAAAAGCTACACATCGTTGATGAGGAAATATATCAGAGGACAACACATTCCCCCCAAGTCATCAGCCTTTGTTTGGATCACAGTGCATCGGAGGACTTGAGTTTCCTGATCTGTGAAATAAGGCTGGCCATACTTTTGGCCAGGCGCCCACCCCTCTGGCACACAAGCACTCACTGAGGATTGTTTAGATATTTGGTAGAGCATCACATGTTTCTGAATAAAGGTCTCTCAACTGTAGCTGATGAGGGGACAGAACATCAGAGATTATGATTAGTCTGCTTTTTGTTCATTCAAACAAGGGCTCGCAATCAGGGATCATTTCCCCCATCACAGAGAAAAGAAATACAGTCAGTCTTGTAAACAGTGCTAATGTTGAGCTCACTGAGAGCCAACAGCCCTTGATTGACCATTTACGATTTGCCTAACTTAGTTTTGGATATTTTGTCATATGCTCCCAACAACCCAACAATAGGATGGGCAGGGGGAACAACATGACAAGGGAGGAAACCACAGAATCCCATACAGAGATGTCTTAAGCCACATGTGTTGTATTTCTTTTGAGATATATGCAATGGGTTACAATCTATTGAATACTGGATGAATCCATTGGATTAAAGCTAATCAAGATAAATACTTGGTATAGTGTCTGATGGGCTTTTTCAACTTTTATTTCTAGGTTCAAACTCTAGAGCACAGTGTATAGGCTCAAAATATTAAATTGAACAAGCTGAAACTTTTATATAAGATGTCATAGATTTCAGAATGGGACCATCCAAGTTATCCTCCTAGGGATGTGTTATTATTATAAGGAAGGAAAATCTTTGGTTTTATTTTATTGAGTTAAAATAAAGTAAGTTTACAGGAAAGGGGACAAATTAAGAAATGGATACTTTCAAGAGTTTAAAATTTTAAAACAAAATGAATGAGCCAAGTACAAATAACAGAACTATAAAGAACTAGGCACAAGAGTGGGCAGCATCTTTTCTTCCTCTTAATTAGCATCAGCATAAAAGTCCGTGGGCAAAACTTGGTTATTGGGGATGTGTGGGAAAGCCCCAGGTGGTACCAGTCTTCACTTGCTTGTACCTCAGCACTAGGAATAGCAGCGATGGACACTGAGCAGAACCGTTACGTATACTATTCAGGGCAGTCTAATTGTTATCTCAAACAAACTTGAGAAGGTTCCACATGACTTCATTTATCAAGGCCATGCCCCATTGGAATGCTCTTCCGACTTGTATTAGTCTAGGTACTTTGGAGAAACAAATCCACGGAGACTCACATATAAGAGAGAGTTTTATGTAAAGAAAAGGTGCATCACGAAAACATCCCAACCAAATGCTGCCCAAGCCCACAAGTCCAACATTAACCCATTAACCCAACACCAGTCCACAAAGTCCTCCACCTCACATAACAGAGGCAATGATGCCGACTGCAGGAGGAAAGCTGAGTCCATGAACGTGTAAGCATCTCAGCACTGGCAAGGGTCTCCACACGGCTGCTCCAGCACCCAGGGCTGCATCGGGATAGATCCATGCGGCTTCTCCTTGGGGATATCTTGGAGGAAATCCATCTTGCAAGCTGAAGCAGGGAACTGCTAAGGCAGCTGCACCCGATGCAACCATCACAAAACAAGAGACCCGAGAACTCGAAAGGCGAGGCTTCACCACCCATTTATCCCTCCGCCTTTCAACCAGCACCACATGTGATTATTGGCCAGGCTGGCAAAATTAACTAACTCACGACTTTACCACTTAAAAAGTTGTTAACGTTGTTGCTAGGGCTATTGAGTCCCTTCTGACCCAGAATGACCCTTTGCACAACAGAATGAAACACCACACTGTCTGGTCCTGTGTCATCGTCACAATTGTTCCTATCCTGTGTCCATTGTTGTAGCCACTGTGTCAATCCATCTTGTTGAGGACCGTCCTCTTTTTTGCCCCTTTACCAAGTTTGTTGTCCTTCTCCAGGGACTGGTCTCTTCTGACAACATGCCCAAAATATGCTAACCATCTCTTATCCATGAAATACGTTCTCAATTCTCCACCCAAATACGTTCTCTCCTTTGATTGAAATTGTACAGCATGTTATTTTTTCTTTCCTCATAAAGATAGGTACTTTTGCATTCTTCTCTCTTTTATTAATAGCGACTCAAGAGCAAGAATCAAGTCATTATATAAATACAGGAAGTCTTGGGGTCTGAATCAAATCCATTCCTGAGGGTGGGGTTCAAATCTGCTCTCTGAATCAACTTGATAATAGTGCACAAACAAACAAAATGCGAAGACTTTTCAATGATTTCAATGCTGCTTATGAAGCAAGAGAGGAGACTGCCTGTCTGTGTCACTGGGAAATGTGCAGTGAAAGATGTTTTAAAAATGTATACAGCAAGGATGTTCCTTTGATGACTAAGATGCACCCAACTCAAGCCAGGTGGTTTTGCTTGTTTCTTTTTCTTTTTCAGAACTTCGTCTACATGCAAAAGCTGGGCAACTAAGAAGAAAGAGATTTTATCTTATTTTTTCATGACATTCAAATGGTGATGCTGTTGAAGAATATTGGATACACTCTGGATTGCCAGAAGAACATATAAATCTTTCTCTCTTCAGTCAGAATGTTCCGTAGAAGGACATCACGCCTGGTAAATCATCAAAAGAGATGAATGGACATCATAAAGACAGTGCACATGTTGGGAATATCCAATTTATGAACAAATCTGACTTGCCTTTAATTTTTCCTTACTTTGAAAAGACTGAACCCAGCACTCAAACAAATGTGCCAACACAATCACTTTCACTTGCTGAACAAGTGACTCATACATCATCAAAGATCCCCTAAGCCATTTTGGCATGACAGGGAGGGTTACAAATGAACTATTTGCAGGTGGGCCAACTTATCTGACCGTTCTTAAAGGCGCAAGTAGAAAAGGACCACAGTCATAACCTTGGAATTGCCTGCAGTTGAAACAGGGGGCTCGGACGTGAAATGATTGTGAGGCTGGAGCAGGAGCAGGCGTGGACACCTTTCATTCTGAGAAAGTCACTGTGGGTTGGAGCTGATGGGAACAGAACCCGAGCCGGAAGGTGGTGTGAAGTCATCAAGATCACCAACGGTGTCTTTGTTATCCTTCTATTTTAGTTAAAAGTGATCCAGAAAAATTCAACTTTGCTTTGGTCAAATATGCTAATGTGGTGACTGTTGACTTAGTATTAGACTGAAGATTTATGATAAGTAAACTGATTTATAGCTTTAAGGGTAGTTTAAATACCAGCCCATATCATTATATCTATAAAAAAGTGTTTTACAAGGCAATACTTATCAGTCATATATGAATGCTTTTCAGGCTACTTCATTTCATTGCCTAAATGAAAAAGCCTCACTAAATCCCCAAGTCCCATTAACTCAGGTGCTTTCCCGAGTGACTCTCTGGCCCAGGCATCCCAACCCATTATTGTGATGTGCACATGCTTACATAGCACCTGCTTTGCACCGAGGGCAGTGTGTTGTAGAAATGACATGCAGAAAGCCTGCCATCTGCTTCCACAAAGTAATAACTAAAAAAAAAAAATGCACCCAAATAGCCACCAGTGCCTAAAACATTCCTTTTGAGGCCCAAAGTTGTCTATGTCCCTAACGTGACTCACAGTATCATTTCAACAGCATCTCCTTGGCTGCCAACTGCACAAGAATTCAGTTTGAGTACTGAGCAAGGAGCCTGGATTGGAGAATAATGGCTCAAACCAACCTTTAGAAGTGTTTTTTGTTTTTTTAAATGCATCAGACTCAAGATAAATGCATCTTTTTTTCATTTTAGTAAAACAACTGTGGGTAGTATCCAAAAATAGCTGACTGTTCACTAGACAAGTAGTCAGATCTATAATGCTCCATGTGGACCAGGCTGTTGCATCTCCATCGGTACAGGCTGCTGCTTGCCTGTTTTGAATTATACAGAGCTGGGAGGGGAATCCAAGAGACAAAGATTCAGCAAGCATAGGTTGCCTCTACTCCCGCTTTCATGGGGAGATTCCCCCACCCCCGTTTATGCTCTGACAGGGGCTGATTATAAAGGATTCTGGGCAGTCTCCTCATTTTCAAAGTCTTTCTCTGTGAAGCACACCTGACCTAGGGTTCACTGAGTACCAGGTGCATATCTGTTAATCCTCAGGTGTCCCATTTGTATACACATGTATTTTACTTCTTTCCTGTTCTTTGTCTATTTATTTCCCACCAAAAAAACAACACTTCACCACTCGAGGAACTTGATTTCCTTTAAACAAATAGTGTGAAACCTATTTAGCAGTTAAATACATTTACAGATGAATCACAATCACAGGCTACTGCATCAGATGTAAGGATTCGATGAGGAACTCTCAATCTCTACGGGATGAGTGGCAGCAGGTAATGTTTTAAAACTCCTTCCAGGAGATGGAAAAAGTCTGGTCAGTTATGAATTTGCCACTGAGTTGTTTTTAATTCTTTTATTTTTAATATGCTTATGTTTTTCTTGGTTATATTATACATGGTTAGAAAACATAGAGTTTTCTCTTCCTATTTAGAAAACAAAAATAGAACTTTGTAGTAATTATTGATTTTATAGTTACATAACTTTACTTATGTTCGGGGCTTCCTATGAAGGGTGGTTTTCAGAAAATGCAACTCAGAAAATACTGTGAATGATTCTTGCTTTGAAAAATAAATTACTATTGTAGAAGAGATAGTATTACTTTTTCCATTTTAATAGTGTTTGGTACATAGTTCCATCTTTAATTCTTATGTGCTAACAATGAATCTCAAGACCATATGTGATGAGTGATCTGTCCTTTCTGCTGAGCTGCTATGATGGACAGAATCACAGTTGAGGTACAATCTGAGGTTGAGATTATGAGAAACAACATTAAGAGAAAAACTGGTATAACTGCAAGAGTCTAAGTTTGAATCAAATAGAAGTTGCAATGAAGAAAATGGAAATATAAAGTAGAGAAAGCAATTTGAGGAAGCAAGAGGTAAAGAACAAAATGAATCATTATAAAAGACAGGTGAATTGGACATACCCCTACAGTGGGGTCACAGGGAAGAGATGAGCCAGTCAGGGTGCAGTATAGCACCGATGAAACACACAACATTCCTCTAGCTCTTTGGTGCTTCCTTCACCCCACTATCATGACCTCAGTTTTACCTTACAAATTGGATTAGACCAGAGCATGCACACTGCTACAGATAAGAGTCCACAATACAGGGAATCCAGTATAGATAAACCCCTCGGGGCCAACAAGGAGTGTAGAGATACCAGGAGGATTAGGGGAGAGTGGGGGGAAGGAAGGGGGAATCAATCACAAGAATCAACTAGAAACCCCTCCCAGGGGGACGAATAACAGAAAAGTGGGTGAGGGGTGATGGAAGACGATGTAAGATATGGAAATAATAATCTATAACTTATCAAGGGTTCATGAGGGAGGGCAGGTGAGGGAGGAAGGGGGAAAATGAGAAGCTGATAGCAAGGGCTCAAATAGAAAGACAATGCTTTGAAAATGATGATGGCAGCATATGTGCAAATGTGCTTGACACACTGGA
>NW_022103906.1:61397248-61402784 GCF_000313985.2 Echinops telfairi
GGCGGGTAGGGGAAGGAGGGGTAAGTAATGGGGAGCTGATATCAGGGGCTCAAGTGGGAAGAGAATGCTTTGAAAATGATGATGGCAGCATATGTGCAAATGTGCTTGACACACTAGATGAATGTATGGATTGTGATAAGAGATGTAAGAGCCCCCAATAAAAATATTTAATAAAATAAATAATTAAATAAAAGACAGGTCAGTACACCTACTAGTAGGAAGGGTTCCCATTTGCACATATGCAAACGTTTTGACAATGCTCTGTGTCTTCCATTTATCTCTAATTTTCAGGTCAATATTCTTTTTGTTTTCCTTCTAACAATCATGGCAGACATACTAAATCAAAATCTTTTCGACCACAGACACTCAAGATGAACAGCAACAATTCATCTGTATAAATAGTTCTAATCTTGGACAGAAGGAAGGAAGTGGCTCCTGCTCTGTAGATGGGGTGGTGGACCCTTCATGTCAAAATGTGTGCTGGCTCCTATGGCAAAGAGGCCAATACTCAGCCCTGTTATTCCTGGATGGACTTCTCTGCCAAGATCATGGTTTAAAACAGAAAGATGATGAGTAACAATACTGTTAAGAGGAAGTTGCTACTGTGAGTAATGAGGACATTTAATACTTTGCAAGCACAGACTAGGTCTTTGGGAGGCTTCATTGTTGTTGTTGGTTTTTTAATATATGAGGTACCAAAGAGCCAATCCCGGCACAAAGCCACCCTCTGTTCAACATCACAACCCTCTGTCAGTCCTGCACCATCTTTACAACTATTTTTATGTTGGAGACCATAGTTGTAGCAATGTGTTAATTCATGTTGTGGAAAGACTTCTACTCTGTCCATGATCTGTTACTTTACCAGGCCAGGGATTAATCTATCCCGATAACATTCCCAAAGTAGGTGAGATGAAGTATCTTAGTTGTACTTCATCCAAGTCAGATTTATTCATTATTTTAGCATTCAATGGGATCTTAAATTATTCTTCACCAACATCTTTATTCAAACAAATAATTTCTTCTCCAGTCTACCTAGCTTTCACATGTATCATGACTTCCATCAGGGATACTGCAGTCCTCGGAGTGATGTCTTTGCTTTCTAACACTTATCAGAGGTCATGTTAAGTGCATTTGCCAATGCCATCCATAGTTTGATTTCTTGCCTCCTACTGCCATGCGTAATGATTATGGATCCAAGTGAAATAAAATTTGTGATAACCTTAATTTTTTCTTTGTTTACCATGTATTATTTGTAGGTCAAGTTTTGTTCATTTTCATTTGTCTCCTTTGAGTTGCAATCTACATTGAAGCTTATAGTCTTTGATCTTCATCAGTAATTGCTTCAAATTCTCTTGGGGTTCAGCAAGCAAGGCTGTGCCATCTGCGTATTGCTAGTTGTTAATAAGCCTATCTGCAAGCCTTCTGATGCCTGGTTCTTCTTCATAAAGTCTACCTTCCCAGATCAGTAGCTCAGTATAAGATTGAAGAAGTATGGTGAAAAGTATACAACCCTGACACATACCTTTCCTGATTTTGAACACTACATTACCCAGATGTTCTGTTTCAATAATTGCCTCTTGGTCGATGTATAGGTTTCACACGAGCATAATAAAATGTTATGGAAGCTCCATTGTTTCAAATGTTATCAATTTATTTATGATACACAAAGTCACATTAACGAAAATACAGGCAAACAATTTTCTACCATTCTCTGTTTTGAGTCAAGATTCATCTGACATCAACAGTGCACATACTTCATTTTGCGTCTTCTTCTGAGTCCAACTTGAATTTCTGGCAACTCCCTGTTAATTTCTGGCAACTCCCTGTTAACACACTACCAACACAGTTTTTTAATTATCTTCAGCAAAATTTTACTTGCATGTCTATTCAATAAATATTTTCTGCTTTCTTTTTTATTGAATTTTTAAATTCCATTTTTAATCTATTTATTTTACTTATTTTCAAAATTTTTTTTCTATATATGAAAACCAGGATTGGTAAATCTATAAAGATTATACTGGATTCATGGATCGTTGGGGTATGCAAGAGGAGGTAGAGAAAAGTGGGGAGAAAGGCGGAGCTAATAATGATGAGTACAAAAACACTTCCAGGAAAATGGCGACTGAGTAACACATACCAAAGGAACTCTGCAGAAATCAGCACAGTAGAGTTACTAAGAGGGGATTCCCTACTGCCTGTCACAGGAGAAGCATCATAAAGATAATCAGGCACAGATCTTCGAGGTTTTGAGGAGCTGTGGTTTTTGGCTTACCACAGTGAAAGCTGACTAGGGTTTGATCTAAACCCTGCCATGGTCTGAGCCAGAGTGGGGATCATTTGAAGCTGGCTCAGGGGCTTTATCTCAATGCAGTCACAGCTTGCCACTGCCTCAGGGCAAGGTTTAAACCACTCCAGAGCCGCGGTTAGGTATTGGGGCTCAGCTATATTGTTACTTTTGTTTCTCTCTCAGCTGCCTTGGCGCAGGGTTTAAACCACTCCAGCCCCAGGGTCAGGGATTGGGGGCTCAGCTATATTGTTATATTTGTTTTCCTCTCTGTTCCCCCACAGTCTCAGCGTGCTTAGATTTACCCCCCCCCCCTTTTCTTTTTTCCTTTTTCTCTTCCCTTTTCTCTCATACACCACTAGCGACCTCCAGACCACTCCCCTCAGCTTAGGGCATTTACACCTGTCCTCCACCCAGCTGGGAGTGCTTCACCCTCTGCAGTATAATCCAAGGCTGGGGAAAGTCCACCCACCCTCCAGCAGGGGATATCCTGCTCAACTTCTTCTGGGGGAAATTATGCCCACCCGCCTTTTGCAGTGCTTAACATATGGCTGGGGAAATCCTGCCCACCTTCTTTGGGGGAAATCCTGCCTGCATGGCCGGGGAGCTCCTACCCATCCTCTGTTGTCCCACGTGACTGAGGGAATTTCCTCTCACCTGCTGTAGTGCCTCACATGGTCTACGGCAGCATAGATAACACTCACCAACATTCCATGCTGCATTTGGAACCTCTCCCAAACCTCCGCAGCGATCTACCAGACCACGTCAATTTTGACCATCAGTTGCTGTGCGCTACGCCAAAGCAAGAAACCCACCAGCTTTCTGTGACACTCCCATTGCAGTAGGCACCCCCAGCACTTCCCTGCAGTGTCCCAAGTTGCCATGGGCCACACCATCTAGGCTTCTTGTGAGATCACCCAGTACAGCACAATCCTCACGGGTCCACAACCACTCAAAAAGCGTCCCCTGAGAAGACCATCCAATTTGCCCTCCAAATAGCAGAATACTGGTTGACTAGGAAAAGAGTGTAGCCACAGGAGGATAAAACGGTAGGCCAATTCAATAGTGCAATTAACTGCAGGCAGTTTGTGGAAATATTCCTACAAGTCTCTCAGAGAGAGCTAGTGCTCTTTGGCTACCTAGAAAATGGTACCTAGCTCTTCTAAAACAATTCAACGCAAACACCAATCAACCCCAACAACCTCAATGAAAAAAACAGGAGAAACAAAAGGCAATGGCAGAAGGTGTCCTAAATCTAATGATGTGCATAGAAGAAGCAGACATTGATCTGCCACTGAAAGAAATTTTCAGAATGCTGCTTGGAGTCATACAGGATAGGAGGGCAACAATACAGAAAAAGGATGACATGATATAGGAGATAAAGTCCATACACCAAAGGGAAATACAAGAGCTTAGGGAATAGATAACGAAAACCAGTAGCAGACTCACTGGCTTTGCCAAATGACTGGAAGAGGTATAAAACCACACCAGTGACCTAGCTGACACTTTAACAGATGTTAAAGCAAACTAACAGACGTGAAAAAAAAATCTAATAAGATCATCAGAGAAACTGAAGAAAACCTAAGATGTATGTCTGATGCTAGGAACAGGAACAACATCAGAGTAATTGGGTAACTTGAGGAAGACACAACAAAGAAGTCATCTGTAACAACAGTGAGAGACTTCTTGGAGGAAAACTTTCCCTGCTTAATTAATGAAAACCAGGCAAACATTCAGGAGGCTGAAAGAACACCAGCTATACTGAATCAAAAGAAGAAGTCACCAAGGCACATAATAGTTAAACCACCGAACTTTGAGGAAAAGGAGAAAATCATTAGGGCAGCTAAGGAAAAACAAGCAATCACATATAGAAGTTCCCAAATAAGAATATCCTCAGACCAATCATCAGATATTATGAAGAAGAGGAAAGAGTGGAGTAACATATTAAAAAAATTGAAGGAAAACAATGCAAACCCAAGAATACTCTACCCAGACAAATTCTCTGTCAAGATAGATGGAGAAGGGTCTTTCCAGACAAGGAAAAACTCAAAAACTACGTTAGAAGAAACCCAGCCCTACAAAAGGTCCTTGCCAACCCTGTACAGGCAGAAGAACAGCACTCCCCAAGCACAAATACAAGACCGCCACATAGAACAACCCTACCTAGAGGGCAACAAAGAGAAAATATCCCCCAAGATAGCATTGGCTTAAGGGTAGAAAGAAGTCAAGAATGAAACACACACACACACATACACACACATGCATACATACACAAAAAAAACTGATAAGAAAGGGAGTTAGGAAAACACCCAATACAAAAGGTATAAGATGACATCTCATAGCCCACAGATGTAGGTAATAACCCTGAATATCAATGGACTGAACTTGGGCATTAAAAGACTGAACTAGCAGACTGGCTTCGGAAACCCAACCCACCAATTTGCTGCCTACCAGAGACACATCTTAAAACTACCAACAAAAATAGACAAAAACGGCTGGAGGAAAACATACCAAGCAAACAACAATTAAGAAACGGCAGGGGTTGCAATCCTAATTTCGGATAAAATGGACCTCAAAGTGCAAACCATAAAAAGAGATAAGGAGGGACACTATATAATGCTCAATGGAACGGTAAACAAAGAACCACTAAGCAGTTTAAACATATATTCCCGGAATGAGAGATCCACCGAATACATCAACCAAACACTCCAAAAGATGAAAAAAGAAATCACAGGCTCAACAATTATAGTAGGTGACTTGAATACACCGCTCTTTGTGAAAGATAGATTACAGGGTAAGAAACTCAACAAATAGGTTAGATATCTAAATACTACTGTTCTACAATTTGACCTGATAGATTTTTACAGACCTCTTCATCCAAATACAAATATATTCACATTCTTTTGAACCCACATGACACATATTCAAAGACAGATCACATGCTGGGGTATAAGGCGAATCTGCATAAATTTAAGCACATTGATATCATACAGACCTCTCTCTCTGACCACTGTGCCATAAGGCTGGAAATCAACAAAAGGAAGATGAAGAAACCAAGAGCAAACAATTGGAGGATTAATAACTTTCTAATGAAAAAGGAGTGTGTACTGGCCCAGATCAGAGATAAAATTAGGAAATTTCTATAAACCAGCGAAAATTAGAACACGAGGTAACAAAACTTATGGGACACAGCAAAGGCAATTAACAGAGGAAGTTTCATAGCAATACATGCACACCTGAAAAAGGAAGAGA
>NW_022103906.1:61403718-61405715 GCF_000313985.2 Echinops telfairi
AACTGAGAAAAGACTAACACAATCCCACTGAAAAAGGGGACCAGACAAGAATGCCCCTTATCTTCAGTCTTATTTTATATCATACTGGAGGTTTTAGCTAACAGTATAGGGCAAAAAAAGACATCAAAGGTATCCATCTGGGGAAGGAAGAGGTGAAACTATTGTTATTCACAGATGATATGATTTCATATATGGAAAATCCCAAAATCTCCACAAGGGGAATACTGGAAGCAGGACTGCTATACATATTGGATAAAACCACAGAAAAAGAGATAAAAAAGGTGGTACCCTTCACAAAAGCCAAGCACAAATTGAAATCTCTAGGGATATACCCAATTGAAGAACAAAAGATATATATATAAGGAAAACTATAGCACACTATTACAAGAAACCAAGAGTGACCTCCCAAATGGTAGAACACCCCATGCTCATGGATTGGAAGACTCAGTATAGTAAAGATGCCATTTCTGCTCAAGGCATTATATAACTTTAAAGCAATCTCGATACAATTACCCTCTTCTTTCTTCAAAGAAATGGATAAACTGATTAGCAACTTCATATAGAGAGGGAAGAAGCCCTGAATTAGCAGAGAACTCCTCAAGAAGAAGGACACAGTGGGAGGGCTTGCTTTACCTGACTTTAGGACATATTATATAGCCACAGTGATCAAAACCACATGGTATTGGTATAATGACAGATACTCAGACCAATGGAAAAGAACTGAAAACCTAGAAATAAAATAATCAGCATACAGACAACTAATCTTTGATAAGTGCCCAAAAAATATCAAAGGGGAAGCAGATGCCCTCTTCAACAAGTGGTGCTAGAAAAAAATAGATATCTCCTTGCAGAAAAATGAAGGGTGACCCTTATCTCACTCCATGTACAAGAATAAACTCAATGTGGATCACAGACCTCGAAGAAAACCTCCAAACTATTAGAGCCATCATGAGGGAATTGGGACAAACCTGAGAAATTTGGCACATGGAATACATAGGCTATCTGAAATATGGAAGAACACAAATACAGATGAGTCACAAATTGACAAGTGGGATATACTGAAGATAAAATACCCATGTACATCCAAAGAATACACCAAGAGAGTAATAATTGAGCCCACGGACTGGGAAAACATCTTTAGCAATGACAAATCAGATAAAGGTCTTATTAATAAAATCTATAATACTCTGCTAGCTTCGCGAAATAATAATAATAAAAAACAACCTAATTTCCCACTGAAGAGGTAGGCAAAGGACTTTCACAAACAGAAGTTTCACAAGGGCAGAAATCCAAATGGCCAATAAACATATGAGAAAGTGCTCCCAATCATCAGCCACGAGAAAAATCGGAATTAAAACAACCATGAGATACCATCTAACACCCTCAAAGATAGCCCAATTCAAAAAATCAGAAAGCAACAAATATTGGAGGGGCTATGGTGAGATAGGAACTCCTATCCACTGTGGGTGAACCTGTAGGTCTGTATAGCCATTATGGAAATCAATTTGGCAATATCTAAAACAGATGGAAATTGAGCTACCATGACCCAGCAATCCCCCTACTGGGCATATATCCAGAAGAGGAAAGAAACAAATAACGGCCAGACATCTGTGCTCCAATGTTCATCACAGCACAGTTCACAATTGCAAGAAGTTGGAAACAATCCAAATTTCCATCAACAGACGAGTAGATCAAAAAACTGTGGTACATACATACAATGGGTACTACACATCCCTAAAATGCAGTGACAAACGCATGAAGCACATCACCACATGGGAAGAACTGGAGGAAATTATACTAAGTGAAGTAAGCCAAGCACAGAAGACAGTTACAACATAAGTCCTCTGAGGTAGGCTTAAAAAAAGAAGTGCAAAAGGGGCATAGGCAAAATGCTACTGTATACAAACATTCCTGGGTAAGGTCCAGGTAGTATGGCAGAATCCAGGCCAAATCCAGGGATACATATGGTAGCCAACTAAAAAGGAGGGGAGGGGGGG
>NW_022103906.1:61407113-61422899 GCF_000313985.2 Echinops telfairi
AAAGCCCACATGGAAGAAGCACACCAGCCTGTGTGATCATGAGGGGTCGATGGGATCAGGTACCAGGCATCAAATAACAAAAAAATCATATAATTTTGAATGAGGGGGAATGCAGAGTGGGAACCCAAAGCCCATCTGTAGGCAATTGGACATCCCCTTACAGAAGGGTCTCAGGGAGGAGATGAGCCAGTCAGGGTGCTGTATAGCAAGGATGAAACATACAACCTTCCCCTAGTTCTGTAATACTTCCTCCCCCAACTATCATGTTCCCAAGTCTACCTTACAAATCCAGCTAGACCAGAGATGTGCACTGGTACAGACAGGACCTGGAAACACAGGGAATCCAGGACAGATGAACCCCTGAGGACCAATAATGAGAGTAGTGATACCAGAAGGGGAAGGGGAAGATGGGGTGGAAAGGAGGAACCAATTACAAGGATCTACATATAACCTCCTCCCTGGGGGACGGACAACAGAAAAGTGGGTGAAAGGAGACATCTGACAGTGTAAGATGTGACAAAATAATAATACTTTATAAATTATCAAGGGTTCATGACAGAGGGGGTGCAGGGGAGTGAAGGGAAATAATGAGGAACTGATACCAAGGGCTCAAGCAGAAAGCAAATGCTTTGAGAATGATGATGGCAACAGATGTACAAATGTGCTTGATACAATAGATGTAAGTATGGATTGTGATAAGAGTTGTATGAGCCCCCAATAAAATGATTTTTAAAAAGCTATTATCTGATAATTTTCACATTTTGTCGGATCACTTTTCTATAGAAGGGACAAATATGGACCATTTCCAGTCCAGCTTGCTCCCTTCTAAATTTCTTGGCCTACAGAATTGGTGCTTACAGTAATGCATGGAAACATCAGTGAAAACATTTTGATTGGCTGTATGTCAATTTCCAGAGTCTTGTTTTTTTTACCATTGCTTCAATGCATCTTGAATCTTTATTTAAATACTCTCAGTTCTTGATCATATACTACCTCCCATAACGGTTGATCACTGATTAATTCTTTTTGATACAGAGACTTTGTGTATGTCACCTTCTTTTTATGTTTGTGGTATCATTCATGACCCCCCCAACCCCACCCACACAGAATCCTTCCATATTGCAACCTGAGTCTGGAATTTTTTTTCTTTAGTTTTTCAGGTTTGAGAAATCCGAAGTGTGTTATTCCCTTTCTAGTTTTAAACTCCAGGTCTTTGCCTATTTGATTATCATGGTACTAGTAGTGAATCTATTTCAACAGAGGGTTAACCTGAGTCACTGGAAATGATTTTAACTTTTGGATCACAGTCTTGGGTTAAATGTCTGACCAATTCACTTACTTAATGAGAATTTCTCAGGCCCTCAGTTTCCCAGTTAATGGCAATCTTACAATTTGTTAATGAGATAATAATAAAGAATATCTAGCAAAGTGTTTCTTATCAAATACATGGTAATAATCTATCTTAATAAACAGAAAACTACGGGAAACATTTTGTAGCCTCCTGGGTGTGTGATCTGAATAGCTGAAACACACATCTTTGCCTGTTCAAAACTTGTTTGTTGACTAACCCCCAAACGAATTTGTAAGATTATTATTTTCACAGATAAGTATTTTAAATATATATATATATATCTGTTGATATATATGCAGTTTAAGTCATAGGGATGGTAGAATGAAAAATTAAAGGGAAATAATAGATTACCTTTTTATAAAAATGCATGTGTCTTTATTTATTCTTGTCATACACTGACCTTTGTTGCAAACAGAACATAGTTTTAAACAATGTTCCTCTAAAGAGAATTATATGGATGCCAGTTATTTTTACAAAAGGCTACCCAATTGTACCAACTTATGCTTGGCGCCAATGAACACCAAAAATCTTAGATCGGGACTGGGAGAAGAATGTATTATCTTTCACCAACTTCACTATCTCTTAGATAAGACATTTCATGGGAAGCCAGCAGTAGAAATCTTGTCGATTTTTTAAAAAATCAGAATAATCATTTAATTGAATTAATTTCCTGGAGTGAATTGAATGAGTGCTTTATGACAGCTGATTTGACACTACACAGGAATTTGGAGCAAGAGCCTCTCTCTCAAGAAGAAGCTAATGGGGCCACCGCGTGTAGTTAATTTTGGCTACTTCAACTCAACGGAAGCAAACAGGCAAGAAGTGTTACAGTTGGTCTTATTTTATGACTAAGATTACTGAACTATTATAAGTTGTATGACCTAGTCCTAGGGATCCCCAAACCAACCCAAACCCACTGTTGTTCAATCTATTCTAACTGATATGAGCCTTATAAGACAGAGTAGAACTGCCCAGTAACATTTCCACGGTGGTAAATCTTTAAAGAAGTAATCCGCCCCATCATAGTAGCTGGTTTTTTCAAATCTCCAACATTTTGGTTAGCAGCTGAGTGCCTGGCAAAACCACTCAGTACTGAAGATAAACATTTCTTTGTTATTTCCCTCCCTTTTTCTGTACTTAGGGCACCAAAGAAGACATGATGCATTAACAACTCATAAATCTGCCTCTCTCGCTTGTGTTATTCTAACCCTTGACCATGTACCAAGTTGCTTTCAAGGGACCGTCCAGTCGTTCAGGAGCTGCTACAATAACCTCTCACAGAAGTCCTTGCTAGGAAACTTGCTCTTCTTGAGTTAAATGATATTTTTCTTTCCTGTAACCCATTTCTTTTCAGCTTTCTGTTACAGATTAAAACAAGTAGGTGGATAAATGGATCTCTCCTGAGGACTTAATAACTGATGTCTTAGTTCTGTAGCATTGACTTCAGAAAGATTTTGCTTTGATAAGGGAATGTTGGAGACGGACATCAATCCAAAGGAATAACAAAAAAATAGTTATATGCTAAAACATTAAGTGTCATATAGATATATATAATTTATATTTGCAGATGGGCCTTTCTGGAGTCCCTTTAGGGGCACTTTATCAATGGTTATTTGATCTACATATTAAGGTAGATCTGGTTAGTACACGTATAGAAAGAGTTCAAATTTGATGGCAAGGTCCACTCATTTAAAGGAGAGCCTGTGGGTGGGGGCTGTGGTGGGCACTAGTGCTTGGAAGTTGTAATATACCTTTCATCTTGAGATATTCACAAAAGAAGTTGAACTTGTTAACACAACAATCATCTTAAAAGTACAATCTTGGCAATAAAAGCACAAAACTATACTAGCTTTAAAAGGAAATAGTCTTTAGAAATGCCCTAGTCAGAGTGCTATGCAGATGAATAGAAAGTAGAGACTTATTCTTTATTACAGTCACACGCTTGCCCTCAAACATTTTTCTTTTGAATGGGTAGGTATTAAAAAGCAATATTTCAAACAATTTGTTTTCTTGTGATTAGAGATCTGTTGTAATGTCCTTACAAAAGAGGACCTTCAAATAGTATGTTACAGGGCAAAGTGTGAGATTACAAATCACACCAATTTAAAAGGCCCCAAATTCTGTACAATCAGTCCACCCCTTGCCAAATTCTTTCAGGAAGGTGCTTTTTGTCCCCTCAGGAAGATTTATGTTAGAGTTATTTGTTAGTTAGAGATGCTTTGTGAAGAGAAAGGTAAAACATTTCTCAAAACTGGGCTTTTTAATGTTTGTCTCTAGCATAGGACATAAGAGCGAAATAAATGTACTATCTTCCTAAAAATATCCTGTATAAAAATGCTAGTTAAAATGCAATTAATTATGATGCCAACTTTATTATGCTTTTATTGTTATAATTTCCCCAAGATAAGTGATTCTTCAGCTTCTTGATTAAAGCATTCAAGTAGGTATATTTTGACATAAGAAATATACCTAACCTATAGTTCTTGTTTAAAAAAATTATTTGAAGACTATTTTAGAATTATTTTATAATATTCTAGATTTAAATTACAGTGTAATAATTTATGCATGGTATATGCTGTGACACCTGGCCCTCGGCCTCTTGTCTAACAATACACTAGACAAGAATTATTACTTCATAATTCACACCCTGTCATGTCTTATTGCTTAATTAAAGCACAACCTTCCTCTACATGACAAGCAATTGGACTGTTAACATTATAGATGATTATCCAGCCTAACATATTTTATTTTTACAATGTACTTTCTTTTATGTACACAGGATACTTATTTCAGGTACACGTACCTCTGAAAACATGAAAAATCTGTTTCTTACTTACCTTGCGACTCTTGTACAAATTGCCATGCATGAAAAGCCGGGTAACAGATGATGGGAGTAAGTCATACATGTTGATTCATCCTAATGTCTACCCAGTCAGTTAGTATTTAAGTCAGGGGAACCTGAATATCTAATATCTCTGTCCTCTATTATTCTATTACTGGTCAATTAAACCCTCAGGACTGTATATGCATATAACAAATGTATAAATGCATAGGACCTGCATAAGAAAATCCTAAACATTCCAACCGAGAATATGAAAGAGAACAAGCAAGGATAAAACCTACCATGAAGTTGGATAATAATAGCCTTCGTTGCAAGTATATTTATTTTCCTTGAATTATATAAAAGCTCAGCAATTCAATTCAAAAACCAAAAGATTCTGTACTTTCAAATAAGTCTACATAAAGGACAGGATGAATTGTTTTGGAGAGGTGTGATAAGACGACAGCAAGGGCATCAAGGGCTACAAAGCCTTTCTTGAGGCATGTATGTTACAGCACCACAAAAAACAAGACAGTCTGATATCCGGGAACAAATGGTGAGAGAGACCAATGTGAGTTTGGAAATAAACACAATTGAGAACAAACAGTACCTGAAACAAATGGAATATGAACAACTAATTAATTATGTGAAGAAAAGTGAAACTTGCCTCTTACTTAATTCCATACACTAAAGGTAGTTTCAAATAGGTTAAAACCTGAATGTGAAACATGAACTTTGTAAGTTCTAAAAGGTGAATTTCTTAAAAAAAATAAAAAATTAAAAAATTAAAATTACAGGTGAATTTCTTTATAAAACGGAAACGACTTTTTTCTGTAGAATATCAAACCCAGAGTCATAAATGAAAGATTGAAAACAATTGGCTGAGAACACTACAAGTGAAATTGAAAGGCGAAAAGTTTTCCCTCTGTATGAAAAAGCACATTTTCTTACTTTGCAAAAATCCCATTCATATCAATAATAAAAAAGCTGGTTAGCACAATGTAAAAATGGGAAGATATATTCTTGATTGCATCCATGTTGATATCTTTATTGGGATAAAGAAGTAGTTTTGGAAGAGGTCATCATGAAAGAAACTGGGTTCAAAAGTTCACATTATCTCTATATATTATTTCTTAAACCTGCAAGTGGATCTACAATCGTCTCCAAATACAAAGCTCAGAATTTTAAAATTTAAGGAGAGGCAATTTAAAGAAAGACAAGAATACTAATGCACAATAAACATGCAAATATTAATCCTTAATCAAAATGCAAATCAAAAGAAATTCTTACCTCCTGTCAGCTTGGTAAGAATTTTAAATGTTGATAACTAATCTTGGTAAGGATGATGGTGGGAGAAAAATATCTTTCATTCACTGTTGGCTTGAAATGTAAATTTGTCTAATCTCTAGAAGGTAATTAGACTGTATATATAAACAAATTTTAAATACATATGTACTTTGATCTGACAATCCCACTGATAGTGATTTACTTAATGATTATATCAGCAAAATTTTCTCAAAAATATACATATCTAGAGATCTAGTATAGCACTGTTGGCAATAGTGAAAAATCGTAAATAACCGAAGAATAGATTAATGAAAAAAGTATTGACTATATGAATTTTCGTGCCTCTATTAGTAAGCAGCTGTTTCAAAAATGAAACAATTCTGTGCCAATATACATTAAAGCTAAAAAATAAAAAGCACATTGTAAAGCAACGAGTATAAATCTTTCTCTTGAATCAATTAAGTTAAAGATCACTGAATAATAAAGAACTAGGTCAAGGGAGTTTGGTAAGATTGGTGTTAAGGTTAGCGCAGTCAGCTTCATGTACAACATATACCTGGAGTGAAACCAAGTACCACTACCCCTTCTCCTGGGGCACAGTCACCACCCTGTCACTCCTGGATGTTGACAAGTGTCTCCTCACTTGAGCTCTGCTTCTGCCTCCTCTACTCTTTAGTTTATCTTAGAGTATTCTCAACAAAGCCCCTGGGGATGTCCTTTTAAAACAGACATCGAATCATGTAATTCTTCATTTCCAAAATTTCCTATATTGCATCTTTAAAAAGTTGTTTAATAACCCCCCACCTCACACCGATTAAAAGCTAAAATCTATCAGTGGCTTCCATGGCCTCCAGTTGGCTATCTCCCCAATTTTTCTTCTCTTCTCCCCTTGCCCCAATCCCTGCCTATTCCAGCTCTATCAGCCACCTTGTTGAATCTTCCCTCTACCGGGTGAGTTTTTTCTCAGTCTTCAAACAGTCTGGTCTTTCTGCCTCGCACTCATTCCTTCCAGATTAGGCAGAGATACTTCTGTCACTTTTTCCTGTTCCTTGCTCAAAGAACACTTTCGCAAATACTTATTTTTTCAGCCCTATACTAATATAAACACAGACCCTTAAAAAGGCAGGAATAAAGAAAAGACCAAAAGGGATATTAACAGAGACTTCAAGACGTGCTTTTGAAAGTAGAGTAGCTAAAGTGAACAGAAGAAATGATGAAATCAAAGAGCTGAGCAAAAGATTTCAAAGGGCAGCTTGAGAAGACAAATGCTTACCTTTGTAAATATCTGGAGTGAGAAAACCAGAAGAGAAGAACACACCCAATAGTTCTCAAGTTTAAGGGACTTAAGAAAAAAGAGAAGCCTCACGTTTTGATACAGAAGAATTCTATGGGCACGATATTGAATGATTTAGGAAGCATCAAAATAAGATGGAAGGAATTTACAGAGTCACGGTAACAGAAGTCATTGGTTGACAGTCAATCATTTCAGGAAATATCCTATGATCAGAACCAATGGAATCGAGGAGGAAGTCCAAAGTGCAGTGAAGGCATTAGCAACCCGCAGGCCTCCAGGAACTGACAGCATACCGAGTTATTTCAACAACAAATGTTTGTATGCAATACTAGAAGCATTCACTCAGGTCTGCCAAGGGATTTCAAAGGCAATTGTCTGTCCAGTTACTGGAAGAGATCCTATTTGTGCCTATTTTAAGGTAAGCTGATCAAAATGGAGACATTATCAAACAATATCATATGCAAACAAAATTTTACTGAGCTAATTAAAATGGATTGCAGCAGTACACCAACAGGATGTCCAGAAATCCAAGTGAAAAGAGTATACGGATTAAGGTGCGTCATGGATGATGTCAAATGGATTCTGAATGAAAACAAAGAATACCAGAAAGATATTTAGTGGTGCTTTATTAAGTGCACCAGAACATTAGCCTATGTGATCATAACAAACTATGGGTAATCCAGAAATGATAAGAATGCAAAGAAATAGAATTCCAGAACACTTCATTGTACTTACATAGAGCCTGTCCACAGGGCAAAAGGCAAATGTTTGACTGAAACAGAGATACTACATGGCTTAAGATCAGAGAGGTGTGTTTCAAGATTGTATCCTTCCTGAATGATGGGGGGAGTGTGGAGTGGAGATCCAAAGCCCATTAGTAGGCCACTGGAGATCCCCTTGCAGAGGGGTCTCGGGGAGGAGATGAGCCAGTCAGGGTGCGATGTAACAATGATGAGAAATACAACCTTCCTCTAGTTCCTAAAGGTTTCCTCCCCGCTCCCACTACCATGACTCGAATTCTATCTTGCAAGACTGGCTAGACCAGAGGAGGTACACTGGTACAGATAGGAACTGAAAATACAGGGAATCCAGGATGGATGAGCCCTATAGGACCAGTGGTGTGAGTGGCAAAACAGGGAGGGTGGAGGGAGAGTGGGTAGGAAAGAGGGAACCAATTGCATGGAATTGTGTGTGGCCTCCTCCCTGGGGGACGGACAACCGAAAAGTGGGTGAAGGGAGACGTCGGACAGGGCAAGATATGACAAAATACCCATTTGTAAACTATCAAGGGCTCATGCGGGAGGGGGGAGCGGGGAGGGAGGGGAAAAATGAGGACCTAATGTCGGGGGTTTAAATGGAGAGAAAATGTTTTGAGAAACGATGTACAAATGCGCTTTACACAATTGATGTGTGTATGGATTGGGATAACAGTTGTATGAGCCCCTAATAAAATGTTAAAAAAAAATTAAAAAAAAAGATTGTATCCTTCCATCATAGTTATTCAATCTGTATGCTGAGCAAATCATCCCCAAAGTGAGACTGTATCTATGCCACACCACAAGACTGGAAGAATGTATATTAACAACTTGCAGATGACCCAACCTTGTTTGCTGACAGCTAAGATGACTTGAAGCACTTACTGATGAAGATCCAAAACTTCAGACAACATAAACAAATCAGCATTCTTCATAACTGACAAATAGACAATGTTGTCAACAATGGAGAAAAGACGGAAGTTGTCAGGGATTTCTTTTTTACTTAGCTCTACACTCAACTCAAGGAAGCAGCAGACAATAAATCAAATGATGCATTTCTACTCTTAACTTTTCACATTTATAAAAGTTCACATTTATCACAACTTTGAAGTCTGTTTCAGGTGGCATCTCCAGGTCTCACATGAGCCAAAGTTTGGATAGGCCATTCTCCATGGGCTACTCTCAGTGACATACCAGCGGCCTCATCAAAGGCTGAGTCATACTAGAAATGGTGGCTGACCTATCACAGGACACTTTCTCCTATTCTCTGATGCCTTGGTTTGAGTAAATAAGGAGATGGCAGAATGATGGGAGGTTGCAGGTAGCCATGGGTGTGTGTGTCAGACCCGGAATGTTTGGGAATGTGGGAATGGGGAGAGAGATGGGGGATTCTTAGGGCTGTGGAGTCTGGATGAACAGAGAATGAGTGTGGTCAAACTGTAGGAAGGGGCAGGCTTAGGGGAAAATCTTAACACAATCTCCTTAACCCTAATGGGTGATGGAGAAGGTGTGGTGGGCAAAGGGAGTGCCCTGTATCATGCTCACTCCTAAATGCACTGCGGGCAACCAAGGGATGGTGTCCAACAGAGGATGGGGACACTAATAGAGAAGGCTGTGCACAGCATCGGCCCTTGCAGAAGACTGATTTCAAACAAATATCTGGTCTTTGGAACATGCCATGTCAATAAGTGAGGAGTAGGTAGTGGGCAAATCTTCGGCAATAGACTTCTTAAAAGCTTTCAAAAGTCAAAATATCGCTTTGAATAGTAAGGTAGGTTTGACCCAAACAATGTTATCACCTTATATGCTTTTGCTAGACAATGAATGAGAATGACTGAAGAAGGATCAATGCGTTTGAATTATGGTGTTGGCAAATAAAATTGAATATTTCTTAGATAACCAGAAAACAAATGTATCTGTTTTGGAAAAAGTACAGGTAGATCTCTCCTTAGAAAACAGGCTTGAGAAATCTCCCTCTTTCTCTCTCTTTACACACACATGCACACACACACACACACACACACACACGCACACACACACGCACACACACGGCACATGCTTATTGGTATTGCTGCTGTTGTTATTTTATGTTTTGTGTCTTCCTATATGAATGTAAGATAAAGGGAAGATATGACCTTAACCTAGCTTGATTACTGCTATATTTGGACTCATGCAGCTCCAAGTGTACAAAGGAGACCTACACCATCATGTTTCCAAGGTTGTACTCTTTCAGAAACAGATCTCTAGGTAATGTTTTTTAAGTTTCTATTGGATGGGATCAAACTGCCAACCTTTGGGCTAGTAGTCAGTGCTTAAGTATTTGTGCTACCCAGAGGAGTCTGCTATAACCCTAGTATCTGAGTGGTTTCTGGTACCTAAAACTTCCTGAATGAAATTTGTTCAATGCACGTACAAGTGATATATATATATATATATATATATATATTTCATCGGCTATATTACACATTTCTCTTGGAGAAATATTAAAGAATTGCAGCGTGATGGTTGGATTCCTTGGAAGGAGAGGGATTGCATCTGTTAGTAACTCTGGTGGTATCGTGGTTACAAGTTTAGCTGCTAACCGAAGGGTCAGTGGATCCAGCTCCCCAGCTGCTCAATGGGAAAATGATGTGGCAGTCTGTTCCCTGGAAGATCAAGAACCTCATGTGGGACCTTTGGGCACTTTGTGACAGTTCAACTCTGTCCTCCATGGCCATTATGATGTGCCATCAATTCCCTGGTAATAGGTTTGGACTTTTTAGCAAAAAATGCACTATTGTGTTTATCAAATAAAAAAGATAACAATACAAATTAAATTGGCAGTGATAGTACATTTATTATTTTTTTCCTATATATTTCTCTTTTTCTGGATGACTGAAAAAAATTTTACATTTCATGTATTACCTACATTCACATTCTCACAGGATTCTCACCAATCCTGTAAGAATATTTATTTCTTTATTAAGATGATAAATGTTCACGTCAATGGGTCCTCACAATTTTAAATGATCATTAATATGTGTCACAAAATAAGGAATCAACCCCAAATGAAACAATAATGCAATAATTTCCCCAGATACCCAAAGAGCCTTATGTCTACACAATTACATAAAATTTAAATGAAAAAATATATATATATAAAGCCTAACTAGATGCCAGGGTAATAGCCAAATGACTAGTGTCCTATTTTGAAGACCAGGGAAGAATATACTGAGGTTTTATGGAAATGTATGGGGACAGAGTGTGACCAACATACCTCTTTCTATGCCTATTGATGTATCAACTCATCATAGCATGCTTACCATGTCGCATAGGCCCTGGAAGCTTGGACCCGGTAGTCCATGTTCAGGCACAGAATGGAGTATGAGCTGATCTTATTAGCTTGAGTGATAGGCTATTATATTAATGGTTCCATTTCAGGCAGGGTGGCCCTCGCTCATTTTCGTGCTGACTACGCTCCATTTGCTCATGACTTATGACTCTGTCAGGCATCAGCACTTTAATTACCCAACACAGAAGAGGAGAAAAGTTGATGCTAATTGAGGTACATCTTACCTATTTAAATACAGAGGGATTATCAATATTTGATCACTAAAGTATGCTGATTTTTTTCTGTTAACTACATAAAAATGTGTGCATTCAAGTGGAATTATCTGCCAATGATATGAACATATGGTTCCTTTTTCTACTAATAAATATTTCTACTGATATGAGACTAATGAAGCACACAGTGATATTGCCTTTTCATGATTATTCAGAAACATCAATTCTCAAGAGACATAAACAGATTTAGGTCATTTCAGGGATAATTTCATAGTAAACCACTTCAAGTGGCACACTTCCATAGCACATGCTGAATGACGAGGGGCTGTGGTGTGAGTGCATAATTACGGAAAATCAGAAGAAACACGTGGGCCTTTTGAGACACACTCCCCGCCCCCTGTACCCAAACACCTTTTCACACACGACTGGCACTTTCCTTGCATCTCAACACCCCCTGCACATTACATTTGGATACTCTGAGTCACCGAAATTGATAAGATCATACGTTCGAGCAGCTGTTCCATTTTCATTCCAGTCCAGTCATAGCAAGATCGTCTGGATGTTAAAAGCATTTCATATATATTTTTGCGAGATTATCAGCTCAGGATTTTCTGATATCTCTCCAGTTTTCTCCACTTCAGGTTCTCTCATGAGTAACAATAAAGCTATTTTGTGAGAAATGTAGCCATCTTGTGATTTTCTTTTTTAAGTGGGGCTCCACATTTTACCCCGTTTGAAACAGTAGGCACAGGTGAGCGCAGTGGAATGGAAAGAGGGAAGGCACGGACGCCACACATTCTCTTGAATGCTTCGAAACCCACCGTCTAAAAAGAGTTCTTTTTTATTTTTGTTACCAGGGCATGGGGTTCTCCATCAATCTTTTCCAAGTCCACCCCTGCTTTCATCTATCACCACTTTTACTCATTTGGATGTCCCATCTTTACGTGTCATAGTTCCTCGGTCTAATTCTAATTGTGGTCATCATTCCTTTATTTTCCTTTAAACTTTTTACACAGTAACACTGAAAATCTGTTTATTTGTATTTGCTAGTGTGTGATATGCTATTTCTGTGTATCATTGGCCTGATTCTGACCCAGAATGACCCAATATGACAGAGTAGAACTACTGCAGAGTTGGGGTTTTAAGAATTTGTTTGTTTGGTTGGTTTTCGTGGCTGCAATCTGTATGGGAAGAGATCCCTTGGAACCTCCAGGTGGACTGGAACTGCCAACTGTTTGATTAGAGGCTGAACACTTGACCATTCTGAAAAGTTACCAGGACTCCAAATAATAGCATGCACACACACACAGACACACACGTCAACGTCTTTAAATGCCTATATTTCTCACAGTTTTTCTTGAAAATACCTGAAACAATGGATCTGTGGATCCTTTCAATTGTAAAGGTATCTTAAAAAAATCTTTGAACATGTGTTTCTAGATTAAAATGGAAGCCTAGTATAGTATAATTGTGTTCATTTCCAACAGCTTTGTCCCTGAGTTTTATTTTAGACTGATAAACCATCTAAATGTTATCAAATGGTTTATTAGAGTTAATGAAAGTTAGGATCTCAGAATACTAAAAATTTCTTTCAGGATGAAGTAAATACAAACAAAACATTTCTGTGTGAACTTTAGCCAAGGCTGGGGATTAAGTGTGCTTCAAATTAGGTATATTTCTGAAAACAAAATTTCAGGGGTTACGATTGGGTTTGATTTCAAACAATTCTTCCCTAGCATATGCATGGTTTACTACACAACAAAAATTAATATCAACAAACAATGTCAAGTTATTTTTGCATACTATAACTAGCTTGCGAGTTTTGCTTCTTGAAAAATGTGAAGAGAACGTGGCTCTTTCCATTTAAATGACTCTGTTTTTAAAATGGTAATTTTTAAAAACCAAAACCAAAACCAACCCAACATGAAATCTACATTTTCAAGTGGAAGAACGACCTACTGTGATGAGAAGTGTACAAGAGTCTAGAAGTTTCCCTTCCCCCTTTGTGAGGGCACAGCGCACATTGAAGTAACGTTTTATGCTGGTCGACTTACCAGAGTTTCTCGGATGAGTTGGCTGTGGGAAGCCTAGGTAGATGCAAGCTCAATTAGTGTCGTTTAGGTATCCTTGGACGTCAATCATTCCTGTTGAGAGGTGGGACTCGGGCTCTCAGCGCATTAATTAAGAGCTCATCTCAGCAGAGCCATCTTTCTACCTAAGGACCAAAAATAAAGTTTTAATTAGATTTTTAAAAGCAAGTATGTCATATTTGAAAGCAAACGTAGTGCATTAGTCGGTATATGGGACAACAACTGTAAGAGCATATTCCACACAATACAAAGGGCACCAGTTCTCAATCATCGGTGACATCCTGAATGAGGGGAGGTGGTGGTCATCAATCTCAAACAGTGACTTCCACCTTGGACGGTCACTTCGTGGAAATAACTGAGGTGGTTGGTGATGATGCTGTTTTAGTGCCAACATCATGATTGGGCCCTTGTCTAGTTATTGATGCAAAGCTGATGCTGATCGAGTGCAATTAAAATGTGGAGGACACACAGTCTTTTCTCTGGTGGCTGCCTTTTGGTTCCAGGCTAGTTCTGACAGAATCTGCAGTGGGCAACACAATGCAAGTTCAGCAAAAGGCAGCGAGGAAACTTGCAGCACACATCAGTTTCACGGGTTCAGCGACGGGGAGAGTGTGCCGTTGCTGGCTAACCTACAAATATAGGGACTCGAGAGAGGGGGCACTAGCTAGTCTTACTGGTGTCAGCTGCCTGCGAAAGGCTCGTGCAAGGCCATCAAGCATCCTCCTCAGGGCTCACTTGGGAGCTAATAGATACATTATTGATGAAAACTGTTATCAGTTAAGGGAGGGAAAACAAATTCTAAAAGCTAGTTCATATTCTACAAGGGCTATCTACCTACTAAGAGCTATTAAGCCCTCACCCTCCAAAATTCAGAGGGGAGGGATCAGAATTCATGCTGGAATGAATAAAAAAGAAAAGAGTTTTCTGATGTCGAGGCAAAAAAGGAAATCGATGCAGTGAAAACAAAAGAGGGGAGAAATAACCAAAAGCACCGAAAAACCACTAAGAGTCCTCGAAATACATCACCAGTCCTGCGCTGGACAAAGTAGAGATGTGAACTGGCTGCCTTTGGACAGGTTGGAAAGCAGTGCGCTTGGTGAACACAAAAAACGATCCAGCAATGATACCGGCGTTTCCAGCAGACAGACAGGGCACGCCGGGCAGATGCTTCAGAGGTGAGGAAGCTCTGTTCACTGGTTCAACATCCCACAGTGCTCCAGTGTTTCACCTTGCTTTTTTATTGCCATTTGTTTATCGAAGGGAGGGTGTTTAGGAAATTCAGCTACTGTATATGCCATACACTTACCACATACTTAGCCCGCTTGATCTATGCTGAATAACAGTCACACATCTGACTAAAGAAACTATAGCTTTTACAGGTATATGGTCTGTGCAGTTTATTTCTAAATGATAATGTATGAGGAAAACACTACGATATAGACAATTTGTCAGGAGAATAATGCTGGAAAATTGTAACCCATCACTTATGTTAATGTTCATAAAGATGGTTTATATTCCTTTCTCAGCTCCTTCCGCTTCACATGTTTTCCCAGCTCCTTTCCCTCATTTATTGTGCTGTATAAGGTTTATTGTGCAATACATATAGTAGGAATTCCCAGATACAAGTTGGCAATTGTGCTGGTTACACCAATCTTATGTGCCTGTAAATTTATGTAACATAATACCCTGCTTTTGAGTACCATGATTGTGTCCGTCAATGCAGCTTTTTTATTTGCATTTAAGTCAGGGTATATTACAAAGTCAAATTACCTCGTGGACATATTATACTCAAGGATGTCTATTTTAATACACACAGTGCTGTGTTTTATGAGTTCATGCATTTTGTTTACCTCAGGAATTTCTGTTTTTCAAGCAATGTTTAAATTTTGTTAAGATATGCTGAAGACAGAACATGTTTAAATTAACTATTATGTAGGACAGCGATTATTAAAGGAAAAAGACCCTGGTGTGCTTTCCCACCGGTTTCCAGCTTTTTTTTTTAATCCCCTGAAGAAGTTTACATTAGCCTTATTCCATCGGCATTGACCATGACCACTCTGTTACTCATTCATCCCTGGTCCCCTCCTGTGGACTGTGCTTGCTGATTAAAAGCTTGCACAAGGAAGACACTCTAGAGCAGGCAGGACATTTGTGGGGTCCAGTGAGGCACAGAGCTTTGCTCTTGCTACTAACTTTTTAGCTTTATAAGAATGTAAGTTTAGGATTTGGAACACAAGTACACCTTTCCCGGAACGAAAATCTCTGTTTTCCAATATGACAGTTTCTTAACATACTAGGATACCTTGATGTTATATCTACACAAATTATGACCAGGACCGTATAGGACAATAAGCATTTGCGACTTGCTCTGGAATAAATAATTTTATTGATTGTACTGCCCCATGGCTGGCATCTAGAACATGCTAGAGGATAATCACAGTTGAATCACATGTACACACACACATACAGAGAGACACACACTTCAAAGTTATTGATGATCATGGTTAGCTTTGAATGGATGCCTACAAAGGAATGACAGCAACATTCGTACAGCAGGAAAGAGCATCGGTTGTTCAGAGAGTCTCAGTTTGGGGCTGTACTTCCTTCCTCCAGTATTCTCATCTCCTTCCTCCAGTATTCTCATC
>NW_022103906.1:61423265-61447554 GCF_000313985.2 Echinops telfairi
TCCTCCAATATTCTCATCCTTCCTCCAGTATTCTCATCCATCCTCCAGTATTCTCATCCTTCCTCCAGTATTCTCATCCATCCTCCAATATTATCATCCTTCCTCCACTATTCTCATCCTTCCTCCACTATTCTCGTCTCCTTCCTCCACTATTCTCATCCTTCCTCCACTATTCTCATCCTTCCTCCACTATTCTCGTCTCCTTCGAAAGCAAGCCTGTTCTGTCTACAGGTTCTATTCTATTCCATTCTTGCCACCACAGAGGCAGTCACAGGACAAGACACCTGGGATGGCTTCTTCCCCACAGTTCTGGTGATCCTGGAAAGGAGGCAGTGGCTGTGTTTATTTAACGATTTGGTGAGCCCTCAGTTTAAAAAGCAGTAAGCCCTCAGAGTGACATCAGGGATGCCCAATTTACTTCTACTCACATGCATTCTCTCTTAGTGAAACAGCAAGGGGTGGCTGTAATTCATGGCGTTTTCATGGTGTTGGGGTGGACACAGGCACAGGACGCTGGGTTAGCACCAGAAAACAAAGACTAAGCATGCTTCTAGTCATAGAAACATTTTTATCAAATGGACCAAGAAATGATTTTTGAACTGTTTATTTAATTCACTCAGTAAAATCAGCCTAGCCTGACTATATTAATTTGGTATAATTTCTGTACTCAGGGGAATTAACTCCAAAGGCAAACCATAATGAAGTTATAGAGAAAATAACGCACTTCTAAGTTGGCTTATGACAGGTGATTACGAGCGAAAGAGCAAGCTGATTATTTGACCTTCTCGTCATTCTTTGAGAGATTGTTTTAGCGGGAATAGACATTCCTAGGTAGAATATGTTGTGAAGAAGCACAGTGACAGTAAATTAGACTCTTGCATGAGAAGATATATAAATGAAAGAGACTGGGATACACAGTAGCTTTTCAATGACAAAAACACCAGCCTTGAGTTATTTTTTCAGATTTTATAAAAACCTTAATGAAATCCCTTTAAAAAATTACAGATACTCCCCTAATAAAATGTTATAAAAAAACATAAAAAAAGAAGAAAAAAAAAATACAGATACTACTTCAATCTAGTAATGCCAAAGAAAGACAAACCAAGTCTTGCTCTATTGTCTTTTAAGATATGTAGGTATTGGGAATGGGACAGGCCTAGAATTCTGCATAATCTATTTGCTTAAATAGATCTTTCCTTATGGCACACAGTAGAGATGTCTGGGTGGGTTATCAGTCTTTTGTTTTTGACACTTTTTATTTAGTTTTAATGCTCAGATATATTATTGTACATGGGCCTGGAGGTTTTTTGCTTTGATATGTTTATAAGACAGAATAATAAATAAGGGGTGATTGAAGCCAGTATTGATGTCAGGATTGTAATGCCTCATATTTCTAAAATATTTCCCTTAATTTTTGACTGAAAAAAGTGAATAATTTTTAGTTATTTTTATGACATCTGAAATATTAGGGTAAGACAAATCCATATGTTTTATAGACATTAGATTATATAAGTGATGTTAACTAATATTTATAAGCACTTACTGCTACAAAAATTGCTTTCTTATAACTTTTACAAATTCAATAGTTTAGGAAAATATTCTAATGCAAATACTTAATTAAAAAATAAACCCTTGATTACAAAGATTTGGATGTTAGTGAAACTATCTGAACATATGATTAGCCTTACTGTACAGGTGAAGCCACCATGGGGAAAACCTATATTTGTTTTTTAATTAAGCTGTTTTTATTTCCATGTCTGTTCTTTACATTTTCAAGTGGATTCTATATGTGGCTATAGTTGTAGGCATGACTCAAACCTGTTCAATGCATTTTATCAAATTAAATGATTTTCTTTTAAAGAATATTAAGATTGGAGAACTTTTTAATATTCAACAAATATTTAATTTTTCCAAATAATCCTGTAAATGTCATGACATTTGAAAAGCTGTGCTTTTATTAGGCCATAACTTGGAAGTTCCTGTAAAAACCATACACAGGGGATTTTCAAGAAAGCTTTCAGTTATTCCACTTCTCATCCTTGCCAACACAAGGCTTTTGTGTTATAAGATTTTCTATAACCTAAAGCTGGGTGAAAAATATACAGATCTTTTTTTATAGATCTAAACTTTCTTGACAGAGATGTTTTTAACCAGATATTTTTATGCAGTTAATAGTCATGTGAAAAGTAACCTTGGTTAGACTGGCACTTTGGACATAAATCCAGAAGGGACCAATCCCTGAAGAAGTACTTCTTGCTTGGCAAAGCAGATAGTCATCAACAAAGAGGAAGACCCTCAACGAGATGGATTGACACCGTGGTGCAACACTAGACTCAAGCATAACAATGACAAGGCTCATCAGTGTTTTGCTCTGTCATACATACTGTTTCTACAGATAGGATACCTCTCAACAGTCACCCTCACACATTCTTGTAACACGTCTGAACCCGAGCAATCTGGTTATACTTCTCCCCAAAGAGAGTTGTTTGTCCTTTTGACATTCACGGTGTATTCAATATTGTTCACCAGCATCATAATTCAAATACACCAGCGTTCCTGCAGTCTCCTTTAGTCGCTTCCCAGCTTCCACGGGCATGTGGGGTGATTGAATGCAGTGGCTTGGTTTAGGCACACCTTGGCCCTCCAAGGAACATCTTTTGTTCTTTATCATTTCAAAGAGGTCTTTTTCAGCAGTCTTGCCCAATGAACTACATCATTTGTTTTCTTGAGTTCTGCTTCCATGAAGATGAACGTGAATCCAGGCAAAATGAAATCCTTGACAAATGAATCTTTCCTCTGTCACTCATGCTGTTGCTTGCTGCACACTTTTAAGGACGTTTTTTTCTTTACATTGAGGAATAATATTTACTGCAGTCTTGTGCTTTAAGTTCACATAAGGACAGCGAGGTCATGTCAACTGCATCGTGCCCATTGTTAATGAGTGTTCCTTCAATCCTGATGCTATGTTCTCAATTTGTCCATATTCCCAGTTGTTTTTTGTTCCGTACACAAATTACATGAGTATGCTGAAAAGATACAACACCGGTGCACTTCAATACTGATGTAGACCATCCATGTCCCCTTGCTCTGTTTGAACATCTGCCTCTTGGTCCGTGTACAAGTTCTGCTTAAGCAAAGACCCTTCGCTTCTCAGCGTTACCCACAGTTGGTTAGGATCCACAGAGTAGAGTACCTTTGCAGCGTCAATAAAACACAAGTAAGTATCTTTCTGGTATCTGTACTCAGACGAGAGCCATCCCACGCTACTAGTGGCACCCTCTTCTGCACTTGCCTTGGATTTCTAGCAGCTCCCTGTTGTACTGCTCCAAATAGTTTTGAATGATCTTCAGCAACACTTTTACTTTCATGTGATATTAATAGTATTGCTAAATCGTTTCCACATTCTTTCAGGTAACTTTCTTTAGAATGGCACAGACATGCATCTCTTTTAGACTGTTGCTGCAATGACATGAATGGTGCTTGGATCTTCTATTGATAGTCTTTGTAACTTCCTGATGGAACAGTGCTTATATATGGGGCTGCTAACCAAAAGATCAACAGTTCAAAACCATCAGCCACTCTATGGGAGAAAGATTAGGCTTTCTACTCCTGTAAAGGTTCACGGTCTTGGAAACCCACAGGGGCAGTTCTTCCTTGTCCTATAGGGTCGCTATGAGTCCGAATCCAACTTTGTGGCAGTGAGTTAACAATTAGGTTGAAACACGAACATAGGATGTCTGAAACTCTTATCAAGGAGTGTTCTCAATTTTGACATCCTGCAAGGTTTAAAATGAGCCCTCTCAGAAGTAGGCGTTGGGCAGGGAGGGAGTGGGGAGTGTGGGGGATCTCATGACCACTAAGAAAAAAGCACCACGAGTGAAGCCTGTCCTTTGGACACCAGTAGTATCCCTGTACTGAACTTCCTGCATCCCGGAGAAAGAGCCGTGACACCAGAGTGCCCAGAGATGGCAGAGAAATCACAGTAGCACAGATGGGAGTACCAAGAGCACAGAACAGAGCAGCGGGCTTCTGGGCCACAGAAGGAGCTAAGCGCTTGCTGGCAGAACGGACTGCTTCCAGGGATTCCATCTGGGGGTAATGTTTGCTGATTCACAGAGCTAAGGCTGAGTGCCTCTGGACTGCGGCTTATGGTGCACAGGAGCACGCTATGGGTAGTTACTAGCAGAGGTCAAGGAGCTTTGTGACATTCACCTGAGCAGGACAGAGGCCAAAGGTCTGTGTGGCTGAAGAGCTGAGGGCCAGAGATGGAGGCCTATCTGTGGGCCCAGCCAAGAAGAGATGTTCTTAACTAGCGAACTGAAGTTTCTGATCTTGTAACCCGTTAACTTCCCTAATAAACTCTAGCATCGTATTGCCTGTGAGTTTTGTGTGGCCATTGTGACAAGGAATGGAACCCAGCAGAGCACATTGCCATGGGAGGGACAGTGGGTCAGGAGGCAATAATGAAGGCCAGAGGATGAAGGCACATCTGACCGCTGCTTCAGAAGAATCCAGGTCCATGATTCTTCTCCCTGCCTCTTCCATAGACGAAGGAGGTCACATACTGCACCCACACCATTTTTGGAACTGATCAGGTAGTTGCCTTTCAAATTTCATGGCATAGACAGTGTATCTCCAGTGTTACATCAGGTTGTTGAAACATTTTCAGTTGATAATCTATCAATTCCTGGAACTCCCCCCGCCCCCCACCAAAGCCTTCTAGTGGAAATTGGACTTCTTCCTTCAATACTATTGATTGCCAAAGGAAATATTTGAATGTTAACCAGTTCTTTTTGGTAGAGGGACTCTGTGGATTCCTTCCAACTTCTTTTGATGGTTCCTGTGTCATTCGAGCTGCTGTCGATAGAATTGTTCAGTATTGCAACACGAGACTTGGCACATTTCTTCAGTTCTTTCACCAAGTATGCTCTTTCCTTTCAGCTTTCTAACTCCAGGTCTCTGCACATTTCCATGTCCACTTGAAGTGCTCTTTGAAATCTTCTGTTCAGCATTTTAAATCATCATTTTCCCCCTTTTGCTTTAGCTATTCTACATTCAAGAACATGTTTCAGTCTTTTCTGACATTTTTGTTTTCTTTCTTGTCTTTTTAATGGTCGTTTTCTTTCTCCATGTTTGATATTTTTGGTGCTATCCCATACTTCCTCTGCTTTTCGATCATAATGTGCAATGTATGAAATAGATTTTTAAGATCGTCTCCAAATTCAGTGGGATATACTCATGGTCCTATTTTGTCTCTCAGGGGCTTGTTTTACTTCAGCTTCAACATGAACTTGCATATGAGCAATTGAAACAGTCTGCTCCATTGTAAGCCCTGCACCTTGTTTTCATTGATGATCTTGAGCTTTTCTATCAGCTCTTCCCTCCGCAAACTTAAAAACCCAAACTCAATACCGCCAAGTTGATTCCAATTCAAAGGGACCATATAAAACAAAGTAGAACTTTCCCTGTGGGTTTCCAAGACTGTAACTCTTTACAGGAATGGAACACCTCATCTTTCTAGTAAGGAGTGGCCAGTGGTTTCAAACTGCTGACCTTGTGGCGAGCAGCTCAAGATGTAACACTATGCCACTAGGGCTTTTCCCAGGTTAATCGATTGATGGCTGCATATTCCATCTGGTGAGATTCATATGTTCAGTCACTGTTGATGTGTTATTGAAAAGGGCATTTACCATCAACAAGCCATTGGTCTTACAAAACTCTCTTGTGGGATCTAGCTTTGTTTCTGTCAGCCTGGTCACATTTCACATCCAACTATCCCTTTGTTTCCAATGTTTGCATTCCAATTACAAGTAATTATAACTGTATATCATTGCATATTGATTATTTTCAGACTACATAACTTAGAAGAATTCTTTAATTTCTTGAATAGTGGATTTAATTGTTGGTGCATCGATATTTAGGTATATATATGTGTGTGTGTGTGTATATATATATATTCACATCTCAGACGGCGTTCCAAATAGATCTTAAACTTTTCTGTTCAACAGAAATCTGATACCATTTCTCTCGAACGTGTCATTTCTCTAAACGATATAATTATCTGACTCAAAATGGCCAATACTAATCCATCTCAGGTAACGCAAGTCTGTGATATGAATCTTTATGAATTCCATGCCATTTTGACAACATTCAATTTGACTTGATTCAGATGGTGTACATTCCATGTTCCAATGATTGAGATATATTTGTAGCTATTTCTTCTTATTTTGAGTCATGGCCCATCAGCCCATGAAATTGCCCAAAGCCTGGTTCCACCCGCATCATTAACGTTGATTGTACTTTGAGGGGGTAGCTCTTCCCCGGTCTTATTTTGTGTGCCTTTCAACCTGAAGGACTCCTCTGCGGAAACTCTACCAGCAATATTCTGCTGACACGGATACTGTTCACAGTGGCTAACTGCTCCTTCTTCATCTGTTTGAGTCTGGAGGCTTCCCTGAAACCTTCTACAATGAGTGTGGCATGGCTGCCAGCATTAAGGTTACATGCAAGCCCCCAAGGTAAAACAATGAGGTGCAAGTGGTAATATAATACGTTTGTACAAATTTAGTTTGGTGTGAGAGTTTTTAGAACTCTATGCATAATTTTTTTCCATAATATATATTTTCCAGACACATTTTGAAGATCCCTCATATGTGGTGGTGATGTAAGGGTGTAAGAATGTCGATGGAGTTTGACTAATTCGTTCATACTTGCATTTCCCTATTGAAATAATTTGGATTAAGCTCTGAAGCAAATCCTGAAAAGGAGCCCGAGTGGCGCAAATGGCTTGCTACTGACTACTAACCTAAAGGTTGGGCCATTGAGCCCACAGCGTTTTGACAGAAGAAAAACCGGGAGAATGGCTTCCACAAAGACTACCAGCCTACAACTAAGAAAGCCTAAGGATCAGTTCTATTCTGTAGCATCGGAGGCCCCCATCCGCCGGAATTGATGTCATGGCAACAGTTACACAAGTGACAGACACTGCTCTGGAGATAAAGCAGTGGAGCAAGCAGATGAGGACCATGCCTCATGGCCCTCCCATTTTACTAGAGGCACATAGTTACCCCTTCACTGGCCCGTCCACTTACTACACGTCTCTCCATTCTCAGAGGCAGTCTACTACTCCTACCAACGTGAAGCTCCCTCCTTTCACAAAACATTTGAGAACATATATTTTGTGTTGCAGTCTGATTTTCCACATAGGGTGTCTGCAAAAGCAATTCTACATTACTTCTAGGCATGCAGTATAAAAAACAAAATTTCAAAGATACATTTATGGCTTAATAATTAAATCTGGATGAATATGCCTCTGGGAACGTCTGCAATAATAAAATCGAATGGCAGGTTCCAAACCTCAGACAAATAACTTTTCTTCAAGTATCTGAGTCACAGCATATTAGTATTTATTGAGTTTTCATTGTTTAAATGAATAATGCCAAGACTCTATGTGGTAAAAATACCTAAATAATATTCAAAGTATCCAAAAGAGTTTGAAAAGCAGAGAGTGGGAGCACATGCTCAACAGCCTTCCTCAGGTAAGGACTGTCAGGGCCTCAAGAAATTAGGGTCTTCATGCTTCTCTCTCAGAACTAGAGCTTTCCTTCGTACTCACGCGAAGGCCAGAGGGAGACTTTCTGGGGGTGCAACAGACTGGCAGTTTAAACTTACCAGCCACTCCTCAGAAAAAAGATCAGGCTGACGGCTTCCATAGCCATTTACGCAGTGGTTCTCAACCTTCCTCATGCCGTGACTCTTTAATACAGTTCCTCCTGTGGTGGTGACACCCAACCATAAAATTATCTTCGTCCCTACTTCATAACTGTCATTTTGCTACTGTGATGACTTGGGCAACCCCTGTGAAAGGGTCATTCGACCCCCAAGGGGCTGAGACCCACAGGTTGAGAACCGCTGATTCACAGCCTCGGAAGCCCCATTAGTCATTATAAGCCGGAATCTATCCCATGGCAAAGGTATGGTTTGGGGGTTGATAGGATTTCTATGATTCAAAATTGGCTTCTTGGTAGTAGATATGTTTTAGCCTTTTGGATTATTTGTTTGTTTGTTTATAGACTGGAAGAGATACCTTTGTGGCTCAGTGATTAAGTGCTAGACTGCTAATCTCAAGGTTGGTCTTTTGAAACCATGAGTGGCTCTAAGGGGGAAAGACCGGGCAGTCTGCTCCCATAAAGGGTCACAGTGTTGGAAACATGACAGGCAGCCCTGTGAAGCAGCTCTCTCTGTCTCGGAGGGTCACTATGAGTTAGAGTCCATTTGATGGCTGTGAGGTTGGGTTGGATAGACTGGAATTACCTCTTTTGTTTTGTTTTGTTTTGAGGGAGTCTTTCAACAGAACAGTTTGTCCTGGTGACATTTAAATACTGATACTCAGGGGACAAGACAGATGCTGACCTAAAGATCTCCATGTGTTTAAGTTTGATCACAACTTAAAAGTATATACAAATGAATTAATAAATTCTCTTGAGAAGCATGTGAATTAACCAACTTTTTAAAAAAGGACTATGATATAAAAATGACAGTCCATAGAGATCAGCAACAGTTGGGGCTATAACAATATATAACCCTTCCAGATCATTAAAAGATACAACCTGCATCCATTATAGAGAAGGTTTGGGGAAAAACTCCATTTCACAGTCATGTTTTCACATAAGTACATTTCAGGAGATTGGACATGATTAGACATGTATATCCACTGATATTTATCTACCTTGATCTCTCTGTCCTCACAAGACAAGGGGAAATCAAGTTCTACCTGCATTCCATGGGGACCGTTGCCATGTGAAATTGCTGACCCAACGAGTTTCCTTCTGGAGACCCAAGGACAAGAGTGCAGCTTGCGGGCGTCATCTGCATTTTCAGGCCCTATCAAATCACAACACTTTAGAGCACTCTCAGAACAGTTAGGCAAGTCTAATCTGCGTCCACTCTCCTCATTCATTTCCTTCTCCATAAATAATGGATAGAGCAACAACGGGTCTTTGCTGACTTTTTAATTCTAATATACAAAAATTATCTCCTGGAAATAAATTAACGTCTGTACAATAGTCTGCAAATGGTTCGAAAGTAATTTGGTGGTTCTTGAGATGCTCTTGTGTTCCATTTTATTTCTCAGCCAATTAATCATTCCACTTATCTACTTCCCCTATCTTCAACCTCTCCCGATTCCATCCCCGCCTCCTTCTCACCTCAAAACAAGAGCTACTGTCAAACGAAGAAAAAGGGGAGTTATTTGATGAGTTTAGTGCCTCTTTGCTTGATATGCCTTCTAAGTTTCTAAAACTAGAACTAACTGACATATTCAACAGTGCAAATGCAAATGTTATGCAAATCTCAAATGGAAAGCTCTTTTTACTGGAAATGCAATTGATAACTATGTAAATATAAGAACTATACTAATTACAGTCCTACCTGATTTATGAAAAGGATATTCTGAGCAAGTGGATTTTTCCAAATAATGGCTATTTAGCCATCTAAGAATCATTATGTATTTATTTTATCTTCTTTGCTTGAAACTTAAAAAAAAAGGCACTGCATACTTCTCCACATTAAGAAACAAGCATACGAAATCAAATAAAAATAACCAGAATAGATTTCATTGAGGGACTCTTCTGGAACTATCAACGTAGGTGAGACATAGTTTGTCTTTTCACCAAATGGTCCCAATTTACTATTTGGGGGCTGTTTGTTTCTGCTGGGGACATTTATAAATTCCTTAATCATTTGTCAAGGTCAGTGGGTATATGTTCTTATTAAATTAACTATCTACAGATGCTGGCCATGTTTGTTGGTTTTGTTTGGGGTTTTGTTTGATTTACAAAGTGATGTCTTCAGGGGCACGGCTGGGAGCAGGTCTAGCTGCACCCTTTGTCCAGCACCGCGTGCTCACTTCATTCCTGTCTCCGAATCCCATTTTGGTCATTCCCTCAATTTTCACACTTTTTCAGAAGGCACCTAGTAAGCTACGTGATAGTGTAAACAAAACTCTGATATGCACCGGGGCAACAAGACATTCCTGTGACTTGCTTTATTGTGATAGTTGCTTTATGGCAGTGGTCTGCAACCAAACCTCACCTATCCTCCAAGGGACCCTGTGCTAGTCTTTCCTCTCCCCCCTCCCCCACCCAGCCAATCCTCACTACATTCCCCTTGCTGCTGGGTTCCTGTCCTCCAAAGGCAATGAGAACAGACAGCAAGATTAAGCAGGGGGTACCTGATAACCAATTTACTGTATGATGAGTAAAAAATATGCAGAGTATTATTTCCTGGGCTCACATCCTTTTTTATTTTGCATTTAATTTTAAATTCCTTGTGCCTTTGAAGATTTTAGGTAACTTAGAGATTGATATATAAATAAAATGCCATCTGGTTATATCTCATTAATCTTCCATGCTCGCTTAAGTTATAGAACTCATTCTTGCTCAAGGAGCTAAGGCCATTGGAACAATCACTTTCAGCATAAAGTCTATTCATAAAAATATCCATTTGTCTTTTAACCTTCTTGTAGCGATATAGCACAGTGAGCTGTTTATAAAAAAAATCAAAAGTGAATAAACCTCACACGAAAAAATTCAAGTTCATTGCTATGGAGTCAATTCTGACCGCTAGTGATCTTACATCTCCATGGGATCAGACACACCCATCTTCATCCTGGCAGGCAGCATACTGCTTTGAATCACCAATGGTTAGCAGCTCATGCTTAACCCAGCAACTCCATGAGCCATCCTCACAGTGGACTACAGTAGTTCTAGTTTCCATCTGATATGTACCATGTGGACACATGTACAAGCCGAGTTTTTCAGCACATTTTTCCTGCAGTTTTGGTGGTAAAATTAGGAGCCTCGGCTGGTATTTATGGTGGTTACATATTTGACTGCAGTCCACATGGTTGGCAGTTGGAAACCACAAGCAACCCCAAGGAAGAGAAAGACGGGGCTTTCTTAACTCTGGTCAATAGTCACCATCTCAGAAAGCCATAGGGTTTCACTGAGCCATTACTGACTCAATGGCAGTAAATGTCATTTTTGGGATATAAACCTACCAAAGAGAACGCGTCTCTAGTTCAGCCACTCTTGAAATATCAATGTGATATCACAAAAGTCATCCTAATACAACACATTAAATTAAAACTATACATCAATTTGCATAATGTAGGCAGTTAATAAATAGATTTTGAGTTGAGCTTATTAAATATAGTTAGTGAAAAGGAACTTGATTAATACAAATATTTACCAGGATTTCCATAAATATCATTTTTTGTCTCTTCTATAAAATAACATAGAATTTTGATCTGTCCTACTCTTTGAACATATCTCATGGGGTTTTCCTTCATACCTCTCTCATGAAATGAGTACAGAACTAACTGACTCTTGGTTGTGGCTCTCACACAGATCACTTGTACAAAAGGGACTGAGGTTTCCATAGTGTATGTGGGGTGCTTGCTTGTGTCTGGGTGGGGTAACACTCACAATCTACAGCAGGTCGTCTTTGTTTTCTATGTCCATGCCATCTTACACGTTGAAAACTGCTGTTGAGGAGCCATCCAATACATGTGGATATCATAGTTTTATCATGCTAAACACACAAAGTATAATCCATGTGTATTTTTCACTTTTTGTTTTTGCACAGCTTCAATCTCAAACTCAATTTGGGGAGTTGCACTAGCAATATGCCCAGTTCTCCAAACAGCCTCCTAAACCTGCTTCAGGTAACTGTAGGTTGTGCCCTTTTATATTGTTCACAAGATTTAGATGATATTAAAATATAGAGATGAAAATCTATCTAAAACGTAAATGTTTTTTACCTATCCTGGGAAATGGCAAAAACAGGATAATAAAAATGTATTGTTGCAAATTGTGTGTTCCCTCTACCTCTTTCAAGTCCATCTCCCTTCCTCCTGAAGAGAGAGCTATCCAGGTAGAGGATAATTTCCTAAGTAGTTTTGCCATAGAATTAAGTTTAGGCTGAGGAGAAGAGAGCATTCATCTTTCCCTGGACTCGGGCTGGTTGAGACACGTAGAAGTAACCCTGCCCTCGCCAATCAGATGAGAATATCCTTAGTGAGCTATCAGAAGGAGCCCTGGTGACGTGGGATAAAATACTTGCTTACTAACTGAAAGGTCAGCAATTTGAGCTCACCAACCAGTCAGTGGGAAAACAGATGTGGCACACGGCTTCCATAAAGATGTATGGCCTTGGAAAGCCTATGGGACAGTTCTACTGCATCCCACAGGGTCGCTCTGACTAGGAATGGAATTGCGGGCTGTAGGTCTGGTTTAGTTTGGGTGGGGATGTCAGAACAAAACAAGAGGAAGGTACAGGCTTCCCTGTATGACTCAGGAGGAGAGGTCTCTGCAAGCTCAGACCAGCTATTCCAGGAGAGAAGTGACATGCTGCAGCACATGAGATGTTGGGATATTTGTAGTTCAGTGGTAGAATTCTCACCTTTCAGGCAAGAAACCAAGTACAATTCCAAGCCCAGCCAAGGCATCTCGTGCACAGCCACGACTCATTAGTCAGTCCATAGAGGTTTGGGTATTGCTATGATATTAAACCAATTGTAGCAGAGTTTCCACACTGAGACATACAGGGAAAATATCCTAGTGATCTGTTTGCAAATATCAGCCAATGAAAGTCTTGCGGATCACAACCATCTGATCTACAACTATGTAAGGGTGGTGGAGGATGAGGAAGCATGGTCTTCTATTTGATCAGCGGCAGGTCTGTTGACATGCAAAGACAGCTTGCTGTGACTTTGTTTAAGATCATATCTTTAGGGCTTTCTTTAGTATTTTAACAAAATCTCCAGCTCCGTGTTGTTGTTGTTGTTGTTAGGTGCTATCGAGTAGATTTTGACTCAGAGTGGCCCCATATGGAAAAGTAGAATTCCCCAAAGGAGTCTCTAGCCTGTGATTTTTACAGGCGCCATCCAGGTCTGATTGCTTGTGGAGCCATCTCAGTGCTTTGCATATACAGAGAGGAATGTAAGTGTACTGGTACGTGCTTGCCACAGTGATCCTTCACTGTCCTCTCAATTGCACTGATGTTTAAGCCCATCGTTGTAGCTGCTGTGTCGATCCATCTTGTTGAGAGTCTTCTTCTGTTTCACTGGCCAGCTACATTACCAAGCATTACCAAGGACTGGTCTCCCCTGACATGTCCAAAGTACATAAGGCACAATCTCACCGCCCTTGATCTACGGAGCTTTCTGGCTGTACTTCTTCCTAGACAGATGTGTTTGTTCATTTGGCGGTCCATCGCCCTTTCCATATTCTTTGCCAGTTCTGTAATTGGTGCTTAATGAGATAACAACATAATAGCTTGAGTGTATAAAAACATTTATGTTCATCTGGAAGTCATATAAGCTGCTTGGGCCTGAATTGCCAACCTCTGGTTAGCTGTCAAGCTATTAACTCTTCTGCTCCCCACGCTCCTTTTTTTTCTTCCCCGTAATACATCTGGTAGAGATATGGTGATGAAACTTTCTTCTGAACTATAGAACATCTAGAACAACATGATGGTATTGTCAGCCTTCTCTGAAAAAAGTATGCGACTTCATTTTATACAAAGCCTCAATGTTAGTAAGGAATTCAGCTACAGTCATTTGTAGAGGTGGGGAATATAGAGGTGGGGAAGGCAGAGCAAACATCATAACTTCCGCTTCTAGAATAATAATGGGACGTACAGTTAGATAACGTCACTGCCCTTCCATGGTTCAGACAAGCCCCTATGCCTCCTGACACCACTTCTTCTAAACATGATCTTTTTATTTTTTCAAATAAACCTTATTTCTACTTTCTCTGAATTCCATGTAGGTCTGTGCAGGGAACTTCCCACCTTTTAGCATAATTTTGTAGGTAACTTGACTACCCTCCATTAAAACATAAGGTGCCCCAGTGAAGGATCTATGTTAAATTCTTTAGTAGGAATTCACAGTGTTTTGCATATATTTATGGCAATATGAGTATATGTTGCTTGTAATGGGGGATGAATGCATTTCCATTTTATTAAGTAATAAATGCCTTTACTGTGCTTAATGAAACAACAACAAAATAATGTGACTTGGGCGTAAAAGAAAACATTTTATATTCATCTAAAAGCCATATAAGCAATAATAATAGTAATGATAGTAATTAATAATAATGTTTTCCTCTTGTCATTCAGTTTAAAACACAACTAAATGACATAGATATCAGACAGAAGTAGCAATTATCTTTTAAATTGAACAGCTCTATTCCTGAAATCATTTCTTGGTAAAATTTTTGAAAGGCAAGCACATGACTTTGCTACAAACCCTAGATACATTATATTATTAATTGCTTGGGATCAAAAACTGATCTAATTTTGGTGGTAAAAGCTATAAACAATTTTTAAAAGCCTGTATAATATTTACTCAGTGGCTGTCTTTTTAATTAGAGTTTCTAAGATTCAATCATGTGTCACCTTACCAAATTAAGACATATATGATTCTTGATTAATTCTGAAATTAACATCAGAACACTAAGTAAATCATTTGGGGCCACATCTGACCTCCTCTGGTTTTCGTTAGGAGCAGGAGGATTCAACTCCAGGCTGAGGTTGACAGATATTCCTCTACCATCCAAATTCCTTCATTCTTCTCTTTTTTAAAGACTTTTATTGGGGGCTGTTACATCTCTTATCACAATCCACACATTCCTCCAATGTGTCAAGCACATTTGTACATATGCTGCCATCATCCTTTTCAAAGCATTCTCTTCCCACTGATACCAACCATCTCTCCCACGACACTATTTCTTTGCTGAGTTCAATAATTCATTGCAGTGTCCATAGTAGCATTCACAGACAATACTCACAATTATGGGGTTTCCTGGGGAAGACAGCACATTACAAAATGTAAAGGGGTACAGTAATGTTGTCCATGACGCTTCTTAAAAATCAGACTGGCAGGCATGTCTTTCGCTGGTCCTCAGCCTGTCAACTACATAGTCTCTTGTCCTATGCTTTGCTTCTGGGCCAAGAAGCTTGCAATTCTGCCTCGTAGTTTGGCATTGCTTCTCTGCTTTGCCTCATGCGCTTGGTGCTGCAATTTGTGGTTCTTATATGCCTCCATCACTTCAGAAAGGGATCTCCCACACATTCTGCAGGTAGTTTTTTTTTCTTGATGATCAGAGGATTGTTTCTTTGCTTCTGAGATGGCTCTCTGATACCCAGAGAGATGGCAAAACTGGACAATCCACTCTGTTAGTGTTTCACACAGCCTCATTACAGGGCCCCACCAGTCATTTGGTGGAAGGCTCAAAGACATGGATAAAGAGCCTTATCTAAGCTATTTCATTTCATCAAAGACACTATAAAATCTGTGAGTTTGGGGTGGTTTTTTTTAGCTGAGCCTCCTTTGTCTAATTAAAATTTGTTGATTTATGTATATCATTTTTAAATTAATCTTAATATTTAAAGGTTCAGGAACCATGATAGAGAAGTCTCAAATAGGTTCAGTAATACAGTTTTATTTTTCATGTTCTCAATACTCAATTAATAGTATTTTAGAATATCATAGTAAATCTGATTTTAATCATAAAATGTAGTAAGTTACTTCTTCCTCTCCTATTCTAAATGCTAACTTCCTCTGAGTGTACAAAAATTCATGTGTAATCATAAATTATTTGAATTAGATAGCATCCCTTTACCTGGGCTACAGGTATCTGGAGCCACCGCTTGTTTGTCAGTCTATCGGACTGTGGTGGCTTGTGTGCTGCTGTGCTGCTGGAAGCCATGCCACTTGTCTTTCACATGCCAGCAGGGTCACCCCAAGTGAACCCATTTCAGTGGAGCTTCCCGCCTAAGAACAGACAACAAATAAGGATTCGGCTCCTTACTTCGAGGAAAGAAGCCACTGGAAACCTTGTGTATAACTTCAAAGCATTTTCAGAGACTGAAAGTCTAAACAAAGGCAGCAGTCCATGACCAGAGATACTGTTGGCATTTGGGCCCCTCAGGTCTGAGGGCCATCGAAACGTGGCAGAAGAGAAGTTGATTTACTGGAAGGGAGTTGACCTTGGGGTCTTGAGATGGGTAAAGCCTGTGGGAATGGACCCTTCAGGATATTCATTTGCTGATGGGGCAGGACTCAAGATAAGAGAAACAGCTACAAAAATCTCTTAATGATTGGAACTTTAAATGTGCAAAATAGAAATTTAGGAAAATTGAAGTGGTCAGAAATGAAATGGAACACATGAGGATCGATACCCTAGGTATTTGTGAGCTAAAATTAACAGGCCATTTTGAATGAGAAAGTCATATATGATTCCATGCATACCAGAAATAACACAATCAAGAGTAATGGGACAACATTCACTGCCAGGAAGGATCTTGCTATATCCATCATGAAGTTCAGTGCTATTTGTGGTCATATTAGATCTATCTGAGTTCAAGGAAATCTAATAAATACAACCATTATTCAAATGTATGCTCCAACCATGAAAACTGGGAATGAAGAAATTGAAGAATTATACCAAAGGCTTCAGTCAGAAATTGACCAAACATGGAACCCAGATGGGTTAATAATTGTTGGTGATTGACATGCAGAAGTAGCAAACAAAGAGAAAGTAACAGTGGTTGGAAAATGCGGGGTTGGTGGTAGAAACAAGGCTGGAGATCACACGAAAGAATTTTGCAGAAACAACTTGTTCATAGAATAAACTTTCTTCAACAACACAAAGGGCAACTGTACGCGTGAGCTCACCCAGATGAAATACGCAGAAATCAAATTGACATCTGGGGGAAGACAAATGGAGACGTTCAATATCAGCAGCTAAAACCATACCAGGGTCTGACTGTGAAAAATGCCATCAAGTACTAATATGTAAGTTCAAGATAAAGCTGAAGGAAATTACAAGTCCACAGGAGCCAAAATATGACCTTGAGCTATCCCACCTGAATTTCAAGAAGATCCCAGGAACCAATCTGACACATTGAACGCTAGTGACAGAAGACTTGAGGAGGCGTGGGACCATCTTTTATTAAGAAAGAAAAAGGTCATTATAAAGACAGGAATGACAGAAAATATCAAAGTGGATGTCAGAAGAGGCTCTGAAATTTTCTCCTAATTGTAGAGTGGCTAAAGCAAATGGAAGAAAGGAGGAAGTCAAGGAGTTGAATAGAAAACCTCAAAGGGCAGCTCAATAAGACAAAGTCAAATATTATACTGAAATGTGCAAGGACCTAGATTTAGAAAATCATAAGGGAAAAGCACACTCGGCATCAGAAATTGGAAGAACTCCAGAACAAACTCAAGCCTTGCATTGCAATTTTGAAAGATTCTATGGACAAAATAGTCAAAGGTGCAGGAGACATCAAGAGAAGATGAAAAGAATACACAGAGTCCCTGTAACAGAAAGAATGTGTCAATAGTCCACCATTTCATGAGGTAGCATAAGAGTCAAAACCAATGGTGTTGAAGGAAGAATTTCACACACCACTGAAGGCATTAGCTAATAACAAGGCTCCCGGGATTGATAAAATATCAATTCAACTGTTTCAGTAAAACTAATGAAGCACTGGAAGCTCTCACTCATCCATGCCAGGAAATCTGGAAGACGACTACCTAGACAAGTGACTGGAATAGATCCATGGTCCATGCCTGTGCCCATTCCAAAGAAAGGTGACCCACAGAATGCTCAAACTATAGACGACATCATTGATATTGCACACAAGTAAAAGTTTGTTTAAGGTAATCCAACAGCCATTTCAGCAACACATTGACAGGGAGGTTTAGGGACATGGAAAAAGGAATATCATTGCTAATATCAAATGGATCTTTGCTTAAAGCAGACAACATCAGGAAGATGGTTACTTGAGTTTCATTGACTATGCAAAGGCATTTGACTGTGTGGACCAAAATAAACTGGAGAAATCGTCATATAGAAGCTTGGTTATATGAAGAAGAATGTGGCATTAGGATTGTAGGAAGGCTTATTAACAACCTGTGGTATGCAGATGCCACAATCTTCCTTGCAGAAAGTGAGGAGAACTTAGAGCACTTGCTGATGAAGATCAAGGAATTGTGGTGTTCATTATGGAGTACAACTCAATATAAGGAAGTTCAAAATCCTCACAACTGGACCAATAGGTAACATCATGATAAATGGCAAAAAGGTTGATGTAGATGTCAAGGATTGTGTCTTACTTGGATCTACTATCAATGCTCATAGAAGCAGCATCAAGAGATCCATGATGTGTTGCATTAGGTAGATCTGTTGCACAAGACCTCTTTAGAGTATTGAAGAGCAAGGATGTTATTTTGAGAAGGTGCCCCGACCCAAGCCATGGTAGTCTCTACTATGGCATCATATGCATGTGAAAGCTGTTCATTGACCAAGGAAGATGGTAAGAGAATCAATGCATTTGAACTGTAGTTCTGGAGAAGCATGTTGAAAGGACCATAGACTTGCTAAAATGACAAGCAAATCTGTATTGGAAGAAGTAGGCCAGAGTGTTCCTTGCAGGCAAAAATGGCAAGACTTCTCACGTACTTTGGACATATTGTCAGCAGAGACCAGTCTCTGGAGAAGGCCTTCATGCTTGATAAAGTGGAGGGGCAGTGAGACACGGAAGTGCCTCAACCTCATGGTTTGAAACAGTGGCTGCAACAGTGGGCTAAGGCATAGGAACAATTGTTTTAAAATATTGGAAGATTTTCATAGAGATACTTCCATTCATGTAAAATTGTCTCCCAACAGTAATTGAAAATTGATTTAAAATAATTTTATAGAGTTCCAGATCTCACGAAATTCTTTAATTTTTGTTGTTATTAGCTGCCGGTGATATGACTCTCGACTCATGATCACACCAGGTATTACCGAGAAGAACTGCTCCAGAAGGTTTCTTTATGGAAGTAGATCGCCAGGACTTTCCTTTCACAGAGAAGCTGAATGGACTTGAACTACCAACCTTATGGTTAGCTGTCAATGGCAAACTTCTTGTACCACTCAGATTCCTGTTCAAATCTCTTGTATCACTTAGATTTCTGTTCTTAATTTAATAGCTGAATATAGACCTTATCCAGGGGATGTCACTATGAAATTCAGAATTTATCAAAAGCTGAAATTATTCATACTTTCTTAGAGTCAAAAACAGTTTATATGTCAGATTGGAATGGTTTTGACTTTTTAACACTGGAAGGTAGAAGACATTGAAACACTGCCTCCATAATTCTGCGGGAAAAAATACTTTCAAGTTAGGTTTTTATACCTAGCTAAATTCGGTATTAAATTACCTCAATTATACAAAGGTGGAATAATGATATTTTCAAACATCTATGGTGAATGAACACTTTCATCTCATTAATCTTTTCTGATTCAACTACTGGAGAATTTATTACAACAAAAATGGAAAGAAAAATCAACTAAATGAAGAATAGCTTCCAGGTCGCAGAAGATCCAACATAGAAGAAAGGAACCAAGATTTCAAAGAAGGAAAATGAATGGTGATTCTAGGAAAACAGCTTAGTTTACGCTAGACCTTGTACACCTGCAATATGCCTGAATTAATTGATTAAGTATGATTTGAAAGATTCAAGTGACAATGTTGAGGGATGAGCTTGCTAACTTGGCCAATGTTATAGTAAGATGTCTTAAACTGAAGAAAGTTTGGCTAGCTGAGTCTGATCCAAAATAAAATATGGTTTTTATTTGTCTTGATCATTTGTTTATGATTTTATGCTCTCCTTTTTAGCTTTCAACTTTCTGCATTAAGTGAAAGCACACAGCTTATCATAGTACTATTCTTTTATAACCAACCCCAGAAGAAGACATGGCAAAAAAATTGTTTTTTAAACAGAGAAATTCCCTGCTCTTGGTAGCATTCCCACTGTCCATCTAGGCTTAACCTACAGGGACCCTGCTGAATGCTCCCAAAGTGGTGAAACCTATGTCTACCAGGCCATGCTCATGGCTTTGCCCGATGGCCTTCCCAGATTGCACTCTTAAAATTTCTTTAACTTTTAAAAATATTTCTTTTGTGTGTGGAGTATCTAAGAACAGTAAAAAGAATCAGAAAAAATAAAGATGAACATTTTGTATACACTATCATAACAATTTTATTTTCAAATAAACTGCAAAAATGAAATACGTGGTCCTAAATATATGAGGATGTTATAGATAATTTTAACTTTCTTAATTATATATTTCATAGTTTCCTTTTATACAAATAAGTACATATTTTAAATTCTAGAAATATATGAAATACAACTACGCAAAAAATAAACAAATGTCCTCTAATCCTACTGATGCATCTAACTGAAGTCTTCATTTTAAGAGTTATATTTCCTTGCAAGCATGGTCTGCAGTCAGTGTCTCCAATTACTCACTCTTAAATTCCAGTGCCCATAAAGTATATGACGTACACAGAATTTACTTGGGAAAAAGAATCCAATGATGTTCACCTTATTTCATTTAAGTGCCTCATGTGGTCACTATTTATTGAATACTTATTATGTGCCATGCATTTATCTAGGCATCTGATGCCATCAGTTACTTACTCCATTGTCAAATACTCATTTTCCTTGAATTCCGTGACACCATGATTCTCTGGCCTACTGGAAATCCATTCTATTTCCGTATCCTTTGAATTTCTCAAATGACAATTCCTGTCTCCCCAGAGATGCAGAATTATCTCATTTTCTATTACAAACTCTTGAATTAATAAATGCTATCCTCTGGGCAGCTTCATTTACTATCTATTGCAGATCTCCTGTTAGATTGCTCCCCAGATCTCCAGACCAAATAATATTCAACATTAGTGGCCATATGTGTATATTGTGTAGACACTACTGAACCATTATACCACAAATGGAGTTAAATGGAATCAAACCTTTTTCCTACATTATACTAACTTGTGACAAGCATACCATTCACACAGTAGTTTAAACTAAGATACTAAAGGCTATCTTGCATTTCTTACTTTCTCTATTACCTGTACTTACCTACCAACTCTGTTAATATCACATTATTGATATCTTGGTGAATGCTCCTTTTATTCTATCTCTACCTGGGTTTTACAATCATCTTTCCATGACTATAAACCTATCCCACTCCTGATGCACCTCTTGCAGCAAGATCTCAATTGGAATATCCGTATAAGTTTAGACATTTCTTCTGCATGGCATTCACAATTTTCACCATCTTTTCCTGAATCTCATCTTTGCTGATTCAGTCTTACAGAATGACATGCCATATATTCTATGACTCGTTGGCTTTTGTACATAATACATTCCCTTCCTGAGAAGACCTTTCCCTCTCATCCTTCTGTACTTCTTAGAGTGCTATTTGTCATTCATTCATGAACTTAAGAGTTACTTCATCAGAGAAGTCTCGCTGTCTCCTCCTTGACCTTAGCCCAATTCAGGTGCTGTTATCACGTGTTCCACAGATCCTGTTTGAACATCTTTCTCTTAGAGCTTCAATAAACTCCTGACAATGTAATCCTACAGGAAAGATTATTTTAATGATTCTCCATCACTAGAACTTTTACAGAGATTTCCTTCAGAATTAGTTGATGAGTCACAGAAGAAAACATTATTGTTGTGGGTCAGTGTTGTTTTTGCTCAAAAACAGCATCACCCAGTGTGATTGCCAAAAATATTTAATGAATTTGACATTGAACAACTTTGGACTATTTCAAAAAAATTTCAAATGTACTTTCAAAACACAGTGAATTCCTCCCACTGAGAGCATTCAAAAGACTAGTCAGATGTAAGAATTCTTGAAAGTTTTGTTTTAAAAAATCAAAGTATTTTACAGTTATACTTGCACTGTCCAAATGGTACTCAGTATATTTTTCAATAAAATTGTTGGATTAAAAGTATTTTACTTTTTAAATGAAAATATAAACTAATTCTTAAATTTAGAATTTTGATATATACATTTTTGAAATCAGTGAATCAAGAAATAAATATATAACATGAAACCAATTAGAATATACTACTGTTTCACATAAGAAATATATAGTGATATAGCCATACTAAATATCAGTATCTTGAAAGAAAGCTAAACTATAGGATCAGATTATTAATGGAAATATTAAAACTATATTAGCATGTAAATTTAACCCACTGTTTCCTATGTTCATTTTATTATAATAAAATATACTTATTTTCTTTGACAGACACAAGTACAGAAGCAATTACTATTACTATTCTGCCTTAATAAATAATATTCTACTTGAGAACAGGATAAAAGCAATAGTAAAATACTGATTCAGCTGTAATTATTGCTCAATATTAGAATATTTAAATCTAAGTCTAAATGATAGAAATATTAGATATTTTCCACTGATTAAAGTTTTGCTCATAATAAGTATTTCTCTAAGACATTAAAGCATGGGAGTCTTTTGAGAATGTCACCAACTACAGGCATTATTAGATGAATATGAAATGAGTAAGACTGAGCATGCAGCAAGTACTTACTACTTAGTGTAAAACTGAATATCAAACATATATCAAGGTAAATGATTATGTATTAGATAAGAGATCCAAAGTTATGTAAACAGTCATTATTTCTATAATTTGAGATTTTGTTTTTATGAGTTCAAAGGTATTATTTTAAATTCTATATATTTATTATATAGACTCTTGCTTAAAACAGTTATCTACTAATATTTATGGTACTTACTTGCCTAAATCTAACTACTATGATTTTAGGCTTTTTATTTTAGGGGGTTTGGGCATGAACCTTTACCAAGGAAATATTGATATCTGAGGTCGATATACCATAGACTGCTAGAGGAAGAAATGATTCTGTCTTGGAAGAAGGACAGCCAAGTGCTCCTTAAAGTGAAGATGACAAGATTTCTCCTCACATCACACGGGTCTGTTATCAGGAGGGACCAGTCCCTGGAGCACAACATCATTCTTGGTAAAGTGTGGTGTCAGGAAAAGACGAAGGCCCTCAATTACATGGGCTGACAGGGTGGCTGCAATGATGGGCTCAAACACAGAAGCGGCTGGGAGGATTGCACAGAGCCAGCAGATGCTCACGGGGAGTCAGAGCCAACTGGACAGCGATGTGCAACAACAAGAAGTTATTGATTATCCGCCATTTAGAGAATCAAATTTCTTCATAAAGTATTCTTGCCATATAGATAGAATACCAAGTCTGTGCAGCAATAACATGCACACAATTAGCGTGTGAATTCTTTATGCCCAGTGAAGTTTTAGTATGTTTGTCATCATCATCATCATCTCACCGCCAATTCTGACTAATAGTGACTAAAGGACAGAGTAGAGCTGCCCTTGTGGGTTTCCAAGACTATTTAGGAGTAGAAAGTCTCCTCTTTCCCCACAGAGTGGTTTCTAACTTCTGACCTCGTAGTTTGAAACCCAACTCATAACCATTATGCCACCAAGGCTGTTCTTTTTACTATATTATGAACTAATACATCCATAGCATCTATAAGGATACCTGTTATGTATCATGGGGATTCAATAAATAGTACAAGCAGAAGGCAACTGGAAGTGAAGGTGAAATGTATTCTAGTGTACTTTGAGACAAGTTACCAGGATGGCCCTCAAGGCACTAAGAAAGATGAACTACAGAGTAAAGCATGTTCTTTGAAACCAGGTCTCCCGTGCTGCAAACTTCCTAGACCCCAAAGACGCTTGATGCCAAAACACATTCAAGGAACACTGGACTCACAGGCACTCTAAAGCTGAGCTGACAGAAAGAGAAAGCGTATTCCTAGAGCTGGTACCTAGCCTTTGAACTTCTTCCATCCTAGACTACTAGAGAATATGTTTATGCCTGTTAAACCCATTACATGTGTCATTTCTGTTACAAAGTACAAGCAAACTAAGAAGCAGTCCTATGCTTCAAGGAACTCACGGTCATAAGGAAGCAGAGAGCTCTATGACATAGTACATGGTCAAGGCCATAGCAAAATTATGCATAGGGGCTAGTGGTGCAAAAAGGAGGGTCCATAATCCAAAGAAGAGGAACAGGAAAAGTTTCGTGAAAAGAGTGGCCCTGTTTGTATATTTCCAAGTGTGGATAGAGACCAAACTGATGGATGAGGGTCTTATAGTGACAGTGCATTTGAAGGAAATAATTTTAGGGTTATAAATTCAATTGAACTCATTTGAGTTCACTTGAAGTTTAGCCATTTTACCTTACCTTTTAACAATATCTATTCATAAGAATTTCTACATTAAAGTAAATATATTAAATAGAATCAGATCCCAAAATGTTGTTTCTCAATTGAATATGAGGTTTGGGGGGTGAGTTAGTTAATTGTGCCA
>NW_022103906.1:61448744-61456860 GCF_000313985.2 Echinops telfairi
GAAGGAAATGCCCATATATACAGCTACACACATACGCCCACACACAGAGAAACTATGGCTACATTACAAGAACTTTATATTCCAATGGAACTGTTTCTGAATACTTAACTAAAGGCTATGGTTTCGTACTGATGACTATACAAGAATGAAAGGTAAGACCAATGCTTGCTTCAGGAATATCTAATAGGTCAGGTAGACTCAGTATAATTTAATGCAGCAAAAGAGAGGTAGGCAATTTGGGATCACAGATGAGAAGCCAGTTCAATTAAGCCTTGTAATTCTGAATGATTTAGGATCTTCTCACAATGAAAAACTTAAATTTGCAATTAACTTTGGGGACAAAAACCAGGCGGGCTTTAAAGTCATTCTGGTTTCCAGCAGGTGCTCAACCGTGAGATATGGTAGCTTGAAAGACTGATGGGTGAGATGGGACTCAAACTATACTTTGAGTGATATGTGGAGATTAGGTAGACTCAGTTTGTGAGAAGAGGAGGGATATTTGGAGCAGAGGAATAAGTAACATTTTTTGAGAAGGGAGTATATATGACATGTGATCTAATGGCAGACAGTTATGGAGGGTTATTGCCAGGAAGGAAAGGATATTAAATTCCAAGATCACAGAAAATCATCGGGTGGTATTTCATAAAAGATTGACACCGTGTCGTTCTAAGCTTCTACCCTTTTATTTCATTAAACTCATCCCTACTTTCTTTCAAATATACATTTAGAAATACTTAATTGAAAGTAATATTTTGTCAGCATGCATAGCCATTGCTCCCTTTCTATGCTCTTATTAAAGAATAGCACAATACTGTACAGAATGCAATGCCTCAATTTTCTCAGCCAGGAGTTTTATCGGCTGTGTCTTGCAGTAAACCAGCATCCCCAAAAGCTATTCTTCCAAACAACGAAGAGAACATTCTTAGATTTTAAACACACGGTCTTGCACTATTCACATATTGCATTGTGGAGGGATAGAGAGTAGTTAATTCATCTTATTCAAATATATTATCTCCACTCCTTTCCTGCACCGTGCTTATTATCTTTTTTTGCATACAATTGAATCAGTTTTGTGCCACATAGTTCAGTAAGCAGGAGCAGATACACAGAGCTACATTCTAGACAGAGATATACCAGATGCAAACTATACCTCTCTGCTAAGTTCACAAGAGATTTATCACAATAAAAGGGGCCAGAAGAATGTGGACATTTCTGGGTTACTGTGTTATTCCCTCCTGTTATTCTCTAACCATCTGAGACAGGCTGACAGGAACTATTGTTATAACTTCTGCTGGTGCCGTATTTATATGCTATATTGGTTAGGCTGCAAGACCTTAGGTAAGGCAGGCACTATAATGTGCTCTTCCAATTTGCACACAGGGGCTTTAAGAGTCTATTATCAGGTTTACTTACAGCGCCTATTACCATGGCTGAAAAATAGAGAATGGCATTGTCAGATGGAAAATAAAAGAGTGTCTGTTGTGAACAGGATAAAAGGACATCTTTTAAAAATCTCAACGAGGACATCTCACACCACTGGACAATCGCCTGCAATTTTCTCTCTGACATAAATAAGTTGGCCATGGACAGAAACAAAACAAAAATACAAGGACAGAACTCCTATCACCTGGTGACCTTCCAATAATTGTGCGTCTATGCTCAACGTCTACATCATTCGCATGCATCGAATGTATGATTCAGCAAGGGGGTAACAATGAAATAATTATGTGGGTGATGTTGCCTGCATAAATTCCTGTTTACTTAGAAGTCAGCAGGCAACCTCTAGATTCAAATCTAAGCATCCCATAACACATGCTATGTGGCAAGGGATCAAAATCAAATCAAAGCTCTAAGACTCAGTATCAGGAGTGGCTGAAAGAGTAGTACATTCTGTGCTTCTGTTTATCCACCGAAGTTGGCAAGAATATGTGTTAATAATCCCAAACTGAAAAAAATATTATGAGAATGGGTTTTTGGATGTGGGGGGTGTGGGGGAGGGTGGGCAGAGGACATTTCCGACTTGTTGTGATATTCACTGATGACATTGTTTTCTATGCTCCTATCCCACCCTTTGAAATTATTATTTTTAATAGACTCTGGATAAACTAAATATAATAAGAATTCCCCATTACTTAAGTTATTTTGTGTCAGTCTAAGTGTTTTACATATATTAAATCTTTGAATTAGCACCAAGATCTTTTACATAGACTCTGTTTTGATGGTCCCTATTTTATAGAAGATGAAATTGGGATTCATAGAGGTTAATCGTCTATGTTCACATTATGGGGGATCTGAGAGTCAACACCTTTTGTGACTCATTCTGGGTATATGTTGCCCACATTATCAACTTCTCAGTTTCTTGAAGAGCTGCTATCACAGCTGTACTATATGGTACCACCTGGTAGGGATCTGTCTGCAAATTCCTGCCTGTATGCAAATCCTCACTGTGCAAATGTGAGGAAATAGGCCTCATCCTATTCAACTCAACCATCAGAGTCCTCATGGGACATATGTGTCCCACAGATTGGTTTAAAATTGATATTACTTAATTTTCCCCTTGATTTCAACACACCTTCTATTACTGAAAACATATGGTATTAACAAACAAAAAAAATCAAGGTAAAATTTTGTCTTGAAAGGATTGTGAAGAAATTTGTGCTGACCAATATTGAAGCCACAGCCAGAGAGGACAACAGGGCAATTAAAAGATGACTAATTTTAATTCAGGTGTTCTGCAAGTGTAAAATATATACAAGTATTCAGACACTCAGAAATTTTTAAAAATGTAATATAGCTAATTGATAATTTTTATATTGATCCACATCTTGAAACAATATATTGCATATATTAGGTTGAATAAAATACATTCTTAAAATTAATTTCATATGATTCTTTAATACAACTACTAGTAAGTTTAAACTTACATTTATGACTAAGTAATATGTCTAGTGATAAGTTCAAGACTCTTTATCACTTTGAAGTTCTCCTTTTAAAATCAGAGTGAATGCTAACCTTCATATGATAGCCCTTTCATTTTATTAATTTAATTATTACATAAGAGAGGAATACAAAAAGTTGTGGAACAAATACATGAATTTTTTTGGCAAAGTATTTGATTAATAATAAAATATATTCAAGCTTAAAACCAAACACGGAATCCTTACATAACATTACCCAAGTAACTATAGTGACATCAGTTATTTTAATAGATTTGAAATGAGCATATGACTGATAAATGGTGGGCACAATTCAAGTCATTAGCATGTGGAATAAATAAAACTCTATTATGACCTAAAGTGTATCTAGTTGAAAAGACATTGTGATGGCGCTAACATGTCTTAAGTAGTTGCAACATGTCAGGCATTGAGCTAAGAGAGAGTCATCAAAGGGGGCACTGGGGGCACTTTAGAAGTCTGTGGGTACATTTCTGGTTATCGCAGTGAGTGAGTGGTGCTCCTGATATCTAGTCAAAAGAACCCATGATACAAAAAGTTCTGTTGGGTTTGAACCACATGCTTTCCACTAGCACTGAATGGTAACTTGAGCGCACAGTCCTTACTCGATGTTCCAACCAGTATATTGACTTCTTATTCTTAATGCAAATTAACTGGAATTAAAAAAATGTATCTAAATGACCTAAATTTGAAAAATAAATTAATTATACCTACTATATTTTATAGCACCCTGGTAGTATAATAGACTGCACATTGAACTTGAAGATCAGAGGTTCAAATCCACAAGGTACTCTGTGGGAAAAAGATGAAGATGTCTGCTTCCTTAAACATTTAAGGGAGCAGCAGCAAACAATGCCTTAAATAGGGAACAACTAGGGAATTAAAATCAACAACAAGAAGGACATAGAGATCTAGCTGAAAGGAATTACTAAGAGGTGGAAGTAGGGTGAGCATGATGGTGGGGCAGGAGCAAGGTAAAAGGAAACAGAGGAACTATCTAGGAAGCAAAGATATGAATAGAGGTATAAGCTTAGGTATGTACATATGTAAAACATTTATTCATAAAAATAGAGGTATTGGCCCATGTACATATATTTATATGGCAATTCACTGAGGTTGTGGATGGACTTCAGGCCTCTGCTTTTGCCCTCCTTCAATGCAAGAACTCTTTGATCTAACAACCTGTCATTCTGTGATGCTCACCTTCCTAGCACAATCGCTGAAGACAAAATGGGTGCATAAACAAATGTGGTGAAGAAAGTGATGGTGTCCAGCTATCAAATGAAATAGGGTCTAGGATCTTAAAGGCTTGAAGTTAAACAAGTGGCCATCTAGTGAGAAGCAACAAGCCCACATGGAGGAAGCAAACCAGCCTGTGCGAACATGAGGTGTCGCTAGGACCAGGTAACAGGCATCAGAAGACCCAAAACAAACAAGCAAACAAAAACCATATTGTTGAGAAAAAGGGGGGGAGGGGTCAGAACAAGAGCCAAAGCCTGTCTGTAGACAATGGAACCTCCTTCCACAGAAGGGTCACAGGGAAGGGATGAGTCAATCAGGGTGCAGTAAAGCACCAATGAAACACACATACTCTTCTATTTCCTCGAGCTTCCTCACCCCCCACTATCATGACCTTAGTATTGCCTTTCATTGTGTGCTAAATCGGAGCACTTGCACAGGTACAGATATGACACTAGAGCTCATGGCATATGGAATCCAGTAACAGGAATGGGAGTACTGATACTAGGAGGGTAGGGGGAAGGTGGGCAGAGGAGGGAAGGAGGGGGGAATTGATTGTCACGATCAACATATAACCACACCCCCCTCAGGGGGATGAACAACAGAGATCATGGTGGAATGGAGACAGCAATCGATGTAAGATATGAAAGTAATAATAATTTATAATTTATCAAGGGCCATGGCAGTGTGGGGAGTTGGGGGAAAAGAGGAGCTGACACCAATGGCTCAATAGAAAGTAAATGTCTAGAAAATAATGATGGCAACATATGTACAAATGTGCTTGTTACAATTGATGTATGGATTGTTATAAGAGTTGTAAGAGCCCTCAATAAAATTATTTTTAAAAATTTTGTTAAGTCTCTGAGACCCAAAGGGGAAATTCTACTCTGTTACTGGATCACTATGAATCAGCCTTGATGTGATGACAATAAGGTTCATAACATACTATGGATAGTCTTGAGAAGAATGGGAATTCTAGGATACTTCATTGTGCTCATACAGAACGTGTATCTGGATCAAGAGGCAATTGTGAGAAGAGAATTCGGGATTATTGTATGGCTAAAAAGCAGGAAAGGTATGTGTCAGGACTGTATCCTCTCACCATCCTTATTTAATCTGTCTGCTGAGCAAATTATCAGAGAAGCTGGATTATATGAAGAAGAAGGTGGCATCAGGATGGGAGGAAAGCTTATTAATATTCTGCAGTATGCAGGTGACACACTTGCTTGCTTAAAGTGAAGAGGACTTGAACCACTTGGTGATGACGATCAAGGGTGGATTACAACTCAGAATAAATAAAACCAAGATCCTCACAACTAGACCAAATAGGTAACATCCATATAAGTGGTGAAAAGTTTGAAGTTGTCAAAGATTTTTAACTTGATTTTATCCACAATCAAGGCTCTTGGAAGTAGCAGTCAAGAGAGCAAAGGACTCATTTCCTTGGATAACAATGCTGTAAAAGACCTGGTTAAATTGTTGAAAGGCAAGGATGCTATTTTGAGGACTAAGATGAATCTGATCTAAACCATGGTATTTTCAATTGCCTCATATGCATGGGAAAATTGAGCATTGAACAAGGAAGACTAAAGAAGAATAGGTGCATTTGTACTGTGGTGCTGGAGGGAAAATACCGAAGTACCATGAACTGCCAAAAGAACAGACAAGCCTGTCTCAGAGAAGCGCAGCCAGGATACTCCCAGAGGCAAGGGTGATGCGACTTTTTCTCCCGTACTTTGGACATTTTGTCAGAAGAGATCAGTCCCTGGGGAAGGACATCCTGCTTGGTAAAGTTGAGAGTCTTCTCTTTTGCTGACTCTCTTCTTGAACAATCCTGATGTCCTTCCCAAGGACTGGACTCTCCTAATAACATGTCCAAAGTTTGTGAGAGGAAGTCTTACCATCCTCATTTCCAAGAGGCATTCTGGCTGTAATTCTTCAAGATATATTTGTTTATTCTTCTGTCAGTATATGGTACTTTCAATATCCTTCACGAGCACCATAATTCAAATCTTCCTTTTAGCTTCTGTGTTCGTTGCCTAACTTTCTTATGCATATGAGGTGATTGAAAATACCATGGCTTGGGTCCAGGTGCACATTAGTCTTCAAAGTGACATCTTTTTGCTTCAACATTTTAGTTTATTATGATCCATGTAGTTGAATGCCTCCGCATAGACAATAAAACACAATTCAACATCTTTCTGGTATTCTCTGCTTTCAGCTAAGAGGTCAACAATGACATCCTCTATTCCACGTCCTCTTCTGTATCCATCTTGAATTTCTGACCGCTTCCTACCAATAGGAGCCTGTGGCATAATGGCTTACAAGTTAGGCTGCTAAACACATCATCTACAGTTTGAAAGCCCCGCTGTTGCACGGGAGAAAGAGGTGGCAGTCTGCTATGGTGTAGATGTACAGCTTTGGTAGCCTGAAGGGGTGGTTCTATTCTCTTACAGCATTGCTAAGAGAGTCACAATTGACTGAATGGCAGTGAGGCTGTTATTTGGTCCTGTCAATAAACTGCTGCAACTGATTTTAAGTTATCTTCCCAAAACCTTGTGGAACACATAGTTGAAAGAAACTATAATTTTCACATGAACTTTTTGAAGATCCTTTGTGTTTGTTAATATTTTTCTAAAAAATAGAAGAATAAACTTGTTAAATTGTAATCTCTTCCATATCTATATATCTACTCATTTCTATTTGATTGTAACTCACAGTGATGCACAGGACAGAGAGAGCTACCCCAGAGGGTTTCCAAGATTTCGATTGTGCAGAAGCGGACCACAGCACCTTTCTCCCCCCATCACTCGGTGGACTCGCACAGGCCCTCTGTGCTTCCACGCCTGTGCACCAGGGGCTCCCGTGAAGGAAGTCAGCAGTCAGAGAACTTTTCGCGTGGCTGCATGAGACTGAGGGGATCCTCAGAACGGAGAAGACAGGAATAGAAACTAGAGCTCCGTAAACATAGGCTGATATTTAGATTTGAATTTGAAACTATAAAAAGTTACATATGTAAAAGACACATTTAAAGCACAATAAGTGCACATTAAAACAAAGGAACCTATGTATTAAGTTGATGACAATCTTATAGAGACAATTATGTCAAGTAATTTTAAAAGCAATTTGAGCATACTTACTTGGCTTTAAGCAATTATAAAGAAATTATAAAGCTATCTTAAATGCGTTTCACTAATTATTCTGTTAGACACAATACTGATATTATTAGGGTTAAAGGGATGCTTTTCTAACCGGAAGATCTGCAGTTCAAAACCACCAACTGCGCTGTAGGAGAAAGGTGTGCAGTCTCCTGTGAAAATCACATCTTCGGAAACCCTGTCCTATGTGGGATATAATAACCACAACTCTTCAACTATTATATAGCTTATAAAGAAATAGTCATCATTCTGATACCATTTGGAATGTAAGCTTTTAGTAGAAGATAAATTATGTTCAAATGTAATGATATTCCATTTAATTGCCAATATTACTATGAAGTCATAATATATGTTCTCTTGAAAAGATTCTGTATCACTGTCTAATAAACAGAAAGGAGGAACGCATGACCAATCCACTAGCAGCCTGTATCCAGGTAACAACATTTCCTCCTGAAAAGGAATCCTGATCTAATTCAGTCTAGGGTAGAAAGTGCATCAATTATGCCTTATCATCTTGAAATAACCATAAAGCAATGAAACTATCAAAGATTATTATAGAACTCCTCAAAAGACACAATCAGAGAGGTTTCCACTGACTAACTTTGGGACAATTTGAACATCAGTAAGAAGAGTAATGTTCGGGAGGGGGGAGCGGGGAGGGAGGGGAAAAATGAGGACCTAATGTTGGGGGTTTAAATGGAGAGAAAATGTTTTGAGAAACGATGTACAAATGCGCTTTACACAATTGATGTGTGTATGGATTGG
>NW_022103906.1:61457671-61459362 GCF_000313985.2 Echinops telfairi
GAAGGCCATGCCCACACAGAAGCCTCATTGGCTGTGATCCAATTGACAAGACTAGACACTACCCCTCCACTCATAATCTTCTCAAATTGCCAATTATATAACTACCACAATGTATAAGGGCTGCTATCTTCCTGAGATCTATCTCTTTATCTATCTATCTATCTATCTATCTATCTATCTATCTATCTATCTATCTATCTATCATCTATCTATCTAGATCACTTAAAAAGTATCCTTGAAATGAGGGGAAAAAAGGGAAGAATACACAGCAAACTGTGGTAGTTACATAATTTCATGTCAACTTGATAAATAAGTATAGAAGTAGAGTCTAGCCTGTCAGTCAGGTCACAGCCTGATGATGCTTCCTTGTGGTCTTCTCATGAGAATCCTAGGAACTTTCTGTCTCCTCAGAGGCAGGTCACATACTTTCTGCTTCACCTTCCTCTTGAAGAGCCATACCATGATAGAGAACTAAAAGAGCCAAGTGGCATCCTTCACTCAGCCCGTGCCCACACTAAGATGCTTTCCCGGGCATTGGGTCCACACAACTTTTCACCCACCAGCATGTGGTTGTCCTGCATTCAGCATCATTGCATGTGGCTGTGTGAGTCTGAGAAGGAATTTATGGACTGGTATTGCACATATTGGACCTATGAACTTGGTCTGGACTGGGCTAGAATAATTTCTCAATATACAATTGCTCTCTCTTACACATGTGAGTGTCCCTCAATTGATTTCTTTAATCAACCGGACATAACACACAAACCACGCCGTTAAATGTAATTATCAATTATAGTATTCATACAGCAGCACAACTAAACAACTCTACAAGGTCCATGTTACTGTTGTCTCTACTTTTATGTATGTTTGGATGTTAATTATTTTTAAAAGTTAAAAAATAAATAGGAGGTAACAATGGAGTGTTTTAAAGTCCCTGAAAAATTATTTGTATATAAATTATAGCAAATTATTTTGAGCAGATAAGAATTTATGTAAGCAAAGATACACTTTCCTTTTGATCTTTGTATCCTTTCTAAGTGCTGTCACTGTACTTAGCACATAACACAAAGCCAAAACCCACTTCCACCAGATCAATTCTGACTCACAAAAGGTTTCCAAGACTGTAAATCTGCACAGGACCATAGACAGTCTCACCTTTCTCCCGGGGGTTTGAACAGGCAATCTTAACGTTCGCAGCGCACCTGTAACCCACATCACAGCGAGGGCTTCCTATGTAGCACATGGTATGCACATACTACATCATCACCTAATAAGTGATTCTTCCCTCCACCAAATTTACTCAGTAGGATAAATAGAAAAGAAGCATTATGAAAATAATTACAAACGGTTAGGTTACATCATGACTTTTACTTGCCTACTTAATTTAAAAAGAAAATATATTACCTACCAATAGTGTTTCATAAGGCAACTGTTGATAATGCTGGTCTAAACAAAAGGTAATAAATTCTATATTAAAATAGCTTTGATACCCAAGGCACTTGGTAAAAAAGATTAATTTTTTTCTCAAGGGAAGATATTTTTAACTGCGCTCTGATTGTCCTAAACCATATACAAAGAAAATGAAATTTTTAAAATTCATGTTATTCATGACAGTCCATTTCAAAATTAAGTAGGAAAAATGAAAAAAAATTCACAAGAAAGAAATAATTTGTGAAGTCTTTTTATAAAAC
>NW_022103906.1:61463805-61478282 GCF_000313985.2 Echinops telfairi
CAAGAGTGCTTGTATGACAGTTTTGCCACATCATTTGATTTATTGACTTCTGTTTCCATGAGGATTGACTGTGGATCCACATAGAACAAAATCCCATCCTTGGAAATTCCCATAGTTTCTACATGTATTTTGAAGTTTTCTATTGGCCTACTTGTGGGACATTTTGTTTTCTTTACATTGAATTGTAGTCCATACTCAATGTCATAATCTTTCATCTTCCCTAGGAATTGTTTTAAGTTCTCTTGGTTTTCAATAAGCAAGAGCTTGTCATTTGTGAATCATAATTTCATATCTGATTCCCAAGAACTTCCTCCAACTTCGTTTCAACCACGAAGGCCATATTTCCCAACTACTGATTCTTCCTCCTTGTTCCCAAGTTTCACCAATAATTGTCAATGCATCTTGATTGCACGTTTGATCAAGAGAAGTTGGTAGAATTCTTCAGTGTCTTCATCATTGGCATTAGTGGTTGATACATAAAATTAAAAATAGTTGTATTACCTGGCTTTCCATGTAGGCATATAAATATCACAGACAGTATTACACTTCAAGATACGTTCTTGTTCATGAAGACTGTGATGCCATCCCTCACATTGTAAACAATATGACTGTCTGATTCAAAATGGCCACTACCAGCCCATTGCAGCCCACAAATGCCTAAGATATTGATATTTTTGCATTGCATTTATTTTCTGACAACTTCAAAATTTCAATACCACTTCTCTGTCAGTTTGTTGTACTGTGGTGGCATGTGTGTGACTGTAATGCTGGAAGTCATATCACAGGTATATTAAATACCAGCAGGTTTACCCAAAGTGAAGAGGTTTCAGCAGAGATTCCAGACTAAGAAGAGATTCCAGAGAAGTTATAAGCTGTCCACTTCAGAGGAATTCACCCTGAAAGCCCTATGGAGAGCATCAAAACATGGGCAGTCACTAGAAATGGAATGAAAGGGCCTGAACACTTCCAGGGATCGTGCCAAAGATAACCTGCTCAGGTCAAGAAGACACTCGTATTAGGAGAATGATGATTTTTCAAAGTAGTCAACGATAAAGATGCAGGGGTATAACACTTTGGGTGCTTCATCTGTTCATGGACACAACTCAAAATGAGAAGAAATAGCTAACATCAATTAATATTTGGAACATGGAATGTATAAACATGAATCCAGGAAATTTGGAAGTTGTAAAAGATGAACAGAACACATAAAGATAGATATTCTAGGTGAGAGTGCAATAAAATGGACTAGTATTCACAATTTTGAATCAGAAACCACATGACTTACTATGCTTGGAATGAAAAATTCAAAAAGAATGGCATTGCATGCATCACCAAAAAGGAATTTCAAGATTGGTCATGAAGTACAATGCTGTCTGTGATAGGGTAATACTTATTCACATTTAAGGAGAGCCAGTCCATAGAACTATTACTCAAATATGCACCAGCCACTCAAGCTAGTGATGCACACATTGAAGACGTCTACCAAGATTTTCAGTCTGAAATCTATCCACTCTGCAATCAAAATACATGGATAATTATTGGTGATTAAAATGCAAAAGGTGGAAACTATGAGGGAGGAACAGTAGTCGGAAAATAGGATCTTGGTGATGGAAACAAAGCTTGAAATGAATTACAGAATTTTGCAAGACCAATGACTTATCACAAATACCTTTTCTTCAATAACACAAAGGGTTCCATAAACTTCTCCAGATGCATACATAGAATTCAAATTGACCAAATCTATGGAAAGAGATGGTGGACAAGCTCAATATCAATAGCTAAAACCAGACCAGAGACTGACTATGGAACAGACCACAAATTGCTCATACGTCATTTTAGGTTAAGGCTTAAATAAACTAAAACAAATCCACCAGAGCCAAAATACAACGTTAAGACTGTCCCACTGGAATGTAAAGAACCTCTCTAGGACAGATGTCACACACTGAGCTGTGGGAGGACAGCATGGGGGGGAAAAAGCAACAGGTCATTAAAAATACAGAAAAGATAAAAATCGATGTCCAATCAGACTCTTGAACTTTTTCTTTATCATAGAATAGCTACGGCAAATGAAGAGATGATGAAGATGAAGAGCTAAACAAAATGTCAAAAGGCAGCTTGAGAAGACCAAGTAAAACATTATCAAGAAATGGGCAGACTCAGCGCTAGAGAGCCAAAACAGGAAGAGCACACTCAGCATATATTAAACTAAAAGAAAGAAAGATTTCAAGCCTTGATTTGCAACGTTGAAGGTTTCTATGGACAAAGTACTGAATGGTTCGGGAAGCATCAAATGAAGATGAAAGAATACATAGAGTCACTGTACCAAAAAGAACTAGTTTGACATTCCACCATTTCAAGGGGTTGCATCTGAGCAAGAACCAATGGAGCTGAAGGAAGAAGTTGGAACTACACTGAAAGCACTAGCCAAAAACACGGCTTCAGAAAAGGGCACACGTTTCCACAGGAGATTTGGAAGGTAGCTATTTGGTCAACTGAGTGGTAGAGCTCCACATTCATACTCATTCATTCTAAAGAACTATGGCCCCAGAGAATGCTCAAATTACAGAAGAGTGTCATTAATATTGCTGCAAAAGAACTTTTAAGAGTGTTGAAAAGAATGAGTATTACTTTGAGGGCTCAAGCGAGCATGACACATGCCATGATATTTTCAACTGCCTCCTTTGCTTGTGAAAGTTGGACATTGAATAAGGAAGACAAGAAGAATCTATACATTTGAATTATGATGCTGGCAAATAATATAGAAAGTACGACTGTAGTAGTAAGGTTTTTTGTGCCAACATGGCACCCGTAAGAAGATATTGGTGTTTAGCCTGTCAATCAGCTTGATAACCTCCTTTGGAGGTGTGACCAAGATATATGGCTCTCTGGAGGCTGGCCTCCCACTCTTTTGTCCTTCACTGTCCGGTTGAGGAGCCATGCTGAGACCTGCGGGAAGAGCCTTATGATTGACCACCACCATTAGATCCATGGTAAGCTGCACCCACCAGCTTGTGATCTTCCTGCATTCTGCATCATTGCATGTGGCTGCAGGGGTCTGAAGAGGGATTTATGGCCTAGCATTGGACTAATGGACTTGATCGGGACTGGGCTGGGATGTTTGCTTGATATATAATTACATCTTGATAGACAGCGCTCTCTTACAAATACATGAGTGTCACTGGATTTGTTTTTCTAGTCAACCGGTGTAACACAATATGAACTACCAAAAGAACAAACAAATGTGCCTTGGGAGAAGTAGAGCCAGGCAGCTCCTTAGAGGCAAGGATGGTAAGACTTTATCTCTTGTACTTGGGACATGTTAGAAGAGACCAGTCCATGCTTGGTAAAGTGGAGCAGCAACAAAAAAGCGAGAAGGCCTTCAACAAGATGGGTCGACACACTGGTTGTAACAATGGGTTCAAACCTTAGAACAGTTATGAGGATGTCGAAGGAGCGCGCAGCATCCTGCTGTACGTAGAATGACTGATTCGGGACCCACTTGATGTTGCCTTGTTGCAACGACAACTGTTTAGAATGCTCTGTCCCTACACTCTAATGTTGCTGCTTTCTTTTACCTTATCTTTGTTCAAATATCAACCCTTTTAGGAGACATTCCTTAGCAGTGATCTAAACAGTAGTATCACTCTGTTCTGTTTCTCCATTCTCTTACTCTAGTTTATTTTTTTCACAGCACTCATGAATATGTTACTATATTTGCCTATTACTTTATTTTCCCCAGACTAGCGTGTGTTCTTTCAAAGCCAAAGGCTGTGAATATTACCAATGGATCCTCAATGCCTAGAATAATCTATGGCATATAGTAGGTTTTTCACATATTTATTGAATAAAGCTATATTGGCTACTTAATAACTTGAGTGGAGACATACAGGATGTCCAACAGATCATTAGAAACATGCCTGTATCCACCATCTTCTGTGAGCATTAATGTGGACATACTGATTGTCTAGATTCCGTTTATTCCAGTTAACTCCTTATTTTCAACTTGATACATGAATTGCTCTGATTTAAGCTAGTCTTATAAGTGAACTTCTTTCTACTTTTTAGCACTAACTCAGCATCTTTGCTTTAACAATGTAAGATGTTCTAGGTCTGCCTTGATGGAACAAGTTATCTAATAGATCTTAGATTTCCTTACAGTACTGCTTCTCTAGCAGGTCTGCACATTAGAATCATCTCAAGAATTTCTAAAATTCGCATGCTCAGCCCTCAACGAGACCAATGACTTCACAATCTCTCACAATTGTGTTCAAGTATTGGTTCTTTCTGGAGGACTAGCCAAAACGGAGAGAAGTGTTAGGAACTCAACTCCAGGGATGAAGAAGAACATGCTACACTGTCATAAGCCTATTGGTTACAGTAAAGATGATACCAAGAGCGCCTTCCATTCCTTCAGAGATGGAAAATGTCACCTGTTCTGCTCTGAAGGTTGAATTCATGTTCATGTTTTTAATATAACGCATTCAATTAAGTCCTTTCTTATCTTGTTCTGATAGAAAAATGTAAACTTCATATCCCTTTCTAAAGGCACCAGCTTTTCTTATCTGACCAATGCAATGCCATGCTATATATTGGCATACTGAATTATTCATGCTAATTACAATATTATTTAACATATTGAAAATGTTCCATTTTCTTAAAATATAATCTTATCTAAGCATATTAAAAATATATCCAAAATCCACTTTTTCCCCCCATCATTCCTTTGAGGGCTTAAGAACAAATATGTAAATATAGTTTGTAATACTATTTAAGAATTATATAAGAAATTACTACATGATATATCAGATTCTGGACCTGTATTGTTAGAAATAGTCTTCCAATATATGAGCCCTAATAACTATATTTCACTGACTCTACTATATTATATTGGGTAATATATTGGGAAAAGAAAAAAGGAAAATTACTACTGGCAGTTAGGGATTTAAAATAGCTCTAAAGACACTGCTAGGAAAAAATTGAGTTAATGAATCCTTTGTCATAAACACCAAGAATGGTTCTTTATTTGCCTTAGTTCACCAGATCCCATATATTTTCTAGAATTTATCTTTTCATTTTCCTTTTGTGAATCACCTACCAGATTCTATTGAGATCATGAGACCCTATACCAAACATATATTTGGAGTTTCTACTTTAAAGCATTTAAACTGAAAAACCTTTAGTAACTAGCAATGGTCAGGAGAGGGGTGTAGGACCCGTTGAATGTGGGAACTCAACGAAGTTATCGTACACACTTGTCAAGGTCCTCGAAACAGAGGTCATCTCGCTCAGACATTCCTTGGCCATTTTGGTTGCTGATTCTTCTGGTAATCTGAAGACATTTATAAGTTTTCTATCCAAATATATGATTGCGGTACATATGTGGCAATTCACAAATGTTGCATGTCATCGTTGGAGGCTTAGCCGTGATTTTTCCAAAGCTCATTGTATAGGTAAGGGAACTAAGAGCTTAGGAAGGCCTGTGAGTTTAGGAGAATTTGGAGTCCTTATAGCAGTGTTTCATTTATTACACCTCTGAGTTTCAGACTAGTCTCCAAGGATAATGTTTTCCTGCATTTTTAGCATGATGAACTCCTGTTTGTCTCTAAGATACTAGATTCTTCTCAATCTAGAAAGAAATATGAGACCAGGAGTAAACAATTATTCAAAGTTGTCACAAAACAGAAACTGCAAAGTAGTCATCCCCTTGGAAATTCATTGTAGTGTATTTGCTTTGTTTCTACAATCTCTCCAGGCCGTTGCCTTCTCTAAGCAACTCTGGGGGTCAAAGGAAGCTGCCAGCCACAAAGGCGGAGCATCTCAGTTCCCTTCTATCGTCTAAGAGTCTGTCCATTCACCTGCAAAGACCTTCCTAACATAGCTCCTGGAGAACACAATTAAATGGCTTGAAGTCTGCACTTCAATCAAAATTTCCCTGGCAGGAGATCCAGAAGTAAAATCCATTGAACATTCTTCTCTGGCAAACTTCAGGACAAGGAAGATGGCGACTGCGCTGATAGCTAAGACTGCGGGTCTCTGGACTCAGGCGATCAGGAGCCAGATGAACCGGTGACAAATGAAAGGGTCGCCTAATGCACACCAGTGCTCTTAAGCAGTCCCATGATGGAGAGAATAAACTTAGAAGTCTGGCCTTGTTCAGTCCAGATACTAGATAATGAACTAGCGACATTTCTCCGACTCTCTTCCTGCATTGTGGTTGACAATCCAGAATCATTTTCCTCTGCATCAAATTCCTTCTCCTCCTTAGAATTCCTTACTTTCAATTATATCATTCTATTTTGAATGCTTTCACATTCTTTCTAGAAGTCCGTAGATGGAGCAGACATCACTTGACTAATCCTAGCAAAAAAGGCTGGCAGTTTAATACCCCTGCCACCACCCCTAGAGGGACCTCAAAAGAAAGACCTAGCAATTCGCTTCTGAAAGGTCACACCCTTGTAAATCACAGAGCAGTTGGATTCCACCCACTTGGCTTGCCAGGAGTCATCATCGGTTTGGCGGCAGCTAACAACAGCAAGTGTTCATGCAACTTCAGTAAAGAACCCTTATCTCCTAATGGGAAAAAATCTGATCTCAGGATTGCCTGTTTCTAGAGGCTGCTTGATAACTTTACTGTCCTGGACGTTAATCTCCTGAAAAGTGATGCTACCTTGTGGTCCCTTTACTTACAACCAGTTCACAAAACACTTCAGGCCAAAAGGCGATTTATTCAACAAAAAGAATGCAGGATTCAGAACCTAGAATGACTCCATGCTGTGCTGTAGGGCTGAGTTACTCAACTTCCCTGAACTTACTTTTTCATCTCTGAGATGGAGAATAGCTATCACGGAGGGGAATATTCCTGTGACATAGGCATGCCTAAATTATGTCCCTGACTTAAAACCAGGTTCCATTCTGATGACTAGGTTGTAAGTTAGTACTGACGTATGTGCAATACCTCATGTTCCACCACTATTATTATCTTTCATTTAAAAAATTTCTGTATATGATCTTAAATATTTGATTTTTATCTGTCTTGGGGAATCATTATATATAAGCTTACAAATTGTTAAAATATGTACATATGAAAGTACGTCAAAATGTATTGCTATACAATCTTAGAAGCCTTAATTCAACAAAAATATCAACATGTGAAACTAGGGCTCTAAACATATTGTCTGCTGAGGTGTATGCCAGGAAGAGGTACTACCATCTCTCTCACCCTTCCCAAAGGGTCTGTGCCCTTCCAGAAGGACCACATCAATATGGCAATTTGGGCACTCTCAGGGCATTCAACTTTTGGGTGACCCTGGGAACAAAAAGAAGGCTTGCGTGGGCATGATCGGGGCTGTAGCATGCTTACTCCATGACATCCCCATAGGACGCCGTGTCACCCTTGGTGGAGGCCCAGGGGCATGGTCCTGATGGAAACACATTCCTCATGCAACTCTCCTGACCCTCCTCTTCACCAATGCAACATTCCATTTTCTCAACTCTTCTTCCCATAAGCCCCTGTGCTTGTCCTGTGACCTTCGCAAACATTTATCAAGATGGCCCCTTTGAAAGTTCAAGGAAAGGTTGCCATAATCTTCTGAGCTGATCTCTCTACCCTGGAGTGACCTGGCCTAGCACATCCCCTCCTCGGTAGTCACTGGTTCCACTAGCCTTTTTCGTAAGGCTCCCAAAGGAGACTTAGGCAAGTGTATTACTGGCAGAACTTGTCTGCAACCATCCCTTGGTCACAAAGACATATTTAAACATGCTTGGTTTGAAGTAAACCCGTGCATGGATGAACTAGAACCGCAACAGTAATACCTGTTGATTTACCCTGGTAAAAATGAGCAAATGGAGGTACTGAGATAATAAGTATCTGTGCTAGGATCACACAGGCAATAGTCTAATTGCATGTAAATCAAGGCATAACAGCCAATGTCTACCCTCTCAGTCATTCATGACATTGCCCCTAAGCACAGAAACCCATTCCAACTAAAGACACCACATACAATTCGGTCTCTTGATTTCAGATGTGGTTCTCATACATATTCTAGAAACAGTAAGATTCCTTCCAGTTGGCTATACACATCTACGGTTAGAAACCCTTCTATTCTCTGCCGGGGATTTGAATAACTTACCCCGGCGCTTGCTTTCTTACAGTGCAAAGTATTATTTCTAATATATCTAAAGTAAGATTGCATAGTTTTAACATCAATGGATGCCTGCAGATCTAAGAAAGGAAATAGATAAGACCTAGTCAGCCAATGATAGATTCGGTCTTTAACAAGGTGTGATATTAATACATTAAAACTGTCTCCCCTCTTCCCACCATGAGTTCTCTTCCCCAGACTCAGAAACCCTACCAGGATTCCTGTCTGTTTCCTGCTATCCAGAGCAGAGCAAGGTGGAGAAGCTGGTGTGCGAATGTTTCCTCTTTATAACAGCTGAGTTGGCTAACTTCACGTTTCCTGTGTGGAGCAGGTGGAAGTGCTGTCTGTCTGCCTAGCTAAGCTAATTTCCCTTTTCCTTCTGCGCCTGGGACTTATCTTCCTTCCTCTTTAATGGATACGAGTTTCTTTGGGGAGATTGTTTCTGTTGTGTGTGTGTTTTCTCTGTGTAAGTGTACAATGAAGAAGCAGGGTAATGTGTTCTTAAACCTTATTACATTGCATTTCACCCTTGAAAAATGAGCCAATCGTTCAGTGACTGCTTTGCTGTGCAAGATGATGGAATCCTGAGATGCTTGGAAAGCTGTGTCTCAAGCATCCTTTCCCGAGTTGGAATGACACAGGAAGACAGGAAGACCGCTTTCTTGGCCTTTTCAGGCAATAGAGCAGCTTCTGTTATAGCTAGGTGGAGGGGTCATTCAGCACTAGAAGACATTCAAATCAATCACAGAAAGAACCTACACTCTTCTCTGGCACTTCCTGAGGCTGGTAAGGTGGTCAAATAGGCCACCTGTTTTAAGCAGCATCCATTACAATGATGAATTAACAAGTAGAGCTACTTAGGTTCCAGTCCATAGATGCACAGGATTATTCCAAACAAAATATGTTTAAACAAGTCTCTACAATTCATGGATGGCTGCACCTACGTCCTTTCAGTAATGTACTTGTCTAAGTATTATTTGGGTACACCCCACCCCAAAAATGTCCAATCAAACAGAGGCTTCCGGGGGGGATCTGCAAGACTAGTTCAATTCGCAGCAGAGGGATCAGTTCAGAAGGCTACACAACCATTTATTTTACTTAATTTTTTTTAATTCTAAAGGGTTTTCTCAAGGGACGCATGATAATCATAGGGGCTTCTGAGGCAAAAGTTTTAAGAAAATTTAAAAACTACCCTGATGAAAAAAGACCAGGGAAGTTGGGCTGAGTAACTTATTTGCGTCAGGACAATGCCCTGGCTTATTCTTCAAGGGTAGCTAGGGCTTTTCTGTGGGAACTTCCTCAGGGAACCCTGCCTCATCGACCCCGATGGTGCTCCTTCAAACGCAAAAGAACATTTTTAAAAAGTACAACTGGAGTGCCCAAAGTGCTATTTTGACTTGGTGGAAATGAGAATTATTCAGCATTGGGCTGTAATCCACATGGACAGCAGTTCACAACCAACAGCAGCTCCGAGGAAGGCAGACCGGGGCTTTCTACTCCTGCAAACAGAGAGTCTCAGAAACTCACAGGGTAAGTCTGAGTCAGCCTTGACGTGGTGTCAGTGAGTGAGTTCAGGGAGAAAAAAAAACATTTTAAATATTGGTGTTTAATAAAGGTTTCTATGATTTTCAGGAATATTTTTTCCTTACCTTAATGGTAATCATGGTAATGAAAATATTGTCTATTCATATATTATTATAAGGACTGAATAAGTTAGTATGTTCAGAATACTTACAACTTCATGACTGCTAACTGCTATTCTTATTTTTAATACTGGTTGGGAATAGTTCACACCTATAATCATGTATTAGTTCATTAGAGGCTATGGCAAATGCTCTAACCAATGCCTAAAAGTTAAACATGCTACAGATTAAAGATCAAAGGTTATCATAATGAAACTTTGAACAAATGATTAACTTCAGATGCATAAGAATAAAATACAGTACTAGCTTTTGTGATGAGGAATATTTAATTCACTTTAGTAATTAGTAGAATGCAATTTTATAAATGTAAATTATGCATTTCTATTGTTTATATTTTTAAACATTTCTTTGTGAAAACACTTTCTCAGAATCAATAAGCTAATGGACAAAATTGACTTTATATGTAAAAGGAACTTTTTCTACTATCTGATCTATTACAAGTTACATTTTCCTTTCTATCCAGTTATGAGATCTCTCATTTCCCTGAACATCATGGTTTGCTTTGGTAATGTGTTTACTTTTATTTTTTTAATAAAGAAAAACTTCTTTCCAATTTTAGCTCATCTTCTGAAATTTTTCTTGGCAATACTGCACATTATAGATGTTGAGTTCCTTAATTTCATTTATATACTTCAAAATCCCCTATGCATTAGAGCTGACTGCAAACCTCAATGACTAAAAAGAAGAAAATGGATCATTAAATAATAGCAAAGAGGAAGATCCTGAAAACATAGACTATATTTCTAGATGGTTTTGCTTCCTGTGTTTCTCTCTTCATACCTGACTCTCACTCCTTTCAGCCTGAATCGATGGTAAAGAGTGTCAGGCCAACAACACCATCGCATGGGACAGGGCTCACTTGCTTCCTCATGTATCTTATGGCATTTTCACACTGTATGCTTGCTGTTTGCTGCACTGATACATATATGTTATACTTAGGACCACTGATGGCATAGATGTACCGTGCTTCCTGCGTACGGACCCTGGGATGGTGGTCTGTAAGAGGACCACATCATCCTCATTTCCTATCTCCACCAGCAGATCTGAAAAGTATGACAAATCACTTTAAGGAGCTCTAGCGGCACAAGGGTTAAAACCGCTCTGGTGCTGACCCAAACCTGTTAGTGTGTGGAATCGACCAGCCGATCGAATGGTGCAAGATGTGTCAATCTGCTTCCTAAAAATTCCCAGCATTGGAAACCCCAAGGGAGAGTTGCACTCTGTCTTTCTCGGTGGAATGGGACTCCACGGCAGTCGGTGTGGTTTGGTTTGACATTAATCACGTTGGCGGTTTAGAAACTGGAAACTTTGACAAGAGGAAGAAAACTGCTATTCAGTGTACATACATGTATCCATTTATTAAAGAGAGCCAGAAACCTAAGTAGATTTGAATGAATCCGTAGTTTCCAAATTATGTGTGGTAGCTCGGACTTAATGAAATATTTATTCAAAATCAACAAACTGCCCTCCAGGAGTCTTTTGCCATAAAAGCAAGCATTTTATTTAGTGCCCTCGGTTCTCATGCTCACCTGTGGCAATCTTGCCTTGACCTAACATTAGGGAAACTGATTTATTTCAGATCAGGCAATTTAAATAGAATATAATCTTGCCATACAGGTAAAAGTGCTTGCCCTTGGCTATTACTTAGCCTGACCACAGGGCTTTCTGGAAACAGCAAAAGCTTTATAAGTGTCAGCTCATGGCTAAATCAATGTTTATGCATGATGTACCACTGAATAGCAAACACTTGCTGCCTGCAAGCTAAACAATGTTTTTATCTGTTTGCCTATTTGTGGTTCTTCAACCACTGCATGGAGTGTTGCGAATCACATTTAGTAACAATTATCTGCTGGTATTTCATGAAAAGGAAAGTAGTGTGATTAATGAAAAGTGACACACCCCAATTACTTTGTCATGCCAGTCTCCTGGGCAAAAGAGTGCCACTGTGGAGCCCAGGGCTGACCTCCGTTACCTTTAACAAGGTCAACGGAATGCTAAGTGCCTGCAAGATTAGCACCTACCACCGCTCCCGGAGGACTGCATGAAGCTGCCTCCTCTAATGAACTGCGTGTAGCCAATTACAGGAATGACACTGTTTGCGCCTCTGTTTCAAAGGGGGGATTTGAAACAAAAGGTGGCACACTTTTCTATTAAAATGTGAATAGTAGAAACATTGGAAATTTGGCATGGCATTATTTTCTATTCAAAAAATAAAATAAATTTTCAAAGGAACATCCAAGTCCAAATTCATCAGGTGATTTGTTTCCGGATTTCCCTTGTTCCCCTCGGTACAATGACCCGGGCCCACTCCACGGAAGTGCCACTCCATGTCCTTGCCTTTTTTATCCCACTGTACCCTTGGGTGACAAAATCATAGGGAGTGACACTATTAAGCAAACTTTACTTTTTAAAGTATCTACATTTTGGGGGGGAACCATGAGCAGATAATCTCCCTTTGTAGCCAAGCAAGTAGTATGAATAAGTCACAAAGGATGGAGGGGAGAACATCTTTGATGAGATTAAATATTTCATCAAGATTTCTAGGATTCTACTTGTCAATTTCTCAGTTTCAGCAGGCAGACACAAAAGAGCAAGTAAGTTAGCAATGAAATGAGTCCCAAAGCTGAATGCTTTGTGTTAACTATGAAACAAAAAGTGCCAAAGCTGAAGTCAATACTTAATAGGATCGCATATATTCTCCTTCACATTTTAGCAGACTGCTACTTTTTTGGATCAGTAGTATTTTCAACTTCATTTAAAAGCAATGGATTCTTTTTCACATGATTAAAATTAGGAAATAAAAGTATTCTTGAGAAGCAGAAAAATACATAGCAATGTATCACTCAGTGGTGGTAGAAGGATTGAAATAAAAAACAAAAGTGGAAATGCAGACATCCACTTAAAGAAAGAGATGATTTTCCTGAGCATTTTATTTTCCCTGATGTAATCTGCACAATCTAGCAGCCTTGCTTCAAGCAGCCAGTGCATGCTTCATTGGGAATGCTCTCTGCCACTGGGTGTGAACGGCCATGCTAGAGGGGCACTTTCAAACGTTTCAGGAGAAAATGTTTGAATAGAAATTTACAGGAGGATTCAAAAAAGTAAGACAGATGTACTTCGCTGTTGTTTTTTTAGATGCCATCTGGTTGGTTCTGACCCATCACTATCTGATATACTACAGAAGCAAACACTGGCCTGCCCTGCACCACCCTCCCCATGGTTCCTATGCTTGGACCGATTGCTGCAATCAGGTGCCAGTCTGTCTCATCAGGGGCCTCCTTCTTTTTTATTACCCTTCTACTTCACCAAGCCTGACGTGCTTCTCTGGGGACTGTCTCTCCAGACAAGATGTCCAAACTGCGGAAGGAAAAGTCTTGCCACGCCTGCCTCTATGAAGCACACTGGCCCCATGCTTCTTCCAAGACAGATCCGTCTGTCCTTCTAGCCAATCGTGGTACTTCCCACAAGCTTCCCAACACCACTTCCTGAGGAGGGTACTAATCTGCCTTTGTCAGGGGCATGATCTTTATGATTCATCCTCGTCCGAATTGAAGCATAGGTTTGTTAAGCAGTCATTCATGAATGGTGGAAGTTAGAATGGAAGGTGCTAGTTGTCTCACAGGGCTTAACCCAGCATCTTCTTGCAGTCATTAAATTTCAAATCATTTCTATAAAGATGTGTTTCAATAGGAAGGAACACAAAACGGCAGCTACATGAGATGACTGTAGGTTTATCGCTGATTGATTCAGAGCTCTGAAATCAAACGGCATAAATGAATATACTCAGAGTGCTTGACCTAAATTCCCTTCCCAATTTAAAGGATATTATAGTTTGCACCTATCTCAACTGCTAAAAATCCTTGCTGATTATTTTTCTGTAGTTGTATAATGATGTACCGAAAATACAGCTGTACTCAGGTCTTGTCCTGGTTGCCCGCCGATCGGATCCTCGATGGAAGAAGGGGTCAGGCTCTGAGGTGGACTTTGTCCCCTCAGATGCTTAGGAATGGATGCGGGGCTTTATCTCCCCAGAAGTCTCTTGGTTCCTCAAGGGAAGGGCACATGGATTTTCCTAGCCTACTGTCACCAGCAGCCTCACTGACAGTCTAGTTCTAAAGAAGACAAGTTAAAATAAATAAAATCAATTTTCATTTAGATTCTTTCATTAGGACAGTATCCGTAAATTATTGCAGAGGGCACAGGAAACCACTGATGTCCATCCTTCAGGTTTGGTTTTGCAATTCAAGCAGAGCATATTTGTACCTTGAATGAAACATTGAACATCGTTGCCGTTCTGTTTCCACAACAGAGTGTAAAACACAGAACATCTGGAACTTGAAGGTACTTTGAAGATCATCTTGATTAGCCTTGACCACACCCTGGGTCCACAGATAGGTGTTGTGCCCAGGTCTCACTTCTGGTTGGGCACATTACAGATCACCATCTCCATCTGCCCACTTGCACTGCCGCTGTGTTACATTTTCTGTTCCACACTGCCTGCCCATGTGTGAGCCTCGCACCGACCTACAATTTGCTGAAATCCTTGGGATTGCTAAAGAAGATGAGTAGTCTTGTGAAGTACAGTTCTCTATTTGGACAGTAGCAGAGCTGGTGCAAAATAAATCCTCCATTT